>NC_089840.1:159481609-159791154 GCF_035609145.1 Eleutherodactylus coqui
AGCATGGCAGAAATTCCGAAAAATAACCTCACTGCACCCAAATTTCTCACCCTATCTAACATTACTAAATAATCCGTATTTCCAAGCCAATTTCTCCATGCAAAATTCAACCTGATTTCTGTACTGAAAAAACAAACAAACAAAAAAAAACTTTCATAATGTGATCAAATTCATCACAAGCTGAAATAATCTGAGCAGAAAAATGCTTAAGTGCGGTCATGATAGTGCGAAACCGGAAAACACTTCGTAGAGGAAACCCAGTCAGTAGGTATATTTTCGTGAACGTTAAGAAGTGTCGGATCATTTATGCTGGAGGATTTCCAGATAAGAGACTAGTTTTTCTGGAGAAAACATTAAAATATACTAAAGTAATGTTCAGAATGTCACTACCAATTCCATCCTTAAAAAGGGGTTCTTATGAAGAGGACGTCTGTTCACGGAGCTTATGGACTCCATCGAGTGTCCCTGCTAGGAGAGCCAGACTGGCAGATCCAGTCCATGCAGGCTTTACACGTCAGCATGCGGCGCTAAACTGCATATAAAAGCCGTTCCATCACAGCTTTTATTATTTTTTATGGTAGGTGCCAATCATCACAACTGATATTGTGTTATAATGTGTTTGTGGACGGGAGGTGAAAGAATACAGCGGGAGTGGAAAGCTGTAAGAGCATCTGCATGCTTGCCGAGCGGACAGCCGCAAGTACAAGGCTGCTCGCATTGAGGTCTATGGACAACCCTACAGACATTATTACATCTCCCCACAACCACTGGCATAACTATAGGGGATGCAGTTGCACTCGGACCCAGGAGCCTGAGGGGGGCCATTATAGCTCGGGGCCCTTTTACAGGTTTTGCATTGGGGCTCAGGAGCTTCAAGTTACGCCTCTGCCTTTAACCTTTATGTATTTGTAGTCCACTTAAAGGTTTTTAGAAAAGTATTCCGTTACACTTTTTCTATTAATTCCTTGAGGTTCTCAAATCTTACAGCCATTTTCCTTCTTTACCTTCAGTGGATAAAAACCCGTCTTGGTCTGGAAGACCATTTTCATCCAACGATTTGCGCCTTCTTTGAACATTAATGACAATGACAGATGCCAACTAATGGCAGATACCTGTTCAAAAGTTCATCTGCTGTGTTGGATTTCTGGCAGTTGTCGGGCCATTAAGAAGTTGTTCCTGTTGAATGACAGATTTGCATCTCATTAACAGAAGCCTGGGCTCAGTCTCCGATCATGGAACAAATCCTTCAGTCGCTTTGTTCAAATTGTCATTTAAAATTATGTTGGTATCATCATCATCATCATCACAGCCTTCACAGGCCAACCGTGAATGACAGGATGTTCAATAAAGGCCGCCTGAAACGTTTAGTCTACGGACGGCTTTATGTTCTCTTCACTCGTGTCAGATTTGTTGCAGAAATCTGTCCCATCCGTGTGTAATGGGGTCGTCTCGGCCGCACAGACATGGGTTTCTGCAAACATCACCCAAATTAAATTTCTGCAACAATTCTCTTGTGTGTAAACACCGCCTTAGTGTAGGCCTGCATTGCGTATAACGAGCACATGATACATGGTGAATGGAGTCTATGAAAGTACATTGATCCATTAACACTTGTGTATAATCATTATGTATAATACGCACATAAATAGGTACGTAGCATGTTCTACTTTAGGGCTCATGCGATGTACGGCCGTGTGACACGTGGTGAATCAGTATATCAGTGAGTATATGGCCGCTCTCTGTGATTTTTTTTTTGTTGTCTGACTTTTATTGATCCATTCACATTAGCGTGTAAACACTGTGTGTAGATCCGAGCGAGGAAAAGATGGCAGCTTGCTCTATTTCTCCACATACCACGCAGTGTGGGCCCTATACTTTTGTATGGGCAGCGTATATACAGCACTGTCCATACGCAATACATATGCAACCCCCACGATGAAACAGAGAAAGGAATTAGAAGAAAAAAGACAGTCACACATCGCATGATCGTGTACGTGAGATACGTAGTCATGCGCAGTACACTCGCTGCCATACGCAGTCTCTGCCGACAGAGTCGGCATCACATAGACCGTTAGTACACTACGGGACACCCGCATTGTTTTATGCATATAATCGCTTACCGCGTATTATGCACGATAGACCGGTTTTCTATGGGTGCCTAATAAAAGTTGTACATAAGCAATTACATTGTATATGTGTAGAGTTTATATGCAAAGTCGCTGAGTGACACAGCAGGAAATTAAAAAAAAATGAAACAAAGAAGACTGCGCATGACGGCGTGCGTGAGATACAATGACATGTGCAGTCAAAAATCGCTGCCATACGCCGGGTCACACAGCGGTAAAGCTCTGCATTATACACGCAGCATTTCACCACACACTCTTGTGCGTCCGGCCTTAAAGTACTTGCAACAAGTCAAGCTCATGCGTGATCTTCACAGGACCACGGGAAATTTTATACTCTGGGACTAAACAGTGAAAACTTCTATTAAGCAGAGGTCTTGTAAACGGAGGAATTCATATACAAATTATATTGGAAAATTGTGACTTTATTATAGGAGGGGTTACTCTTATTTACTGAAATTGAAATACCTTTTTAAGCCTTCAGTCACAGATCTTGCATGTCCAGGTCATTCAGACGGAGCTCCCGGACACAACAATAAGCTTTCATTAAGACAAAAAAAAAGTCCCCATTTAACTAGGTTTCCGTTAGTTTCTGGCCAGATAGAGCCGTGTAGTCGACTAAGTTATTCTGTCCGGCACAAATGTGGGAAACCAACAGAAACCTGCTGAAATGGAGATCAAAATGTGCAGCTTTGGTCTCAGTTTTAGTAATGGCAGCCTAGGGTTTTGTTCAAGGTCGCCAATGAAACCCATTTGGGAATTTAAACAGAAGACAGAGAAATAGACGTAAATGCTACCATGTTCTCACAAAAATAAGACACTGTTTTATATTGGTGCCTCAAAAGAGGCACACTGTCTTATAATACTCACCTAGCGCCGGCGTTGCAGTCCTCATGCTGACCTCCATCGCTGCTACAGGCTGCCGCGTCCTCCTTCAGGCTGACAGTGCAGTTCTTCCTGGACCCTCAACCCCCTGAAAATTGGGGTAGGTCTTATTATCAGGGTGGGGGAGGGGGGAGTGTTATTATTGGGAAAACACGGCATGTGCTGATGCCAAAGAGAATTAGCCAAGTTGTACATATACAATGCGTGTCCACAGGATGTTCTTTATTAGTGTGAAAAGAACTGTTCCAGCGAGTTCCTTTATGGAGGGACTATAATAAAGTGAGAATTGCAAAGTTTTAAAACTTTGTGGATAGCATAGGATAGGTTGGGGAGGGGGGCAAGGGGGTAAATAGTATTCTAGAATTTGATTTAGTACTGTCAGGTAATGTGATTTGGGCTGAGGGTGCATTCACACACTGTGTATTTTAGTGTGGATCAGCGCCAAGATCAGCAGATTATTTGGTGGACATTTTGTCTTCGGACCTGCAGCCGATTTCACCCTCTCAATTGAAGACGTGAATTCTGCTGCGGATCTACGGCAAATTCAGCATCTAAATCCACACCAATAATGCACATTTTTAAGCAGCTTTTGGTGTGTATTTTTCATTGCAGAATATCCACCCCAATTTTGCGCACATACCCTTAGGCCTCGTTTAGACAAGCGTGTTTACGCGCGCACAAAACGGCACGTCTATTTAAAACCATTGGTTCCCTATGCTGTGCTCAGATGTCCGTGTTTTACAGGCGTGCAAATGTGCGTACCTGCAAAACATAGGACATGCATAGGTCGGTGCTGCGTGTCAATATTCCCTGCGGGGGAGTCCCCTTCTCGCTGAACTGCGGGGAGGAAAGAATCCGCTGTGCCAGAGGATTGCAATGTTCTCCCACTTCTTTCAATGGGGCCGCAGCTGCTGCCGGCGGCCCCGTTAAAAGCAATGGGATGCCAGCAACCACTGCAGTGATTTTCAGGGAAGGGAGTTAAATATAAGCCCTTCCCTGAAAATCATCCCTAGGATGTGTAAAAAAAAAAATAAAAAAAAAAATATATATATTATATATATATATATATACACTCACCTCTACGCCGCAGTAGGACACAGGCGCATCTACCGGCTTGTCCTCCTGAACTGCTCTGAAGCTCTTTCAGCAGACGGGGATTTAAAATCCCTGCCTGCTGAAAGGGCAGTATTTGATTGGCTGAGCACTCAGACAATCACAGGCAGTGCTCAGCCATTCATTGAATGACAGCTGAGTGCTGCCTGTGATTGGTCACAGCGCTCAGCCAATCACAGGCAGTGCTTAGCCATTCATTAAATTCAATCACAGGCATTGAATTCAACGAATGGTCGAATACTGCCTGTGATTAGCAGAGAGCTGTGACCAATCACAGGCAGCGCTCAGCTGTCATTCAATAAACTGCCTGTGATTGGCTGTGCGCTCAGCCAACCAGATGCAGCCCTTTCAGCAGGTGGGGATTTTATATCCCCGGCTGCTGAGAGAACTTCAGAGCAGTTCAGGAGGACAAGCGGTTAAACGCGCCTGAACCCCACAGAGGCAGAGAGTATGTATATATAAATATAAAAATAAATAAATCAATCTTGTTATTTGTATGTATATATATATATAATTTTTTATTTTTTATTTTTTTTTTACATATGCTATGGATTGCTTTCAATGGTGCTGCCGGCAGCAGTTGAGGCCCTTATTGAAAGCAATGGTGCACGGAGCTTCAATCATACGTGATTTTGCACATACGTGGATGCACAGTCTTGTGTTCACGTATGTACTTACGAACACACGCTCGTGTGAACGAGGCCTTAGAGAAAGCCTGTTCATGCACCTTGCGCGACTGACAGCCCCACCCGTACAGTATATGTATTAAGCCCACAAGAAGGCAGTTCTTTTAGTACCTCTTCCTGCTTGGTAAGTAACATTCTAAAGCTGTCATGTTTCTCGGAGGCTGCTATCGACTTGCTGGGGCATAGAATGAAGTTCAGCTTCTTCTTTGAGGATTTTAGCCCTTTTTGCTTTGACAATTCCCACTCCAGACTTGTCCTCTGATTCTCCTTCTGTGTCATTCTGAACAGTGATGTATCTTCAAGAACAAAATGCGAAATTATGCTTTACAAGAGTTATTATTTTTAATGGTTACTATGAAGATGAGTGACAGCCACATTACTGCGACAACCATCAATAGTACTGGGAATGTAATACAGATACTCCCCTACTTGCCAACAGGTTCCGTTCCAGGATCCTGTTCGCAAGTATATTTGTTCATATGTCCCAACAAATGTTTGTATGGAGCGGGATTGCGAGTGGATCCCGCTCCATACAACGTTGGGGTGCCGGCTGTTCTTACAGCGGACACCCAGTGCCAGAAATGCACTTTTTCGGTCACCCTGTCTACAAGAAAAAATGCAATAAAAAGCGATTAAAAAGTCGTATATATTCCAAAATGGTACCAACGCGAACTACAGGACGTCCCGCAAAAATGAGACCCAAAGAAGATGGTGCCAGAAAATAATTTTTAAAAATTAAATATCTTTGAAAAAAAAAAAGTAGTACAGCAAAAAAAAAAACTGTATGTTTGGTATCATAGTAATCATACTGATGCATAGAATAAAGTTATCATGTCATTTTTGTTGCAGTTTGTGCTTCAAGAAACAGGACGCATCGAAATATGGTGGAATTTGCGGATTTCACGCGCGGAAAAAAAAACGCAGCATGTTCCATTTTACTGCGGATCACGCACGGATGGGCTCCATTCAACTCATTGCTTATGATCCCCCGCAAGCAATAAAAAATAAAATTAATGGTGACCCGCATTGCATCCGCTTCCAAAATCCGCATGGATCGTATTTCTCTAGTGGACATGAGGCCTTAATCCTGGCTGATAGCTGAAGCACGGCACAGGATTAAAGCTCCTGCTCCTACAATCTAACAGGAGCAGCTTGGGTCCTCTCAGCCGTTAGTTACATCCCATGACCTGAAGTAGGAGGGAGAAGCAGTTTTTAAGAGCTTTACATAGCGCTCCATGAACACTATGTACTAAAGAGAGAAAGGCAGTGATCACTGGGTGCCCCCTGGCACAGAAGAGCTGCAGGGTCCTAGCAGACCTGGTTCAGCTATGTTACTTACTACTGTTACTATGGGGGAATGTTTTTCCCTGTAACTGGGGCTGCTGTGGATGCCCGAACTACATGAAGAAATCCTCTGTCACAGCTGTGGCAGAGGAGAGCGATGTTCTCCATTGACTTCAATGGAGCTGTCAATACAGCCGGCTCCATTGAAAGCAATGTGCTGCTGGCAAGCGACAGCATCCAGGGGTTTCACATACATAGAACACCGGTTTGCCACAGTTACATGCGTTCTGCAAACCGGTGTCCTATAATTTTTGCCGCGAGTGTTTGTGCGTATGTAAAATATGCACATGTGCCCACTCCTATTGAAAAGCATTGGTTCTATTTAGATGCATCCGGTAAGCGCAACTGACAGATGCGCGTACAAACACCCGTGTGACTGAGCCCTACTAACGTTGGTAATCTGTTTCGAAAGCAATCAACTTTACCTGAAACCGTTGCTACTCGACGTAATTATTTCCAGAGCAGTCAATGTAAATCCAATGAATTCATTCTAGACATTTCAAAAAACGCACCAAACCACATTTAATGGAGCATAAATATGGTCTTTAATACCAAAAAAATAACAATAATAAATGAATATAAAATACTGTAAAGAATAAAGAAACATTTAACATTGTATTGGACATGTTACTGTGTTTTATCTGTGGTGTTACATAGGATTGCAGGTCACATCTACTACATCATTATCTGTCCTTAGCATTATCACGGTGTTCTCTGTGCTGTTACATAGGACTGCAGGTCACATCTACTACATCATTATCTGTCCTTAGCATTATCACAGTCTTCTCTGTGCTGCTACATAGGACTGCAGGTCACATCTACTACATCATTACCTGTCCTTAGCATTATCACGGTGTTCTCTGTGCTGTTACCTAGGACTGCAGGTCACATCTACTATATCATTATCTGTCCTTAGCATTATCACAGTCTTCTCTGCTGTTACATAGGTGCAACTTTTGAGCAATAATCATTGTGTGCCTTTTAAGTGCAAGGTGATTGCTCAAACATTGACTGATCCATTTGCACTCCGAGCCGGGGATGCAGAAGACAAGCGAGGCCGCTTGTCTTCTGCATCCAGCTGTTCTCTGCTCGGAGCGCCCGGCTGTTATACAGCCAAGCGCTCTGAACGGGGATGAGGAACACAGCTGGACCTCTGTGTTCTTCATACCTCGGCTGTGTTCAGGGAGCAAGATACAGCTGAAACAATAGCATCAGCGGTATCCCGCTGTGACCTCCTGATAAGGCTGATCCTTGTCTTTCAGCATGCTAAAAGACAACGATTAGCGATTGCTTAACCAAAACTGTACGATGTCAGTGCAGTTAGACACATCGTACATTAACCCATTGAAATCAATGCCTTATTTTCCCTTGCGAGTTCTATCCATTTTTTCAATCGGCCAGAACTCGCATGGGAAAAACATTTGCATAAATAATCTTTAAGAACCACATCTAGTGTGATGTAATTAAAATATTGGGAGTTTGTTTTGCATCCGTTGGTTACGCTAAGGGGTTTAACACATGGGCGTTATAATGAGACAAAACCACTGATTATAACGGTTTTGTTCTCATTAGCGGTATTGTCGCCCGTTAATAGTGCTGGTGAGATAAGATAGGACTTGCCCCATCCTTCCCGCACTTGAGTCCCGCACTCTTTCCCACATGTAGTAATACTATCTTCCCGCGGTTTTATTGCTAGAGCAGTTTTATATTTGTTATAGCGCAGAGTTTTTTTGCTTTTTTTTTTTAATCTCTGAGCATTCATGTACAAGTAGCTCCGTAGCGGCGAGCGCAGTTGTGCAGATAAACCCTTTTTTTCAATGGGTTCAGTCACAACTATGTGTTTTTCATGCAACCTTCTGTCGTGACGTATATGCACATGCATGAGTCCTTCTTGTATGCGTATCGGCGCATAGTTCTGTATATTTTGTGCACGCAGGTCATTTTCACATACATGTGCAAAACACCCTGCCCTGATTTAAAAGGCTATTGAATCTAATGAGGTCCAGATGTGTTGTTTTCCCCGTGGTGAGTTGCACACATAATACGCAGTAAATGGACGTTCGTTCTTCCGGCGTGTGGACGCTGCGAATCGGTACACAAGAGACATAAATGGTGGCATGCTTTATTTCCTTGTATGGGCCGCCTACAATCTGCTGTCCGTACACAATACATTGCGAATGGCCAGAGTTTCCATACGTATCCCCGCTCTTAACACATTGAGAAATTTTAAAAAAAACCAACCCACTGTGCATGCTAGTGGAGCGTATGGGCTGTGATGTGTAAGACCCGCAGCGTGGTACGCATACGGCCGTGGGCTTAAGTCCTCATGTATGACAACACTTTACACGATCTCTAGCTGAAGGGACATCAGGTGATGCAATATGACAAGGATCCAAAGCACAGAAGTACGGAGTGTGTCAGACGGGTGGATGTAGGTCCGCCTCGCCATGCACCAGCTGGACGTTGGACTGTCTAGGGACGCAGCACTTGGGGAACCCCAGCTTCCACCCATGACTCCTACAAGCAGTATTTGGTCTTTGCTGCCTAGTCCCCAAGCCGTTACTCACATGGATAGTCCCAGTAGTGCGTCTGCTGGCACTGCACTGGGCTGGGGTGCGGTACCTGTTGGTGTAAATGGGTGCGCAGCCGTAATACTTGCAATGCTTAGGACTGGTGGAATTGATAACAGAATAATGCTGTCAGATAAACAGAGCCGAGGTCAGAGAGCACAGAAAGCCGGCAGAGGGGGTACACAGGAGGGAGGTTAGAACTGCAATGGGGGCTTTGTCACATTGGCTTAAGAGACTGATGCTTATGCATCCTCCATGATGACAGGAGGTCTAATGTAGCTGGGAGCAGCATGTGATTGGGGGAAAGAGAATAGGGGAGCGTGAATTGGTAGGAGATACCAGGGCGCAGTGTGCAACATGTGCACAGTAATGCCATCTTAGTGACTCCAGCAACAAGTGGCCAGGAGGAGCGGCAGCAGCGGTCCGCCATGACGGAATGATTGAGAAAAAAAAAGATTTGTGTTTTCAGTTGGCCAGATCAGAGTCCTGACCTGAAGTCTGACAAGCTGCTGTGGATGACGTGATGAGGGCACGCAGACTGTCTTACATATATTAGTGAGCTGCGGTATATCTGTAGGGAGGAACGGTCCATAATGTCTCTTTCAATGGCAGTGGTCATTTGCCCGATATTTACCTGCGCACAAAAATGCACAGCGGTAAATATAGGGCAGTGGATTTTAAAACGCAGGTAACTGCGACATCTGTCTTTTTTGGATGTGAAACCCCTGGATGCTGTCACATCCAGGAGTTTCACCTTGTGCTCAATGGTGCCGGCGGCATTGAGAACATACAGTGAAGATTGCGATCCTCTGATACAGCTGTAGCACAGGAGCGCGGTGTTCTACCATTGAATTCAATGGAGCCGGCTGAAAGCAATGGGCTGTCAGCAAGTCCTGCAGTGATTTTTGGGGTAGGGCTTTAAATATAATCCCTTCCCTAAAATGTGTAAAAAAATATATATACTCATCTCTCTGCAGCTGCCGGAGCTTGGGCGCATCCAGCTGGGTCTTCTCCCTGCACTGCTCTGAAGTGCTTTCAGCAGGTGGCGATTTAAAATCCCTGCCTGCTGAAAGGGCTGCCTCTGATTGGCTGAGCACTGTGACCAATCAGAGGCAGCACTAAGCTATTGAATGACAGTTTGCAATGGGAGTGGGCGGGATGGGGTGGAGCTAAGCTCCCACCCCTCTCCGTTCCTTGTCTATAGCCAGCAATAGGAGCAGGCGGGACAGATCGGAGCTTAGCTCTGCACCATTCCGCCCCCCTCCCATTGCAAACGCTGGAGTGGAGGAGAGAGGCAGAGAGCCGGTCAGGAGGAGGGAAGGGGGGACTGCTTAGATGGAAGCGTAGATCGGTCGGCCATGAAAACGCAGGCTGATATACGCTCGTGTAAATAAGCCCTCAAGGGTACATACCCACTAGCGATATGTTTTCCTGCGATGCGAGAGTGATGATTATGACACCAATGATTTTCAATGGTTTCATACTCATTTTTGTTTTTTTAATATAATAATTTTTTAATATAATTTTTTTATATTTCAAGCTATTCCCCGAAAATCATCTCTGCGGCGATTGACTGCAACCCACTGCTTTCAATGGGGCCACAGCAGCGCCGACCTCATTGAAAGCAATGGAATAGCATCCTGGACTTCTGGCAGAGCTGTCAAAGCTGTGGCAGAAGTCTGCGATATACTGCTTATGTTTTCAATGGGGCCGGCGCTGCTGCTGACCCCACTGAAAGCATTTAGCGATATCGTAGAGTTTTCTTTGCGCTGCAAGGCGTGTGTTTTCACTCGCCCTCACAGCGCAAGAAAAAAAATCGCTAGTGGGTAAGCACCCTAAAACTCAAAGACAGATGTGGACTAAAGGGTGATGGGGTGTAACTACATGATGCCCTTTCCTTCACTGTTCCTTAGGTATACGATCCCTGGTGGCATTGGGAGACCCTTGAATAAGACATCTAATGGAAATAAAGACACCGACACAAAGATTTATGGAGAAAGAACATTTTATTTCTAGCTGTAGAAAATTATAGATTTTATTATGGGGAATTTTGAGGCGGAGTTGATCCAGAGGAAGGCGAGAACCCTTTGATAGGAAAAAGCCAATTATCCTTGTATAAAGGGGAAAAATTCCTTCCTGACCCCAAATATGGCGATCAGAGCAAGTCCCAGGATCAAAGCCGAAATCTGACCTGACTTTCTAAAATGTATTATTGTTTTCATAAATCTGAATAAATCTATTACTATTTATTGTTTGTGTGAGATATAAAGTGTATTGGACTAAAGCTGTTTATAGACTGTGTTGATCCAGAGGAAGGCGAAAGTCCCCTTGAGAAAAGAGCCAATTATCCTGTTTTAAGGGGGGGAAATTCCTTCCTGACCCCAAATATGGCGACCAGAATAAATCCCAGGATCAAACACCAGCCGCTCACCTCCCTAGTGTATGTGATGTCAGCTAAAGATTGTGTTTCTTTATGTTTATATTATGCTATTTATGTGGCTGATTCCTTATAAATAAAACCTAACCCTATTTAAGGCTGTGAGTTGATCCAGAGAAAGGCAAAAACCGCCTTTAGGTATGAGCCAATTGTCCTCAAGTTGGAAAAATTCCTTCCTGACCCCAAATATGGCGATCAGAGCAAGTCCCAGGATCAAAGCCGACATCTACACCTATCTGTGTGTATACTTGTGTCTATGTATGTGTTAATGTCTACACTTGTGTCTAACCTTCATGTATGTGGTGTGTGCTAGTTACCCGGCCTGTGCCGAGGTCTTACTAGTAACCAGGAGTTCAGGGATAATAGTCGCTCGGGCTATTGTTCCTGAACTCGCCAGTTACCAATCAAGCAGAGGCCACTCCTGGGGGGCGTAGAGGGTCTTCAGGAGAAGATCATGTCTGATGTCAGCGGAGGATGTCGGGGTTTGGGGTGGCATGATGGTAAGGCAGGATGCAACTGGTGGAGAGAGGATGTTGTTGGTAAGCCAGGGTCTTCTACAGCAGCAGAGTCGAGACAGTTGGCGCGGACCGAGCCTACAAGACATAAGAGAGAATTGTCAGTTTTACCAGCTGTGGATATAAAGCAGTGAGCTACTGTAACATGACGACTTGTATCAGGATCTGATTTGTATCTGATCTAAAGAAAATATATTGTATATATTAAACTTTCTATGGTATGTGAGGTTCTGCTACAGTGTATGGTTATAATTGTAGGTGTCCTGTGTGTATAGGTGTATATAGGTGTACAGATATGTATCTGTAGGTGTTGTCGGGGGTCTGTCAACGGAGACCAGTGCTGATGTTGCCTGAGTCCAAATTCAAAGGAAAGTTATAATAAGTACTCGTAGGAGAGAACCATAATTTGCCACTACACACACACAGTCTAGTGAATCAAAATGAGTTCTACTTTATTGTTGAACATTGCCAGTTTTTATACAAGAGGAAAAGAAGGAGTATCTAAATATTTCCTGATACTAAGTTTCAAATTACTTTACATTCTAATATTGCTGACCAAGTCCTCATTCTAACAGATTACAATATGGCTGTAAAGCAAGGCCTTCTAAACAAAAGGTATCAGCACACTCCTGTGTGAAGTGAACATCAAACAGTTGCATATGATCATAAAGATTGACTCCACACTGTCTGAGTACAAACTTTATGTAACACCTCTTCCCAGACGAGAATGTAATCTTAAATTCCCATCATGTTAAGTTCAACCTTGTCTCCAAGTCAATCGAATTTGCACATCAAAAGAGGGGGGGATTGTTTCTAGTTTGCACATAAAACTGGTTTAGCCACCTACTCAGTATATTCAGTATATTCTGGTCAAAGGTTCAAACTTGTAGTCAAGATGGCTGAATGAAATCATACATTTAGTATTTTAAAATCATCATTCAATTAAACGCTTGAATATACCTTTTGACATATGATTCTATATCCAAATACTATTAGCAACTTCCAGAATGTTTTACATATTTTTCATTTCCATAATACATAACATTATACAACCAAATAACTAATGTCACATTTATTACACTGTTTCCGTATCTTTCTTATGTTAGGTTATTTACAAATAGGATTAACCCCTAACAGTGTGTATAGAGGGTACTTACCAAATAGTTGCGGCTTCCTTCACAATCGGATTCTTTTCATCATCCTAAGAAGAAGCAGAGACATAGTAATTACAGGAGCAATAATAGGAGGGAGAAGTCTGCGGACCAGACATGGGGATACGAAGCAGAGGTATTATATGACCTCCTGTGCTGTCTGACACCTGAGGAACAATGATGATGAACACAGAGGTCTGCCTGAAGAACATCATCCCTAGATGAGGAAGATCTTACCGGGTCCAGCTTGGTGAAGCATATGAGAATCCGTCTATGGGGTGAAGGGGTGTCCCATTCTCCAGCCACGGCAGGTCTCGGTTCCTGGGAACTCTGCTGGCCAGCCCCAGGTCAATCAGGCAGATGTGTCCATCGCCGTCCAGCATGATGTTCGCCAGCTTTATGTCACTGCAGTGAAAAAAAGAGAAATGTTAATCTGTTCAGTGATACAGAGGACTTAGGAATGTACCGCAGCCAAACCAGTCCTAATTCAGGACTCTAGGAAAGCTGGGTACATTATCTCCACCATCGCAAGGAAACAGGGAGATGTGGGACAGTTGTACTTACCAGTGGATGATGTAGCGTCGGTGCAGGAACTGGAGGCCGCATGCAATCTCCGCTGTGTAGAATCTGAGAGAAGAGTGTAGTATCAATGACATGACATCAGTCCCCAACATCATGTCACTATCATAGTGTCCCCACCAGAAGAGGCGCTGCTTGTGGCAGCCTGTACGCCCTCCACTCTTCTGTACCTGTCATGTCACCCTCAGTATCCCCCCTCCATCTCCTGATTAGTCATTTACTCACCTCACATGGTTGATGTCCAAGCAGCCGCACATCTTGATCATCGCCACCAGGCTTCCTCCGGACAGATACTCTGTGATGAAGTAGGCTTGGTCTGCAGACTGCTGTGCGGCATACAGATGGCAGATGAAGGGGCAGTCTTGGGCCTTCAGGAGTATCCGCTGCTCTCTCCTTATGCTGTCCGCCTTGCTCTTTTCTCTGTCGACCACCTTGATGGCCATGAAAGTGTTCCTTCCGGGGAAAGATGCCAGGACCACCTCAAGAAAACAAATGGGAAATTATCACTGACAGCGGCCAGAGGGAATAGTCATATATATTTATTACATGGGGGATTTATCACTAGGCCACCTTCACATGGCGAAGAAGATCGCGCAAGACTTGTGCGCTGCAAGACACACAAATAAGAACCCTGCTCCTTTGAATGGAGTCATCTACATAAGTGTTTTTTTCTTTTTTTCTCCCCCACACTGCATCTTGATGCGGTAAAAAAAATCACAATATGCTCTCTTGGCACATTCATCGGAACGCATCACCCATTGTTTTCAGAGCGACAGGAAAACACACAGCATGGTATGCAATGCGAGGCTTCCCATTGCCGATCGCTACTTTGCCTCTCCTGCGGATTACATGACTGATAACAGGGAACAATAGTCTGCACTGTAAATGGAAGTAAGAATTCGGGTCGGGCTCCTTCACAGCGACGTGATTTTTCATCAGTATTTTGTGAGCGAAAACCAGAAGTGGAAAGTGCAGCGAGGAAGTATAATGGAAGGATCGGCATTTCTTCCATATTTTGGACCGGCTCCTGGTTTTGGCTCACAAAATACTGATGAATAATCCGCCGGTGTGAAGGAGCCGTCACTGCGCCATTACCAGAAAATAACAGTCATATAACTTACCTCGCTGAAGCTTCCTCTGCCCAAGATCTGAAGGGCGGTGAAGCGATTGATGTTAAATCCGCGGTCTGATGGTAGAGGGTCCTGGCTGGTGCCCGGTCTTGGCAAAATAACATTTTAAATCCGCAGCGTTTCTCCCGCAGGTGTGATCCGCGCCCCATAGGGATGCATTGGACACCCGCAGGTAGTTAAATACCTACGGATGTCATTTTCCCCTGAGGGGCGGATTGCGTGTGCAGGAAAACACCCGCAGCATGCTCCATTGTAGTGCAGGTCTTCCGCGGGGACGGCTCCCACAGGCTTCTATTGAAGCCTATGGAAGCCGTCCGGATCCGCAGCACACCCGCAGCTGAATTACTGCTCTCCGGCGCAGGAGCACGGGAGAGCAGGAGTTAAAAAAAAATGGAGTGCACGGCGAATGCGCGCAACACGCTGCTGGCGTGCCGAGTGCATCCACCGGGCCCAAGCAGCTATTGAATGACAGTTTGCAATGAGAAGTGGGTGGGAAGGGGTGGAGCTAAGCTCCCACCCCTCCCCATCCCTTGTCTATAGCCAGCAACAGGAGCACACGGGACAGATCGGAGCTTAGCTCCGCCCCAGGGTACATTGCAAACGCTGGAGTGGAGGAGAGAGGCAGAGAGCCGGTCAGGGGGAGGGAAGGGCTGACTGCTCAGATAGAAGCATATATCGGCCGGCCATGAAAACGCAGGCTTATATACGCTCGTGTAAATAAGCCCTCAAGGGTACATACCCACTAGCGATATGTTTGCCTGCAATGCAAGAGCGATGATTATGGCACCAATGATTTTCAATGGTTTCATACTCATTTGTGTTTTTTCACTGCAGCCTCACAGTGAGTGTATGATTTTTTAATATAATTTTTTTATATTTCAAGCTATTCCCCGAAAATCATCTCTGAGGTGATTGCCTGCAACCCACTGCTTTCAATGGGGCCGCAGCAGCGCTGACCCATTGAAAGCAATGGAATAGCATCCTGGACTTCTGCCAGTGCTGTCAAAGCTGTGGCAGAAGTCTGCGATATACTCCTTATGTTTTCAATGGGGCCGGCGCTGCTGCTGCTGGCCCCACTGAAAGCATTTAGCGATATTGTAGAGTTTTCTTTGCACTGCAAGGCGTGTGTTTTCACTCGCCCTCACAGCGCAAGAAAAAAAATCGCTAGTGGGTAAGCACCCTAAAACTCAAAGACAGATGTGATCTGAAGGGTGACGGGGTGTAACTACATGATGCCCCCCCCCCCCTCACTGTTCCTTAGGTGTACGATCCCTGGTGGCATTGGGAGGACCTTGAATAAGACATCCAATGGAAATAAAGACGCCGACACAAAGTTTTATGGAGAAGGAACATTTTATTTCTAGTTGTAGGAAGTTGTAGATTTTATTATGGGGAATGTTGAGGCTGAGTTGATCCAGAGGAAGGCGAAAACCCTTTGATAGGAAAAAGCCAATTATCCTTGTATAAAGGGGAAAAATTCCTTCCTGACCCCAAATATAGCGATCAGAACAAGTCCCAGGATCAAAGCCGGAATCTGACCTGACTTTCTAAAATGTGTTATTTCCATAAATCTGAATAAATCTGTTACCATTTATTGTTTGTGTGAGATCTAAAGTGTATTCAACTAAAGCTGTTTATAGACTGTGTTGATCCAGAGGAAGGCGAAAACCCCCTTCAGGAAAGAGCCAATTATCCTGTTTTAAGGGGGAAAATTCCTTCCTGACCCCAAACATGGCGACCAGAATAAATCCCAGGATCAAACGCCAGCCGCTCACCTCCCTAGTGTATGTGATGTAAGCTAAAGATTGTGTTTCTTTATGTTTATATTATGTTATTTATGTGGCTGATTTCTTATAAATAAGACCTAACCCTATTTAAGGCTGTGAGTTGATCCAGAGGAAGGCAAAAACCTCCTTGAGGTATGAGCCAATTGTCCTCAAGGTGGAAAAATTCCTTCCTGACCCCAAATATGGCGATCGGAGCAAGTCCCAGGATCAAAGCCGACATCTACACCTATCTGTGTGTATACTTGTGTCTATGTATGTGTTAGTGGCTACACTTGTGTCTAACCTTCATGTATGTGGTGCGTGCTACTTACCTGGCCTGTGCCGAGGTCTCACTAGTAACCAGGAGTTCAGGAATAATAGTCACTCGGGCTATTGTTCCTGAACTCGCCAGTTACCAATCAAGCACAGGCCGCTCCTGGGGGGCATAGAGGGTCTTCAGGAGAGAATGATGTCTGATGCCAGCCGTTGGATGTCGGAGTTCGGGGTAGCATGATGGTAACGCAGGATGCAGTTGGTGGAGAGAGGATGTTGTTGGTAAGCCAGGGTCTTCTACAGCAGCAGAGTCGAGACAGTTGGCGCGGGCCGAGCCTACAAGACATAAGAGAGAATTGTCAGTTATACCAGCTGTGGATATAAACCAGTGAACTGCTGTAACATGACGACTTGTATCAGGATTAGAGATGAGCGAGCTTACTCGGTCACGCCCCTTTTTCGCACGAGCACCGCTATTTTCGAGTACTTCCGTACTGGGGCGAAAAGATTCGGGGGGCGCTGTGGGTGAGTGGGGGGTTGCAGCGGGGAGTGAGGGGGAGAGGGAGAGAGAGAGCGCTCCCCCCTGTTCCCCGCTGCTACCCCCCCCGTGCTGCCACACCTCCCCCCCGCCCCCCGGCGCCCCCGAATCTTTGCACCCGAGTACTGAAGTACTCGAAAATCGCGGTGCTCGATCGAGTAAATACTCGAAACGAGTAGATTCGCTCATCTCTAATCAGGATCTGAATTGTATCTGATATGAAGAAAAGATATTTTATATATTAAACTTTCTTTGGTGAGGTTCTGCTACAGTGTATGGATATAATTGTAGGTGTCCTGTGTGTATAGGTGTATATAGGTGTACAGATATGTATGTGTAGGTGTATATAGGTGTACAGATATTTATCTGTAGGTGTGTATAGAGGGTACTTACCAGATAGTCGCGGCTTCCTTCACAATCAGATTCTTCTCATCATCCTAAGAAGAAGCAGAGACATAGTAATTACAGGAGCAATAATAGGAGGGAGAAGTCTGCGGACCAGACATGGGGACACGAAGCAGAGGTATTATATGTCCTCCTGTGCTGTCTGACACCAGAGGAACAATGATGATGAACACAGAGGTCTGCCTGAAGAACATCCCTAGATGAGGAAGATCTTACCGGGTCCAGCTTGGTGAAGCATATGAGAATCCGTCTATGGGGTGAAGGGGTGTCCCATTCTCCGGCCACAGCAGGTCTCGGTTCATGGTAACTCTGCTGACGGGCTTGAATGGCGGCTCTGCTCTTCTCAGTTCCAGCTCCTCCCAATTTACGGTGTTGAAGAAACGGTGACCTCTGATGTTCTTGTGGACACCCAGCCTCTTCTTGGGCTTCTTCCGCAGCAGTCTCATCACAAGATGTTTTAGGTCAGCATCAAGTCAAGATGGGAATTTTGGCTTCTTTCTTTTGATGGACTTGATGATCTTCCTCCTGGAGGAGCCTTGGTAGAAAGGGGACTGTCCTGTTGCCATCCAGGATACGACAATCCCCAGGCTCCACCAGTCGACTGCTGCGTCGTAGTCCTTCTTACGAAGCACCTCTGGGGCCATGAATCGATATGTGCCTGTCACTCCGCTGATCTTCTTAGATGGGACAACGCCGTCTTGGGCCAGCCCCAGGTCAATCAGGCGGATGTCTCCATCTCCGTCCAGCAGGGTGTTCGCCGACTTTATGTCACTGCAATGAAAAAAAGAGAAATGTTAATCTGTTCAGTGATGCAGAGGACTTAGGAATGTACCGCAGCCAAACCAGTCCTAATTCAGGACTCTAGGAAAGCTGGGTACATTATCTCAAGCATCACAAGGAAACAGGGAGATGTGGGACAGTTGTACTTACCGGTGGATGATGTAGCGTCGGTGCAGGAACTGGAGGCCGCATGCAATCTCCACTGTGTAGAATCTGAGAGAAGAGTGTAGTATCAATGACATGACATCAGTCCCCTGACATCATGTCACTATCATAGTGTCCCCACCAGAAGAGGCGCTGTTTATGGCAGCCTGTATGTCCTCCACTCTTCTGTACCTGTCATGTCACCCTCAGTATCCCCCCTCCGTCTCCTGATCAGTCATTTACTCACCTCACATGGTTGATGTCCAAGCTGCCGCACATCCTGATCATCGCCGCCAGGCTTCCTCCGGACAGATACTCCGTGATGAAGTAGGCTTGGTCTGCAGACTGCTGTGTGGCGTACAGATGGCAGATGAAGGGTCAGTCTTGGGCCTTCAGGAGTATCCGCAGCTCTCTCCTTATGCTGTCCGCCTTGCTCTTTTTTCTGTCGACCACCTTGATGGCCATAAAGTTGTTCCTTCCGGGGAAAGATGCCAGGACCACCTCAAGAAAACAAATGGAAAATTATCACTGACAGCGGCCAAAGGGGAAAGTCATATATATTTATTACATGGGAGATTTATCACCAGGCCACTTTCACATGGCGAAGAAGATAGCGCAAGATGTGTACGCTGCGAGACACACAAATAAGCACCCCATTCCTTTGAATGGAGTCATGTACATAAGTGTTTTTCTTTTTTTTCCCCCACACTGCATCTTGGTGCGGTAAAAAAAAATTGCTGTAAGCTCTCTTGGCACGTTCATCGGAACGCATCGCCCATTGTTTTCAGAGGGACAGGAAAAGACATAGCATGGTATGCAATGCGAGGCTTCCCATTGCCGATCGCTACTTTACCTCTCCTGCGGGTTACATGGCTGATAACAGGGGACACTAGTCTGCACAGTAAATGGAAGTAAGAAGTCGGGTCGGACTCCTTCACACCGTCACATTTTTATCAGTATTTTCTGAGCGAAAACCAGAAGTGTAAAGTGCAGCGAGGAAGTATAATGGAAGGATCGGCATTTCTTCCATATTTTGGACCGGCTCCTGGTTTTGGCTCACAAAATACTGGATAATTTGCAGGTGTGAAGGAGCCGTCACTGCGCCATTACCAGAAAATAACAGTCATATAACTTACCTCGCTGAAGCTTCTTCTACCCAAGATCTGAAGGGCGGTGAAGCGATTGATGTTAAATCCGCAGTCTGATGGAAGAGGGTCCTGGCTGGTGCCCGGTCTTGGCTCCTCATCCTCTCCGCTCCTCTTCCTCTTTATCTCTGTGAGTCCGCTCACACTCTCTTCTTCTCTTTTACGCTTCTCGCTGTCTCTATGTTCATTGGACGCCATTTTTCTCAATCCTGTAGTGTTCGATCCAACCACTGCCGTCGTCAGTTGAAAGGAAATGGCAGTTGGCCGAGTGGAGGTCAAATGTCAGTGAAGCTGCAAGTACCCTGCTTGCCAGCACTCTGCTTGCCAGTACCCTGCTCTGCCATATACACAGTGATGTGGGCACCATGAGTGATGGTCTAGTGCCCAGAGAAATGGAGAAATTTATTGCTGGTTCTTCTAGTGCCACATTATTAGTAGATGGGCAGGGATGGTACTTCATGTCTGGGTTGGCAGTGGTTCATAGTTCATCAGAAACTTCTGGAGTTTTAGAAAACTTACAGTTGTGTGGAAATTGAAACGAACCCGGTGGAGGAAAAACCATAAATTCTACTAATAAGATGAATAATAAAGCCTTGTGAGGGTCATTTTCTGCTGCATTCAATAAGTATCCATCATCCAGATACATGACGTGTATTTACGAAGGTTACAATGGGCAGTGCCCTCGCTAGCGCAGATCTGGGTGTAGCGGGCGGAGATGCTTCTATGGAGGTTATCCCCTTAGTGACCAAGCTTTGACTTTTTTTTTTTTTTCATTTTCCACACCTTTTAAAAAAATCTTAACGCCTTTATTTATCTATTGATGTCGCTGCATGAGGGCTTGTTTGTTTACTGGACGAGTTGTATTTTTCAATGGTACTTTTTAATGTACTATATAATGTACTGAAACATTTTTAAATAATTTTAAGTGGAGAGAAATGGAATTAAAATGAAATTCCACCATATTTCGATTTGTCCTGTTTCTACGAAGCACAAACTGCAACAAAAATGACATGATAACTTTAGATTACGGATCTGTACGATTACTGTGATACCAAACATACAGTTTTTCTTGCTGTACTACTTGCTTTTTTTTTTCAAAGATATTTAATTTTTTTAAATTATTTTCTGCCACTATCTTCTTTGGGTCTCATTTTTTGCGGGACGTCCTGTAGTTCGGGTTGGTACCATTTTGGAATATATACAACTTTTTGATCGCTTTTAATTGCATTTTTTCTTATAGACAGGGCGACCAAAAAAGTAAATTTCTGGCGCCGGGTGTCCGCTGTAAGAACAGCCGGCACCTGACGTTGTATGGAGCGGGATCCACCCGCGATCCTGCTCCATACAAACATTTGTTCGGATATATGAACACATGTACTTGCGAACAGGATCCTGGAACTGAAGCTGTTGGCAAGTAGGGGAGTATCTGTATTACATTTCCCAGTACTAGTGATGGTTGTCACAGTAATGTGGCTGTCACTCATCTTCATAGTAACCATTAAAAATAATAACCCTTGTAAAAAATGATAGATTGTAATTTCCCATTTTGTTCTTGCAGATACATCGCTGCTCAGACTGACACAGAAGCAGAATCAGAGGACAAGTCTGGAGTGGGAATTGTCAGAGCAGAAAGGGTTAAAATCCTCAAAGAGGAAGCTGAACTTCATTCTATGCTGCAGCAAGTGGATAGCAGCCTCCGAGAAACATGACAGCTTCAGAATGTTACTTAACAAGCAGGAAAAGGTACTAAAAGAACTGCCTTCTTGTGGGCTTAATACATATACTGTACGGGTGGGGCTGTCAGTCGTGCAAGGTGCATGAACACGCTTTCTCTAAGGCCTCGTTCACACGAACGTGTGTTCGCAAGTACATAGGTGAACACAAAACGGCACATTCACGTATGTGCCAAATCACGTATGAATGAAGCTCCGTGCACCATTGCTTTCAATAAGGGCCTCCACTGCTGCCGGCAGCACCATTGAAAGCAATGGCCTGCCAGCAACCCCTGCAGGCTTTAAATATAAGAATTTATTTTAAAATCATCCATAGCATGTGTAAAAAAATATATCCATAGAGCCTTGTGTGGTGCAGAGTGTAAGCTCTCTCTCACGACCTGAAGGTTGCAAGTTCAATCCCGCTTGGTTCAGGTAGCCAGCTCAGGGTCAACTCAGCCTTCCATCCTTTCGAGGTCTGTAAAACGAGTAAACAGCTTGGTAGGGGGGGGGGGTAATAAATTACCTGGATGCACGGCGGTATAACTTGGCGCTATACAAATAACAAGATTATATATATATATATAAAAATAAATAAATCATACATACATACATACATACACTCACTCTCGCTGCTGTGGGGTTCAGGTGCGTCTAACCACACCTGAACCCCACAACTGCTGAACTGCTCTGAAGCTCTCTCAGCAGGTGGGGATTTAAAGTCCCCGTCTGCTGAAAGGACTGTATCTGGTTGGCTGAGCACACAGCCAATCACAGGCAGCGCTCAGTCGTTCATTGAATTCAATGCCTGTGATTGAATACAATGAATGGCCATGCACTGCCTGTGATTGGCTGAGCGCTGTGACCAATCACAGGCAGCACTCAGCTGTCATTCAATGAATGGCTGAGCACTGCCTGTTATTGGCTGAGTGCTCAGCCAATCAAATACAGCCCTTTCAGCAGGCGGGGATTTTATATCCCCGTCTGCTGAAAGAGCTTCAGAGCAGTTCAGGAGGACAAGCGGGTAGGTCTGCCTGAGTCCTATAGCGGCGTAGAGGTGAGTATATATATATATATATATATATATATATATATATATATATATATTTTACACATGCTAGGGATGATTTTCAGGGAAGGGCTTATATTTAAAGCCCTTCTCCGAAAATCACTGCAGTGGTTGCCTGCATCCCATTGCTTTCAATGGGGCCACCAGCAATGGGAGAACATTGCAATCCTCTGTAACAGCGGATTCTTTACTCCCCGTTCAGTGACAAGGGGACTCCTCGTAGGGAATATTTATACACAGAGCACCTATGCGTGTATGCATGTCCTATGTTTTGCAGGTACGCCCATTTGCATATTTCCCTGGGTTCTGTTTAAATTCTCAAATGGGTTTCATTGGCGACCTTGAACAAAACCCTAGGCTGCCATTACTAAAACTGAGACCAAAGCTGCACATTTTGATGTCCATTTCAGCAGGTTTCTGTTGGTTTCCCACATTTCTGCCGGACAGAATAACTTAGTCGACTACACGGCTCTATCTGGCCACAAACTAATGGAAACCTAGTTAAATAGAGACCTTTTTTTGTCTCCATTTGACTAATGAAAGCTTATTGTTGTGTCCGGGAGCTCCGTCTGAATGACCTGGACATACAAGATCTGTGACTGAAGGCTTAGAAGGGTATTTCAATCTCAGCAAATAAAAGTAATATCTTGTATAATCAAAAATAAAAATTTTCCAATATAATTTATAAGCGACTATATGCATAAAACAATGCGGGTGTCCCGTAGTGTACTAACGGTCTATGTGATGCCGACTCTGTCGGCAGAGACTGCGTATGGCAGCGAGTGTACTGCGCATGACTACGTATCTCACGTACACGATCATGCGATGTGTGACTGTCTTTTTTCTTCTAATTCCCTGCTCTGTTTCATCGTGGGGGTTGCATATGTATTGCGTATGGACAGTGCTGTATATACGCTGCCCATACAAAAGTATAGGGCTCACACTGCGTGGTATGTGGAGAAATAGAGCAAGCTGCCATCTTTTCCTCGCTCGGATCTACACACAGTGTTTACACGCTAATGCGAATGGATCAATAAAAGTCAGACAACAACAAAAAAAAAACACAGAGAGCGGCCATATACTCACTGATATACTGATTCACCACGTGTCACACGGCCGTACATCGCATGAGCCCTAAAGTAGAACATGCTACGTACCTATTTATGTGCGTATTATACACAATGATTATACACAAGTGTTAATGGATCAATGTACTTTCATAGACTCCATTCACCGTGTATCGTGTGCTCGTTATACGCAATGCAGGCCTACACTAAGGCGGTATTTACACACAAGAGAATTGTTGCAGAAATTTAATTTGGGTGATGTTTGCAGAAACCCATGTCTGTGCGGCCGAGACGACCCCATTACACATGGATGGGACAGATTTCTGCAACAAATCTGACACGAGTGAAGAGAACATAAAGCCGTCCGTAGACTAAACGTTTCAGGCGGCCTTTATTGAACATCCTGTCATTCACGGTTGGCCTGTGAAGGCTGTGATGATGATGATGATACCACCATAATTTTAAATGACAATTTGAGCAAAGCGACTGAAGGATCTGTTCCATGATCGGAGACTGAGCCCAGGCTTCTGTTAATGAGATGCAAATCTGTCATTCAACAGGAGGGGAGCTTAAACTTCAACTTTTACGTGATCACCATTATCATTTGGATAACGGTGATCATGTGATGAAGGATAAAGATCCCGTCGGGGGACATTTCTGGAGGCTTTAGGGAAATATTTTCATCTCCCCTCACCAATCGGATCCATGACAGGAGATGAAACATTAACTTTTTTTACACGTAACCCGGGACCGGTGCCCATCGTGAAATCTCCAGGCTTTTAGCTATGTTTGCTAGCCAGCAACAGGGAGATTTTAAATTACCCCGGCAATCTGGGGTCAGGTCAGCGGATAAATCCGGGGGGTTTAGGTATGTAATTTCATCTCCACTCACGGATATGAGGAAAGATGAAATTTTAAATTTTTTAACTGTTTACTTGGATAACGGCAATAGCGTGACAGGGGGTCACTCCGGCAGCTGACAACAAGGAGCTGTCATGTCCACAGCCCCCAGGGCTTTAATCCTCAGCATGAGCATGTTTTTATGGCTGTGGGGATTAAAAACACTATAGGGCGGTCAATAAGGGGTTAAGGAGCAAACAGACTTTGTCACTAAGGCCTCTTTCACACAGAAAGTTTTTTACAGCGTTTAGCGTGGTTTGTGAAAAGCCGCAAAAAAACCCCACTGATTGATCACAATGGAGCTTCTCAGGGAGCGTTCGAACACTACAATTTTCTAATGCTATCTGCTCTATTTTAGCTTGTTTAAGCCCTTTTTAATGCCCCATATCACCCATTGTAATGATGGAGTGCGTTACACAACGCTGTTGAACACATTTAAAAATGGCGTTCGAAAACGCTTTAAAATGCAGCATTTTAACAGACGCCTGTGTGAAAGCAGCCTTAGGGCTAATGTCCACGGGCGTATACGTAATACACTGTGGGTCTCCCACGGTGTTTTACAAATTACAACCAATACTCTCTGCCGGCAGAGGCCGTGTATGTGGTAAGTATAGCACTGCGCATGCCCACTAATTTTGGGTGCGCATTTAACCATTTAGGAGATGTACAAATTTAACATTACTTTTTAGCATTTTGAGGAACACTTTGTTTTCCTACACCAAGCCAAGATTGGAAAGGCTCATGAGTGTCAGAATAATAGATACCCCCACAAATGACCCCATTTTAAAAACTACACCCCTTAGTGTATTCACTTAGTGTATTCACTGAGGGGTGTCATGAGTATTTTGACCGCACAGTTTTTTTTCAAGAATTAATTCAATTTAGAGGAGAAAAAGTAAAATTTCATATTTTTGCAAATCTATCATTTTAAAGACATATTTTTTTCCTATAGTTTACATGAAAATGAGGATTTACACCCCCAAGTGGATACCCCTGTTTCTCCTGTGATCAGAAATATACCCATTGTGGCCCTAATATTATATCTGAGTCCACAACGGGGCCCAAAATTAAAGGAGTAGTCAGTGTCTTTCGGAACAGAAATTTTGCTTGAAGTCTTTTTAGCCCCCATAGCACACATGTAGAATTCTTAAGCGCCCAAAACCATAGAAAACCCCCACAAATGACCCCATTTTGAAAACTAGACCCCTTAAGGAATTTATCTAGGGGTGTACTGCATATTTTGACCACACACTTTTTGAATGAATTTAAGCCAAGCAAAAGGAAAAAATTAGGATTTTTGTTTTTTTGGCAATTCTGTCATTTTAAAAACAGCTTTTTTTGTACAGCACACATATGAAGGAAGACTTGCACCCCAAAATGGATACCCCTGTTAGTCCCGTGTTCAGAGACATACCCATTGTGGCCCTAATCTTATGTCTGGATGCACAACAGGGCCCAAAATGAAAGGAGTAGTCAGTGGCTTTCAGAACATAGATTTTGCTTGAAGTCCTTTTAGGCCCCATTGCCCACTTGCAGAGTTCTTGAGCGCCCAAAACCATACAGAACCCCCACAAATGACCCCATTTTGAAAACTAGACCCCTTAACTAATTTATCTAGGGGTGTACTGTGTATTTTAAGCCTACAATTTTTGAATAGATCTAAGCAAAGCAGTAAGAAAAAATTACAATTTTTATTTTTTGGGCTATTGCGTCAATTTAAAAACTGTTTTTTTTTGTACAGCACATGTATAAATGAAGACTTTCACCCCAAAACGGATACCCCTGTTTGTCCCGTGTTCAGAAACATACCCATTGTGGCCCTAATAGACTTACAGGACACATGGCTAGGCCTACAATGAAAGGAATTGTATTTGTATTTGTACCCTGAGTTGAATTTCAGGGTACAAGTGAATAAATTCCAGGCCCCATTGCCCACTTATAGAGCCATTGAGCAGCCAAAACTATAAAGAACCCCCACGAATGACCCCATTTTGAAAACTAGACCCCTTAACGAATTCATCTATGGGTGTACTGCGTATTTTGACCCCACAGTATTTGAATGAATCTAAGCAAAGCAGAAGGAAAAAGTTATGATTTTCAATTTTTTTGGTAATTTTTAAAATTTAAAAACAGTTTTTTTGTACAGGGTACATACAAAATGAAGACATTCACCCCCAAATGGATCCCCCCGTTTGTCCCGTGTTCAGAAACATACCCATTGTGGCCCTAATTTACTTACAGGGCCCATGGCAAGGCCTATAAAGGAGGGAACACCCGTTGGATTTCAGGGCACAACTGAATAAATCCCAGGCCCCATTGCTTATTTGTACGGAATAAAAATTGACTCCCTCAAAATTCCGCCCCCCCGCCCACATACTCTATGCCCTTTTTGGCGTTCGCAAATCTTAGATAAAAGTAATAATGTGAACTGTGTGGTATTTCCGAAGACAGGGGTAATTACGGAGGCTGGTTGGAATGGGCACATGGGGCAATAAAACCGGTATCCCCCCTCCTCTCATGCTTTTTGGGGGTCATTTCTTGACCTCAGTGGCGGGTATGGGGTGTAAAAAGTGGCGTTCCATGAGTCTCCGTAAGCTTAATGAGGTGCGGCGGTCTCACATAGAAGGCGCTCAGCAAGCTGCTCCTGGAACTGCAGGAAGGCGAGCGTTCCCAGGGCTTCTTGTAAAATACGTATCACAGGTAGCGGTCTAAATAACGCCGGGCTCACGCAGCCGTAGGCGGAATCTGCTCGCGGAGGCCCGCAGCGGATCCCATCTGTGAGCCCGGCTGTGACCCTGCGTACGGCCGCGTAATGTACTGCGCAGCATAACTGCGTACTCACACAGGCGGTCATGTGCAGTACCTTTTTCTGTTTGTATTTCCCGCACTG
The DNA here is from genome assembly GCF_035609145.1 of Eleutherodactylus coqui. Lineage (NCBI taxonomy): Eukaryota > Metazoa > Chordata > Amphibia > Anura > Eleutherodactylidae > Eleutherodactylus > Eleutherodactylus coqui. Next base: position 159,508,832 of record NC_089840.1, read on the forward strand.
TCGCTTAGCGATGACGCGGGTACCCGCAGCCCGTATACAACGTAGTTGCGTATGGGCTGCGGGTATATCTGCGACCACGGAGCACAATAGGCTCTATGCTGCGGATATCCGCGGTAAAACAGAACCTGCTGCGTTCTCTTTTAAGTGAGTGGATTACACAATTCCAACCCACTAAAGTGAGCGGAATTGTGTAATCCAATGCGATTGATCTGCGTATTACCGCGGATCAGACGCATGCGGAATCCGTAATTCCTATGCGGTCATGTGAGATCGGCCTAAGGTAGATCTCTACCTTTTTATCACGTGACCGGGGACTGCTCAACAAGGTCACTGCTCCAGGCTCTCTGCGACCGTTGGTCGCTGGGAGCAAAGAGATTTTACGTTTCCTGGACTCCCTGACTCCTGTGCATGTGTCCGGTGTTTTGCCGGCGGTCGCATGTGCAGAATCCGGGTAAGTTCACGGATGAGGATCGCGTCAGGGTGCAAATACGGAGGCCTCCGGTAAAAAGTTTCATCTCCTCTCACCAATCGCATTGGTGAGGGCAGATGAAACTTCAATTTTTTTAAAAACTTTTACGTGATTGCCATTATCCATTGTATAACGGCGAACACGGGATCAGGAACCACTCACCGCGGCCCCCCGAGAAATCTCCAGGCTCTTGGCTCAGTTTTGTAGCCAGGAGCAGGGAGATTTTAAATTATCCTGGCAATCCACAGCTTTTGCGCATGCGTCCGCCATTTTGGCGACGGGCGTGTGCGTAGAAGCTGTGGTAAGGTCCGTGGATAAATCTGGGGGCCGTATGTGCCTACTTTCATCCTCCCTCATGGATATGATCCGTGAGGAGAGATGAAACGTACGCTTTTTAAACTTTTTTAAAACTTTTAAAAACTTTTTTAACTTTTTATTTTTTTATTTTCTCACACTTTTTTTTTAACTTTACATGATCACTGTCATCCATTGGATGACAGTGATCATGTCCCTGGTGACATCCCTCTGCTGTTGGCTACACATGGCAGTCAGGAGCAGAGGGATTTTGAATTTCCCGGGGCTTGAGCCCCTTTGTGCACGCGCCCGATGTCAATCATCGGCGCGCATGCGCAGAGGGGGACTTCGGGTCCCGGACCATCGGGACATCGGGGAGGACTTAGGTGAGTATTTTCACCTCCCCTCATGGATCCGAAACTAGCACTTTTTTTTTTACTTTTTAAACTTTTTCGCGATCGCCGCTATCCTACTTTCAGGAGTCGGGAGCCAGGAGGTTTTGAATTTGCCGGGGGCTCCCGGGCTTCTGCGCATGCGCGTGACGTAATCATCTGGCGCGCATGCGCAAAAGGCTGTCGGCGGGTCCGGGAGGACTAGATCTTCAGCCGGCAGCGTGGAGAAGGCGGGTGAGTATTTTCAGCTGCCCTGATGGATCCGATCCATCAGGGCAGCTGAACATCTATCTTTTTTCCCTGGTTTATTTACTTTTTTCCGATCGGCCGATCGCAATGCCGGGGGGGACTGCCCGCAGCCCGGGATGACAGCTCCATGCTGTCGGCTACCTGCGGGCACCGACAGCATGGAGCTGTCACGTCCAGAGCCCACGGGGCTTTATTCTCTGCAGGAGACGTTTTTTTTAAGTCCTCAGAGAATAAAGCCCACTTGGGCAGGACGTAAAAACACTATGGGCTGTTCGTTAAGGGGTTAAAGCAATGCGGCTGTGTGAAGCCGGCCTAAGGGGTTAACTACATTGGTGAGGGCTTATTCCATTCTTTCTCCTGCACGTCCAGGCACACCAGCAGCGTGCCCCACACATGCGCCGTGATTTCTTTTCTTTTTTTTAAATATCCTGCTTTCCCGCGGATCTGCTACACAGCCACAGTGTTATTCGTGGCTGTGTCACGGAATGGAACGGCTTCCATTGACTTCAGCCGCAGAAAATAAAGCATGCTGCGGGCGTTTTCCCTCGCGTGCGATCTGCACGCCGAGAAAAAATGATATTCGCAGGTATTTAATTACCAGCGGGTGCCCAATGATTCCCTATGGGCGAGAGACACTTGCAGATTTTTAAAATTCATTTTTCCCGTGGACATGAGGCCTTACTGTACTATGACCCCTAAACATTGCAACAGTCTATTATGAAAGCAATAGTGGCTCCCACGAATGTGCCTACACTGTATTAGATCTGTATGGTCAGCTTGCTTGGGGTATCTGCACATCCATCTCCGTACAACAATCTAGGTACAGATACTACTGGCCAGTTTCTCCTGTAGGGCTACCTTCACATCTGCGCTGAAACCTCCATTTGGGGCTCCATCACAGATCCGGCACCAAATACCGGTAGAAATATTCCTGCTTGCAGCGCTTTTTCTTCCGGTAAAATGTCGGGCAGCTGAGCGGAAACCGAATGGGCCCAGTTATGGTCAGTGCGATCCGTTCTTCGCTGTTCGGTTCCATCATAAGCCGGACCTGTTCAGCCAGGGGATTCCCCTTTCCTGTTTCCTGAACGGAGTAGGAAAACGGATCCCCAACATAGATGTGACAGCAGCCTAAATGATGCAGGCACAGAGCACGGCCTCCTTATTTGCGTAATGGGCGTTGCGTATTCAAGCGTGTGTATTTTAGGGACCCGTCATACAAGCGCAAGCCCAAAAATGCTCATGTAAGTGCAATGCATTTGCACTGTGAGTGATGTGCTTTTGCGCACATATTAGTGCATATCACTGTAAGTTTTTTGATCACATGGCATGGTTACATGGGCACAGGACTCTCCCACCCCCCTCTGTGATCTAAAAGGCTATTTGGCCTAATGAGGTCCAGATGTGTTTTTTTATCTTCACAGAATTGCGCAGCGTATTGCACACTTCCCATAGACTTGTACAGGGACCCTTGGTGCGCAAATGTGCACAAAAATAGAGCATGTTGGGGTTTTGCACGCATGCGAAATGTGTGAGTAAAGAGAATTCTGAAGGCATCCATTGAAACAAATATGTTTGTGTGAAGCGGCCCTTACTGTACTTTTGTTAGCACGAATCAAGCACATTTGCAAGCGCAAAAAAAACACGCAACCATGCCACCATTTATTGAAATGGGCAATTAGTGTAATTAGAATAATACATGTTCTTCCCCTGCAGAAATGCACGAGAAAATAAAGGGGACTGCTTTTTTTTTGGACAAAATGCGCATGCAAAATACAGTTATGTGAAGGAACTCGCTGCAATCAGCGGGTTCTACTGACGTGTATTTAGCATGTATCTTTTCCATGCATAATATGCTGTGCAAATACATCTGTGTGAATCTGGCCGAAGAGCCCACGGTGGTATGCGTAAAACGCCGCGTCTCTGCGGTGAGAACACAGTCGTGGACATGATCCCTAAGGCTGGAGCTCTATGGAGTCTTTCGCCATGACATGGGTCATGTGACCAAAGATCGCTGTGCAGCCCTGTGAACTTGCATTCTCAAATATATCAATGGGGTCGCGCAAGTTCCCACAACCTATAGATTGCTTAAACCTCTAAGAGGTTGGATTTTTGCAATATATTGGTCGCAGCTACTTGTGAGTTGTATCGCAACTCCATTGTCTTCAGTAAGGCCGGCTGCACACGACCGCTTCACATTCCGAATGCGGGATACCACAGCGGAATCTGGCCGTTACCCCAGCCGGCGACCCTGCGTTCCTGCTGAATCTGTAATGCGGATGACCGCGAGTGTGAAGGAAGTAGCAGTAGTATGTATCTTTCAATGCGTGTGATTTGCTGCGGATCCTCCGTGTGGACGACGACTGCGGATTGAACAATAGGAAACCGGTGGTGTGAAGCCGGCCCGAGAGTGTGAGGTCGCAGGGCTATACAGCAATCTTGGTCGCGTAGCACTAGTCTCATTGCATGACTACGACTCCGCCGTTCATGGGAGCTCAGTGCTTGACCATCTCCGTCAGCTCCACAGAAGTGAATGGAGAAGTAGTCACATATTTAAAGAAATCTCATCCATATAATGCAGAAAAACAATCTACAGTTTAAATTGACCTGCGGGGCGGATTTTAAAGCTGCAAGACATCAATTTACAGATGTAGTAACACTAACGCATTCCACGTCAGCGTGCCACTTAGTAATTGAGTTACAGCTCCACTTGGCTTAGCACAACTACACTATCAGTGCAGCACGGCTCCGCTAAGCAAGTAGCGTAGTGCATCTTACAGACGCCGTCTGGTCCGCGCAGCAGATGTAGCCTGCCATCCTCCAAGGATTCTGTGAGGAAATAGTAAAAAAAAACTGGGTATAGGTGCGACCGTCCTAGAGAAGCACAAGGCATCGGGGATTAGCTCAACTGCTCTGTTTTATTGAAGCCAGCATAAGGCGACGCATTTCAGGCCTACGGCTCCCCTTCCTCAGCATTTGCTTTGCCAGAATCGTGGGCAGCATTTAGACATGAGTCGCCTTAACAGAGAAGTGTATTGCCAGCAAAAACTGAAGGAGTGCCAGAGCCCCCAAATGCTTCTACTTATGTTGGTGTCAATAAAACCGAGGAGTTCATCCCATCCTCAGATGTCTGTTGCTTCTCAAATAAACAATAAAATACACGTTCTCATTGAAAGTAAAGACGAGATCTGGGTTGGCTGCACCCCACTAGGGAAACCTAAATTACATATATATTTTATTTTCCCCCACAAAAGACCTGCCAGTCCCGTTCTGCGGCTCCACCCGTCCTTCACTGCTTCTCATTCTTCTGTATGCTGCAGATTCTCAATGTGAAGTTCGCACAACTACAAGTGGTGACCAGAATGCCTGAGTAGCGTAAATGGAAGCCAGAAGAATCATATATTCACAGGAAAAACTCCCACTAAATCAGTAAGGCCGGGCTCACATGACCGTATCTTGCACGTGGCACACAGTGACATTACATACCGGCTGTGTGCCGCCCATCGCCACATACTATCTTAGCGTTTATCTGCTCGTACCACACAGCAAAATAGAACATGCTGCATGCGTATTTCATGCAAGTCGTGTGAGCAGTAACATGGCTGTCTATGGGAGACTGGTACAGTGTACTCCGTGCGCAAAACACGCAAGGTGGCCTATGCTATACTGACCTGCTCAGTATACAGATACAGTGAAAGAAAAGACATGGGAAGTACTAATGATAACACTTTCCTAGTTAGATGGTCCTTTCTATCCCTCCCATAGCCCTGTATATAACAGTCTCGCCTATATAATGGGATTAGTGCCCCAAGAAGAGCGCTTCAAGCAGAAACCTCACCAGTATACCCCATCCTATAGAAATCTAATATATCCAGTGAACTGTCACAGACAGCGGCTCACTAATAGACAACGTGTGCATATATATAGTACCCAAAATACATATATCGTCATCAGAAAATATAGGCAGCACCCTTATATACAGGGCCAGGAGGGGGACAGGCAGGATCATATAAAAAGAATAGTACTGCTAATACCGTGTTTCACCTAAAATAAACCCTACCGATATTTGGGGGGTGGGGTGGGGAGGGGGTTTGAACTATAAGTCCTACCCCAAAAACAAGTCCTAGCTACTCTACATTAAAAAAAAAAGCAACACTTAGCTAGCAGGCGCCATCCGGGTCCCTCCCGCTGGTCTCCTTAGGCCTCATGTCCACAGGGAAAAGAAGAATTAAAATCCGCAGCGGATTACCCGCACCTGGTTCCACGCGCCCATAGGAATGCATTGACCACCTGCGGGTAGATAAATACCCGCTGATGGTCAATAAAAGTGAATTAAAAAATTTCTGGAGCATGAAAAAAAATGGACATGCTCCATTTAGGTGCGGGTCTCCCGCAGGCTTCTATTGAAGCGATGCAGATCTTCCTTCCTTCGCGGCAGGATCTTCTTTCTTCGGCCCAGCGGATGTGCCCGGCGCATGCGCGCGCCATGCTGAGGGCGTGCCGAGCACATCTGCCGGGCCGAAGAAAGAAGATCCGGCCGCGAAGAAGGGAAGACCTGCACGGTCTGCAGCAGGTGAGTTTATTCTTATTTTAATGCCTCATGTCCGCGAGGCAGGAGGGACCCGCTACGGATTCTCCATGGAGAATCTGTAGCGGGCCTGATTTTCCCCGTGGACATGAGGCCTTAGTCCTAGGCAGGCTTGCTTGCAGTTCTCAGTGACGACAGAACAACACTTGCTGTAGATAAGAGTTACAAACCTCGTTACCAGCAATCGATGTTCTGTCGGCGCCGAGAACTGCACACAAGCCTGCTGGAACTGCGGAGACCAGCGGGATGGATTCGGACGGCGCCTGCTACATGAGTATAATAAGACATTCCCCGAAAATAAAACAGTGTGCCTCTTTTTGGGGAAAAATTAATATAAGACATGGTCTTATTTTTGCGGAAACGCAGTAGTACCTCCCTTATTATTGCCTAAGACCTCATTCACAAAACCATATGAAGAAACCACTGGGTGTATCATGCAGCGTTTTACAGCGGTGGAAGCCGCATATGCGGATCTGAAGCAGCCCTGTATATCCAACGCCGCACATATGCAATGTATTAAGTATAGACAGCGGGAATACGCAAACCAAAGGAAAAAAAGCTGCACACGCGTGATACGCAGTGAAATAGAACATGCTTTATTGCAGGCAATGTATAAATGCAATGTGAATGCTTCAATGAAAATCAATGTACTTTCACTGACTTCATTCACTGCGTGATACGTCACGCTCGTGGGAATGAGCCGTATGTGTTTAGCGGATTATTTTAGAATATCTGTCCAGTATTGGTAATATTTGATTCAGCTGGAGTTGTCTTGTGATTACAGTATATATCCTAATGGAAAATGCAGAAATATCAGTAACTTAAAGGAACAGCACCATGAAGTAAAAGTCTCAGATCACCCAAAGATAGGACATGCTGTGTTTTTTTCCCGTACGTTTTTCTCTGCTTCGCACTTCCCTGGTTCTTTTTTTCCATGTGGTCCCCATAGCAACCTGCATTAAAACCCCTCATGGACTCATGTAAACCGCACAACATGTGATTGCAATGTGTTTATTTTTACACTCCCACAGAAAATAATGGCCGATTCTTGCACAAGAATAAGCCATGCAGAGAACTCGGACTATCGGTCTACGGGCTCATGTCCACAACTGTTTTCACTGTGTCTTACACGTGCGTTGCACGGCTGCATGATACATGGTGAATGGAGTCAATGGACTTTCACTGATCTTACACATGTGTGTGTAGACACTGCGTATCGATACGCACGAGAAATAGATGGCAGCATGCTCTATTTCCCCATGTACTACCGGTATGCAGTGTGAGCCCGATACATTTGTATAGGCTGCGTATGAAATGCTGTTTAGGGATACGTTCATGGGCATTATGGTCTGTTCACACCGCAGAATCACTGTAAAATTTTTCACGGTGAATCCCGCTTCTAAAAACTATGCCAAAATCCGTGTGAAAAACTCGTGTGCATTAAGCCGTCCAAATGAATGGTTTCTCTCCCCGTACGAGTTCTGCCAATCTCAGAATCAGACAGAACTTGTATGGAAAACGGCCTAAGGACATCTCAGCTGGCCATAGTTCGCTGCGTGCCACCTCAAAAACATATCTGGTATCGCTGCATCCATAAAAGTCCGATTTATCAATGTAACGCATTATTCACCCTGCACGGTGAACGTCAGCAGTGAAAAAATACATCAATAATACACGTTACAAGTGAGCTTATAAGTCACACAGTCTCCAAAAAAAGTTATAATAAAAAGCGATAAAAAAGTCTTATAAACTCCAAAATGGTACAAATAAAAACTACAGGACATCACGCAAAAACATGAGCACAACTATGTCAATGGAGAATAAAACAAGTTCTGGCTGTTGGGAGAAGGCGGCGGGAAATTATATTTTCTTCCAAAGATTTATATATATTTTTTAAGTAGTACATTAAAAAAACAATCTATATACAAGTGGTATGCTAGTAATCATACTGACCCACAGAATGAAGCGATCGGGTCATTTGTGCCCCAGTATGAACGCCATAAAAACAAGACCCCTCAAACACTGCAAAATTGCGCTTTTTTCGCCATTTGACTCCACTTACGTTTTTTTTTTTTTTAGGAGTAATAATTTTTAAGGTGCTAATCCTTAGGCTGGGTTCACACAGGGCGGATTAGCCAGCCATGTGGACGAGATTTCTCAGAAATCTTGTCCACACGGGACGGCCAATCCGCTGCGGTAAGTAAGGCTGGAACCGCGGCTGCGGCCGCCGCAGCCGCGGTTTCGGAATATGCAGCATGTCGAGTGACCAAGCCTTGGGTGGGGCTATGCAAAGGTCTTCCAGCTCCCTCTGTGCATTGTGGGTGCGCCCGGAGTGCTGCATGAGCTTGTTGCATCTGATACGTCCCCTCTCTGGGGATCATATATTAACCCCTTGAGTGGCAGGTTTCCTACCACCCTGTCGTGCCCACCAGGGCAGGTTTTTTAAAATGGTCTAATCATTGAATTTCAACTAGTTTTGCAGTTGCGTCTCAAGAGCCATAACTTTTTCATTTTTCCATTGACATGGCCATATGAGGGCTTGTTTTTTGCGGGACAAGTTGTGATTTTTTAAACAGGGGGGAGGAAAAAAAGAAATGGGGAAAAAAGAAAAAAAGGGGCCATGTCATTAAGGGGTTAAATAATGTATTAACTTCCTTCTCTGGGTCATTACGACGCACACGGATACCACATGTGTGATTGTATTTTTGATTTTTTACAAAGTAAAGGGAGACAAGTGTTTTTTTTATTTTTTTAATAATTTTTTTTACTTTTTTTTATTTTAATTTTTTACATTTTTTTTTCTTTTTTTGTCCCTTTAGGGGACTTCCACAGGGACCCATCAGGACCCCTGATCACATTCCGGGGGTCCGATGGTGACAGCCCTTTACATGCTGCAGTGACAACCCTTTACATGCTGCAGTCACATAGACTGCAGCATGTAAAGGGTTAACACAGCAGAGATCGGAGGTTTTCTCTGATCTCTGCTGTAAGAGCTAGTACCTAGCTGTCCTCTGAAAGCTAACAACCAGCTCTCCCTGCCACAGAGACCATCGGCTTGCTTCTGACAAGCCGATGGTCTCTATGGCAACTTGTAAACAAAGCAGGAGGTTGCCGACATGTCGGCAATATCTTCTGCTGGTTTTTCAAAGCCCTTGCACTGCTCTGTGTGGGTCTGTGCAGGCAGAGCACACTGTCACACCTTGTGGCATTGTGCTCTGCAGCTCCCATAGTCATACATAGCCCGGAAATCTTCCGGGCTATGTTGCTATGAGCAGTGGAGCTCGTCCCGGAAAATTTCCGGGCGTGCCACTCAAGGGGTTAAAGGGAGCATAGGTGCAGCACGTTTCTGTAAAACCAATAGAGGGCGCTGCAATGTTACTGTAGAAACCAATGAACAGCAGGTAGCTATACATAGATTTTAATGACGACGACTGCCAAGGCTAAAGCCCGTGTATATTCCATAGACTATAGCTATCTCCAGGTGAGAATTTATGTGTTTATCAAAGAGAAGACTCTCCCAGATCTAGTGCAGAAGTCTGGACCCAGGAGAAATACATATCACACTAGCCTGTGCGGTATCAGATGATTTCTAATTTATTCTAAGGTGTTCAAAGCTTATGTACCATAAATGACATCACAGCAAAAGTATAAACCTCCAAGATTAATAAGAATACAGGATAGGCTAAAACAAAAAATGATTAACATAAGTTACACCTCTTAAGGTGTAACTATAACATACAATAAAACCGTTATGAATTCAAGGAAAAGGAATGCAAGGCATATCTAGACGTCTGTCCTATTTCCTGTGGGCCCCATCTATAAACATGCATACATGGGTGGTCTATGAGACTGTCTTATCTCGTCTGTCTCATCAGAAAACATACACTGCTATAGAAGGGTTTCGTTTAACCCCTTCACCACTTTATACTAGTATCATGCTATATATTTCTAGTCTACAATGCATTAAAAGAACGATTAATTGATACATTGATCTACAATTTTCTTAACATTCCCCACTTTAGATCAATACACCAACACAGTATAATAGTAAATACACATATAAAATGACTCTACCACAGACCCCCTGGCTTCCTCCGGCCCGAAGCTTTATTACCAGAAGGTTTGGGTTCACACTTCAAGACTAAGTATGTAATTATTTCAGATAAAAGTATTACATTGATGCATATATATCTATATCTATATAATTAGGCCCGCCCCCAAGAGAATCTTGGCCTTGATTTATTATGAGATTAATGCTTCTTTCTTCATATATAAATGATTGTCCATTCTGATATAAAATCTTACTTATCGAAGTGTCAATCAGTTATTTAGAGCAATCCTCCAGTACAATCAGAACACACTGGAATCAAAGTGTCACACTTCAAAATCATCAAAGTAAAATAGTGTTTCCTTCATAGAACTTTTACCCATCACTTGTCAGACAGAGGTGGTCACCTGACCCAGTAAGCCATCTTGTTCTTCGTCATCTTGTATATTTTGGAACATAGTTTTGGTGATGGAAGTGTCAATAAGGTTTTGTAACAGTCCTCGAATACATGGAATACAGCAGCAACCGCAGAGTACTAGAATGGAGGCAAATACTGACAAAGACTAGTGTGGAGTATATGACTTGTGACCAGTGTCCGAACAAGCTTTCAATCACTCCCTGAATGGATCGACTATGCCAGAGTTATCAGCTGGTTCATTTTATTATGCATTTAACCCTTCCAGTGCTCAGGTATCATCTGGTGCTGTGTTATTAGGAATGATAGTACAACAATATCCTCCAATCATTTTACAAACTCTGCTAGTAACATATAACGAGAGCCATTGTATTTTGCCATGCAATGAGTAAGGTATATCCTAGTTGTTCTTCTAGGCCCCTGATTGCATATCTTGTATAATTAACAAATCTCTGTTGGTTATAATATATATATATATATATATATAATCCAGTCTACATCTTTATTCACTGTTACCCACCATGCAAGAAGAGACTCAAACCCCCTGCAGCCATCTGATTTCTCGTCCTATACTCGTCCGGTACCCCCCTTGGGACCCTGATGGCGTCAGAGGAACCTTTGGGAGAGGAGTTCCTAGTTCTCCAGACACGGCCCTTGCTGTTGCCCTGGGAGGTCATGAGGTGCACAGGCATTATCAGTTGTACCAAAGCACAATCCCGTTAGGGGCTATACCTGATACCTGTTCTAGGCCCTGTCACCACACAACCATCACACGTCTGCACGTGCTCTCTGTAGCTCAGGCCATATCCCAGAAAACAGCGTGCCCTTTACGGTTCTCCTCTCCGCACAGTATCCCTCAGGCAGTCTCCCGTAGTCTGCCTCGGTCCCATTACCAGGTAGCGCGAAGCAAGTATAACCCCAGGATCAGAGACAACAGCAGGTATTTGGTCCCTGCCCACTGGTGGAAACAGCAAACTCAATGTATAACATGGATCACTTATCAGTGGGGGGTAGGTACAGTTAAGAAGCTTAATCACAAATTTTACGTTCATCACAGCTTGAAGACTTGTCATTAACTTTTATCTACCATGGGGTCAAGTCTTCCTATCTCATAATTATTAATAACATTCTCTTTACACAATATTTACTGCATAACATAAAGATTCACACAACTACTACTACTCCAATCATCTGCAGAGTCGCTTAGTCCTCCAACCTAAACAATCCCCCCTCTGTAATTTCTCTTATCAAGGAGAGGTGATGGAGTAAGATAAACAAAGCTTTAACTGTGTCTGGACTCTGGACTCCTACAGCTCACTGCAGCATCCTTGGAATATTTTCCCTTAATAGGCACACTTAGGTCTCACATTATCAACAACTTAATTATTATTTTCTCTTACATGACATTATCACATTGAAAACACCATTTAACAATCAAACTCACTGCAAACCAATCACAGAACTGACATGTACACAAATAACAGCAAGAATGTATGTTTCCTATTCACACAGGTTTACACTAAACTTCATTCCTGATCATCTTCATTACAAGTCTATTCATTTCAAGCAAGCAGAGCATGGCTAGAGTCAGTCACACTCCCCCTCCCTTCTTCTCACTGAACTCTAAAGCTGAAAGGTGGGGGTGAGGGTGAAACAAGCATTCCAGTGTAACAGATGATTTAACCATTTATGAGCTGACCCCACCGCACAGAGCCAGCACTCAAGCCATTGTCTGTCAACTTCATCTAATACTACTGTAAACTTTCATTCCTTCACTGTCTCATCCCAGGACTATCTGCATCATGTAATCATCCCTTCTGTCCTGCAGCCTACTATCCCTGATCCCTGTCAGCACTACCGTCACCCATAGCAACCTGTCGCCTCACTACCTGACACTTATCTGAAGGAGACCGTACATATTCCTCTGCTATGACTAAATATCCCGCAGTATTATACTGACCCTATCTTATAGCACACACTTAAGATAGACATGATATCAAGACACAGAGGACAGTGATGGAGGGTTCTGACTATTCCTACGCAATTCAGAGAAGACACTAATCACTGGTGTTGTGTACTACAAGTGCAAGCATTGGGATGCTAGGTAAAAGGTACATCTATGGGAAGTAAGAAGCCAAGATGGCGCCTGGGCGGCGGCCGAAGGTGTTGCAGCAGGTACTAAAATGGCTGCAGGCCATGACTAGCACTAAGATGGCCACCAAGGACGTGGCCTGACTAAGTGTATTATCAAGCAAGGCAAGCATCTAGCCACGCCTTATTCCTTTATGTGCAATGCCAACAAGTCCCTCATCTGACACACATCTATAATAATCTTTGTGTATAACGCCAACATTTCCGCAGCGCTTACATAGACAGGGAGATACAGAGACAAAAGTACAGAAATTACAGAACCCCGGATACATAGTAATCAGTTACATACTACAAGTAATGGGGTGATACAGAAGGTAAAGGGGCTGGAGATGTGCACGGTATGGCGGAGATGTGCACGGTATGGCGAGGTGGAGAGTGAGGGATGCTATACACATAGACAATGGTCAGACATTTGGCCGTGTGATGGCAGAATCAGTATGACTACAGGAGCAGTTTATGATGACTAGCAGGGATTGCAGTCAGTAGGTCAGGGAGCAGATCTACCAGTATGGCGCACATCACTCCTTCTATACAAGTTACACTCAGAGCTCTTCCAGCATCCCCCATCGTGTAGCATCGGGTAATATGATGATGACCTCTGACAATTTCAGGGCTGTCATCAATAGCATTTCCCAGATTCACCAATACACCAAAAAGAAATGCTATTCCTGTCATTTTGTCCTTACCGAGTAGGCCTTCGGGGAAGGGGTGTGGATTTCTTCACCGGGTTGAGACGAAGACCACCTAATGTGGTCCCCCCCCCTTTGTAGCGGGCTTAAACCAGACCCCCTCGGCACACTGCCCCTGCTCTGCCTGTGTTACCTTATTACAGGTAGATTGGTGAATCTAGATCTGCCATTCAGCAATCCTTATTGCAGTAAGAGTGGTTAGGAGAACCTGGTAAGTACAAGTGGTACCTGGTAAGGTCTTTCTCACTTTGGAGTCTTCCAGTTCTCTTTCTTTATAGCCTTGATGAGGACCCAATCACCTGGTATTCGTTCCCTTAGTAATGCTTTAGCCACTGTGGCTTGATTCGACTGACCTGTGGGAAACACTTCTATCCACTTGGCTAAAGCATCCATGATAACTAGGCAGTATTTCTTACCCTCACATTTGTATAATTCTATGTAGTCCATACAAATGTGTTGGAAGGGATACTGAGGTGTAGGACAGCGCCCCTTATATTCCCTTATGCATTGTGTTTAGCACAAATAATACAAGACAAAAATTTTTTTTTAGAGTAGTTTGTAGACCCATAGGCTGTGAACACTTTCCATGAGTGCTACCATCCCCCCTGTTGAGACATGACACAGGCCATGGCTCAAAACTGCTGCACATCTGAAGAACGATTTACGTAAGATAGTTTTTTTTTTGTTTTTTTTTTCTCTCTCCGCGGAGATGTACGACCCATATACAAAGAGAGTATTCACCATCTACCAGAGATACATCCTGCAGATCTGGTCAGGGTAACACCTTATGTGCCATCTCTCCTAGACAGTAGTATGGAGGACCGTCTGAAGAAATAGGCAGTAAGGTAGATGGATGGAGTGTAGTACATCCCTCAGTTGTCAGGTGTGGCTGTGAGCTGTAGTGTCCTGCAGGAGGGATGTCTACAAGGACTGAGATATGAGTATAACTAACTGCATGTGGTACTCAGTGTGTGTGGGGGAACAGCACTATAGTGGCAGAAGGTCTGACTGCTTCAACTGCCGCTACTACCGCTTGTACACAGGCTGGGAGCGCTCGGCCACTGGATCTAGTCTGCAAGATTAGTATGCCAGCGGTCTGTCTCCCACCGTGTTCCCGAGTTAACACAGAGGTCATATATCCTTCCCTTGAGTCGACAGTTAGCACAAAGGGCTTGCTGTAGTTCGGCAGCCCCCAAGACTGATGTGCCCACCAGAGTCTGCTTTAACCTGACATAGGCTTCCTTAGAGGGCGCATCCCACTGGATCCTGTCAGCTGCAGCCAGAGGTTCATCATAGACTAGTCTGGTAAGAAGCGCTGTCAGAGATGCAGAATTTGGGATCCAAGCTCTGCAGACGTTTCTCATTCCCAAAAAGGACATCATTTGCTCATAATTTTGGGACCTCCAGAATTGCTTGCTTACCTTCATCTGACAGGTTATACCCCAAATATTTAACCGTTTGCTGACTGTATTGGAGTTTCTACCTGTTTACTTTATGGCCTTGCTCATAAAGAAACCTCAAGAGTGCGACTGTGTCCCCCCCCCCCACAATTCTCTCCATTGTCTGCTGCTGGCTACCAACATACAGTAGTAGCTGACTACCTCTAGGAGGCTGGAACTGGGCTAAGTGTGCTGACATAGCCTGGGAGAAAATTGTTGGAGATTCACAGCGGCCCTGAGGTACTCTGGTGAAGGTATACCTAATTTTATCATAATATCTCTTCTCAACAAATTTACTGGACATATTTGAGACTACATAATCTGACATTTCACAGGCTTATTTGTCTCTTGGTCTGTTATAACTGGTTCAGAGAGGGATTCCCTGTGGGTCTGGCCATTAACCCCTCTTACCATGATATGACTATTACTACATTTTACATTGGGTACATATTGGGATGTATTAATGCCCTGGTGGCTCCTGAGCCCACCAGGAAAGTAATCATTCGCCCATTCACCTGGAGATCTATCTCAGGCAGTAGAAATTGCCAAGAGATCCTCCAAGTGTTGTACATCCACCCCTCCTAGTCCTTTTTCCCCAAGGTGCCTGAGAACATTGTTTCTCATGGCATTCTCGGGCAAAATCACCAGATTTCCCATAATTCAAACACACATTTAAATCCTCTAGCTGCATCCCACCTCTGCTTCTTCCTCTACCTCTACTTTCACATCCTCTCGCTGTCCAATGACCTCTCTGACTTTCCTGAACCATCATATCACATTCTTCTCCCCATATAAAAACTCTCACTTTCTCACCCTTTTCTTTGTAAAACTTTTCTGAATGTTTTGCATATTGCAAAACATCCTGCAATGATCCCATCCTAAGGGTAACCATGTATCTCATTATATAACCTCCTATTCCCTTCTTTACTCTACTTACAAACACATTCTTTAATGGCTGATTATATGCAGCATTAGGATCATCTCTCTCCCCCTGATTATACTATGGAAGGGGTCTACCATCTCCTCCCCTCCCATTCTAATTTCCGTCTACAGAACTCCAATCTGGCCATAGAATTCTTCTATCTGCTCTCTCTATTTTTCATTCAATTGGAACTACTTATTAACCCTTTGAATTGTTCATCAAAGTGTCGGGGGTCTATTTTTATATGGGCCTGACAGTTTGGGGCTTCTTTTAACCAGGCTTCAGCAGCGGATAATCTTTATTTCTGCTGATCTTTAGCTGATTTTGTCTGTATTTTATCACATAATTCTTTACAACTAGGAGCTTTTAATTTATTTTATTTTTTTAAAACCATATTTCCAACTTATGTCACAATATTTGACATAGTCAGGATCTAACTTGTGCGTGTACTTCTTATCCCCTTGAAGGGCTTCCTGTCGTTGGCAACAACAACAGAGACATGCACAGGAGAATGCCTTACAGTTTACATTTCCCATTGTTAGTAATTATGTTCTTGGTGCCGATTTACAAGACAAACAACATAAAACAAGCCTCTGGCCACTAAATTGTTTAGTGAAAATGCAGAGGTCCCTTACCAGAATCGCTGCTTCGCTATATACACGAAGACACCTTTTAGCTTTACCGAGTAGGGCCTGTGAACATTGAACACAATAAGGGGCTTGTCCAAAAACAACCTGCACAACGAGGTTGGTCCTTAATGTGTCCTATAGGTCAGTGCCCACGTATCGGGTCCGCTTATCTCAATCACTCACACATTCGCTTCATGCAGTATAAGACAACAATAAAAATATTACATTATGTTAGTAGGCGGCCGCCCTCTTTATATTCTTAGTTACTCTATAACACAATATCAAAGAGAAAGTAATAGAAAGATAAGAAGTAAAGTCCCTGGACACCCCTGTGTCCCATGACATCATCTAACAGCTTCTTTTACGTGCACGGAGTAATTCTTTCCTGTAGCCTTCTCACAATGGCTATGGTCTCACATAGACTACTGCTATTGCCCCTTGGCAACCCATTCGTCTATACTTCTCATTTACCTTACACATTTCACATAGACTACTGCTATTGTCCCTTGACAACCCATTCATCTATACTTGCCTCTCATTTGCAATACACATTGTAAATTCTATTAACACTAAAGTATACAGAAGAAGAAAAGTTTAACCATTGATATACTTACTACACGTTATCTGGGAGGCTTCTAAATTCTCAGGCTAGTTCGGAAAAATGTCACTGTTTCAGACAGGATGCCCGACTGGCCTCTAATGACGTCTAAGCAAGACGGAGGTCTTTTAATGATCGGAGAGTGCTTCAGACCCACCTTTTCACAGCCAGGCTGTCCTCTCGCTCTGCAGTGTCTTTCCGGCTCGAAGGACCAAAAATGTAAGGAGAATTTATGTGTTTATCAAAGAGAAGACTCTCCCAGATCTAGTGCAGAAGTCTGGACCCAGGAGAAATACATATCACACCAGCCTGTGCGGTATCAGATGATTTCTAATTTATTCTAAGGTGTTCGAAGCTTATGTACCATAAATGACATCACAGCAAAAGTATAAACCTCCAAGATTAATAAGAATACAGGACAGGCTAAAACAAAAAATGATTAACATAAGTTACACCTCTTAAAGTGTAACTATAACATACAATAAAACAGTTATGAATTCAAGGAAAAGGAATGCAAGGCATATCTAGACGTCTGTCCTATTTCCTGTGGGCCCCATCTATAAACATGCATACATGGGTGGTCTATGAGACTGTCTTATCTCGTCTGTCTCATCAGAAAACATACACTGCTATAGAAGGGTTTCGTTTAACCCCTTCACCACTTTATACTAGTATCATGCTATATATTTCTAGTCTACAATGCATTAAAAGAACGATTAATTGATACATTGATCTACAATTTTCTTAACACCAGGATAGCTGCATGCGCAGTCGTGTGCCGGGTTCGCG
Source organism: Eleutherodactylus coqui (assembly GCF_035609145.1). NCBI lineage: Eukaryota > Metazoa > Chordata > Amphibia > Anura > Eleutherodactylidae > Eleutherodactylus > Eleutherodactylus coqui. The sequence goes on from NC_089840.1 coordinate 159,526,501, forward strand.
CGTGCGCAGTCGCGCCATTGTCTCGCACGGCTGCTTTCATTCCGCGCTTCCTGACAAGGCAATGTACGCATATATCACTAGTGACGTATCTGTACATTGACCTGAAGGAAGCGGAAGGTAGCGCAATGTACGCTTTTTGACCGGATGGAGGAAAAATCGGGTTGCTGGAGGTCACGTGACCAAAGTGAAAAGCGGCTCCAGGAGAAGATTTGGGATAAGAAGAAGAGGTAAGCAGGCTGTCTGGGGAGCAATAGGTAAGTATATATTTTTTTGTTTTTAATGACAGAACCCCTTTAAGGCTCTATTATGACACTTTTCGAACCGTGGTATGGTTACATGCGGGGGGTGTGAAGACAGTATGGTTACATAAGAGGGGTGTGGTGACAATACGGTTACACTAGGAAAGTGGGCTTACATGAGGGGAGCGTGGAGGCGGTGCGGCTACACAAGGGGAGTGTGATGGAACCCCTAACAATAATCTGTGCCGTGTCATTTCCATAAATGTCATAGAAGGTAATGAAAATGAAGTGAACAGTTTAGCATACAGTAATTCCCCTTTCACATGGGCCAAAACTCTCACTATTCTCACTTACCCAAAGGAAGCAGCTGGTGACATCACCAGCTTGTCCAAACTCATGAAGCTCTGTTAGACTACACATGTGATACTGGACAATGCACCCATCCTCAGCCCTTGTTGGCCTGTGGTTCACATTCCTATGTGGGTCAGAAGCGGTGTTGTGTCTCCTTAAGGAGAGCACCCAAAAAGTATGTGGAGACACCTATGGGGTAAATGGGTCAGGGGGTGGTATAGTCACTACCCAAGCACTGCACACAGAAGAGGGGTTTGAAAACCTAAAAAATGAGTAAGAACACTTATAAGGTGATGCTAGCCCCTCTGGGATATCTATGCAAATAAGGATGAGAAAATACCTCTATAGCGCCATTTATTGGATGCAGCATTCCTTCAAATCCAAGTGATTTATCACAAGCCTTAACAATGATTGGGAATATTAAACCAAGCCAGGAAACCATGCTCAGACAGATTGTTTCATGGTGATTGCCCCTCCTCAGTGTGCAGCAGGCTTCTGGCTTAGTCTGTGAGGCGCCTGTGATGTAGATTATAAGCAGGAAAATCGATCCATTTTTACCTGATGCGTTGGTTATTGAAAAAAAAAAAAAAAAAGCAGATTCCACAGCCAATGCTGAGGTAAAATGAAAGCTGTGCTGTGATTGGTTGCTATTTTTATACTGTTGAGGTAACATGAAAGCTGTGCTGTGATTGGTTGCTATATATTATACTGCTGAGGCAACATGAAAGCTGTGCTTGATTGGTTGATACTTTTTATACTACTCAGGTTACATGAAAGCTGTGCTGCGATTGGTTGCTATATATTATACCGGGAAGATCCTAGCAATACTGAGAATAATGAAAATAAAACGCATCATAGGCTGAAGAAATTATACGCACGGCACGTCTTTTCTTCAGCCTTACATGACTATATATCTATATATGTATACATCCATATATTTGGGTAGAAATGTCTAAAAGTATATATCGATATATATGTATTTCTATATATTTATATAGATATTTATCTATACACAGAGACAGATAGATAGATAGATAGATAGACTGTATGCAATAACCGTGGATGCCTGACAGTTGAAGCTGACTGGTGATGTCATTAAGGCTCTATTATGACATGTACAGCTTGGAACCATAAATACTACAGCACGGCAGCCATTTACAGCCAGTCTCCATTGGAGATGGAAGTGGGCAGAAATGTACTGGCCTATCTTCCCAAGACGCCACAGCAGCCGGACAAATTGTATGTTCGACAGAATGACTGTTTTATTCAGCCCATAAGGGTGACTACCCACTACAGTTTTTTTTTTCACTGCAAAATTCGCAGCAGTTTTTTTTCTGCAGGGGTCTATGGGACTTGTAATGTTAAAATCGCAATCGCGCAAAATCGCAATTTACCACGAAATTTTAACTGGAAGCAAAACGACAACACACACACCCTGTTAGGGTAATTTCTAAGTACATCACCAATCAGGCCCACCCCAATGCCCCGCTGCCGGCCGTAAAGAAGAGACACCACACTCGGAGGTCTGGTATAGTTCCTCACACGGGGACATGACTGCGCACTTTATTACAGATTACATGGGATCTTATACCCTTTGGTCTCATCACTAGCAATGGGTGATGGGCTCATTGGCTCAAATTCACCGCATAACCATATATGGAAATTCCGGATTTCCGGCTTGAGACAGTGAAAGTTATATACGTAGTTGAACAGTCGTTATCTTGATATGGCGCTTCTGGGAAAACAGCTAAGTACGCGGCCTTGTGTCCGGTTCTGTATCATCTCTGAATTTCTGGAAACATCTATCTCAGCCTTGCAAACTTTTGGAATATCTGATGTAAGGCGACATATAAGTTTTTCTCATTTTAACTTTGAATAGAACTTGCATACAGGTATAAAAGCATAAAAAACATATGGCAATATATACATATACCCTCACAAACCCCCCTAAAAACTTATATGGAGATCAAGCACCAGGCCTTGCACTCTTCCTCGGTCGCCTCTCCCTTGCGTCAGGGTTTCCCCACTGCCCGTAAGTCCCTACTCCTAGAAGGGGGGATCCCTACCTCACCTCAGAAGGAGGCCATGGATTCCCTGGGCTTATTTCCGGGCATCCATACCCTCTATCTGTACAAGTTAACACCCCGCAGGGTGTGCCCTCGCTCGAACCTAAGGTCTTCTGCACTATCCCTAGGCAAATGGGAATTCCACTGACGCGGTACTAGTACATTTCTCCATGCTTCTGGTAACGTATCTGGTTGGCATTATCGGAACTGGCTCTTCATCTTTTTCAAACAAGGGAAATGTTGGTGTCACATTATCCAGTCCCTTACTCATACTCTTTTTGATCAAAGGGATAATACACATACAGGAAGTTACATACCCCACCTCTTTCTGCTAAAATCATATCCAGGGCCACTCTATTTTGGAATGCCATGGATGCAGTGGGCCCTAACTGGTCAGCTAACCCTTGCAAAGCATCTCTGGTGTAGTTTACAAACCTCTGCTGATTGTAATAGATATAATTCATCCAATCTACATTATTATTAACAGTGACAATAGCAAATAAGGACTCAAAAACTGCTTTAACCTGATCTCTAGAATTTAATTCATCTGGCACCCCCCTTGGCACTCCTATTGCATCTATGTATACATGTGGATTAAAGTTACCACCTGGAGTGTCAACTTCTCTCTTAGCACGATGCGGTGTTGGATTCTCACCTTCAGTGTAGTCTTCATATTGCACATTTGATTGTATTAATTTGTTCTGATCCCTGAAACAGGGGGCTAGTGTACAGTAGTCAAAGGTGTGTGTTAGAGGAATTGTACCACATTATAGCATGTAAAGGATATACAGGATCATGAGTTTTTGCAGTGAGAAGTGTGGATCCAAGTGGGCTTTCCTTCGAGCTTGACTGCATTTGGGGTGGTGAGCAACATCTGGTAGGGACATTCAAACAGGGTTTCTCTCTCAAACTTTTTCAAATAGACCCTGTCACCTGGTTTCAGATTGTGACACTCATCTGTAGGACCTGGGAGAAAAGCAGAGACTGCAGAATGCATTACTGACAATTCCTTGGAGAGGCCTATGACAAAATTAACAAGAAAATCATTCCCCAAACTCAGCTACTGTGACATGTATCCGCCGGAGAAAAAGAAAAACTAATGAAAGACACTCAATTCAACATTTGCCCGTTTTCTTCATTGCCTTTTGGATCTACTTTTCCACTACTCCGCGGATGGTAGGGTGTGTGATAAGCCTGGAATATACCCAAAGCAGACATGATGTGTTGCATTATTTCACCTGTGAAGTGCGTACCTTTGTTTGACTCAATCACTTCCGGTGCCCCGTATCTGCGGATTACCTCATTCATGAGCTTCTGTGCGGCTACCTGCTTATTTACTTTGGCAACAGAGTAGGTCTCTCCAACCTGAAAAGAAATCAACAACAACAAGCACATATTCATGCTTCCCAACAAGTGGGAGCTGAGTGGAGCCAATTTGCAATCCCTGAAATGGGTAGAGTGGTCTAGGCAAGTGTTATGTGGCAAATTTACTTCTGCCCTGTTGCTTACGGCAAAGATCATGCAAAATTGGACAAATGATGATGCAGCAGCTACAGAAAACCCAGGAGCCACCTGTCCTCATTCAAGCATTGACATCATTGCTGCTTTGAGAGGTGTGTCTTTCCGTGCATCAGCTGGGCCATCATGGGGCACAGGGATCGTGGTGGGCAAGTACTGTTGACTGTTTGCCATACTTCGTCCCTTTTTAGTCCATTTTTCCTTTTCTTCCTTGCTGACTTGTAACTGTAAAGTCTTTAGCATATCAAAGTCCAAGTTTTTATCAAAGTCCAAAGTTTTGTCAAAGTCCAAAGTTATTGTTAAATTCTTCTTTTCTTCCACGGCTTCAGGGCCTCTGCCTTTGTTGTGTGGTCTGTGAGGGTGTTGCCTCTTGTTTCTCCGGTGTAGGAATTGGTGTGAGCTTTCCACTTTGTCAGGTAGAAGTAGGGCCTCCGTGAGACTCTGCCCCGCTGCATCATTCTTAATTGGCTGTCCTGCTCGGGTAAAAAACTGTCTGGCCTTCCCTGTTGGGCCATAATCATGAGCTATGCCAAATGCATACCGGGAGTCAGTGTAAAGGGTTGCCATCTTACCTCTGCCACTCTACACGCCTCAGTGAGTGCCTTTAGTTCCGCTTCTTGTACTGCGACATGCGGAGGCATTCTGCTTTTAGGACATCTTGTTGTGTGACCACTGCATATCCAGTGTGGAGTCATCAATCACCCCTGGTACCATCTATAAAAAACAACTCAAAATATGCATTGTTAACAAGGGCTTTCAGTAACTTTTTAAAACTTAAATTTTCTTGTTGCATCAATGCCTGACAATCATGCTGATATTCTATTTCAAATAGATCAGAATCTTGTTGCAAAAAAATTTAAAAATGGCTGATTTACAATACCTAGATCACCTATGCCTTCTCCTCCCCCCCTTTGAACCAGGGTACTCAATTGTAAGAAGAGTAGCCGGGTTTAAGGTTTTAAGGTAGTACAACATTGAAAAAAGATTTGATGGATGCAGATAAGGCCTGTAAGATGTTAGCACCAATAACAGAGACATGAGGTACATCGGGGCAGAATAATCTACAAACACCTATTAATATTGGAAATGTGATATTCTTTAAGCAAATTCATTATTCATCTGATCCTGCCTGCAATGTCTTATCAAATTTGAGAGAGAACAAAAAACAAAAACTTTTACTAGCTGCTCAAGATCCTCACCCCCTCCCTTGTGGACAAGAGGGATGAAACATTACGTCCTTTACATCATCTAGCTCCACCCCCTCGATACTGGTCACTTGCGTCTTTTTTCCCACCTTCATTTCAGCTTAACAGTCCGCACGTCCACATCACAACCTAGTAAAGTCTTATGCATGGGGGGACTTTTATCCCCAGTCAATACCTGCATCACACATTTCACATTCATCATAGTCTGAACACTGGGCATCAACTCCCATCCATGCGCTCAAGTCTGCTCCGTCACCCCCATTGAAGGTGTACCAGTACATACAGATACACAGAAAAAAAGTGTGACAAACATACATACATCAGTTGAAAAACATTGAGATGAGTGCTATAATGTTATAAAGTACATGATTCTATTGAGATGAGATTGTGAAAGAGCGCTATTTTTGACAAATTATGTGAAAAAGTTTGCTGAGACATTCTATCTTTCTTATCTACTTAAGCTATTATATGCTGTATTAAACTCTGAAGTATTTTAGAATGCGTGGGTATCTCTCAGCCCCCCTTGTCTTTCTTTCTCTGTATTTGACCCTGAGCTGAGAGTCAAGTCTGAAAGCCCCCACCTTTGCAAAATAAGTGTTATCTCTCTAAGAATATGCAAAACCAACTGAAGAGAGTTGTTTTAGTTTAACTATTCCCTGCATTTGAACTCATAAATAACACATATGCTGGGACCTTCTGACAGCTTACACCTGTATGAAAGAGACCAAGACATGTCCATCTGTGACCTCAGAACCCAGTAAGAATATACCTTAGAAATTGCTATATTTCCTGCCTACTAAGACAGTATAATTAATTAAATTCATTTCAAACTTCCATTCCATTTAAGCAAGCAGATATTTTTCAGGGTTATTATTGCATTCTCTCTGCTTTGTTATCGCTTGACCTTGAAAAGCTACACAGACTGCAGCTTTAAGTAAACAATCCGTCTCCTCTAAAAGCAAGCTCAGTTAACCATTTGCACATACAGTATATACATATATACACACATATACATCTATATCTATTATCTATCTAGTATTATACACCTTTTCCTCTCTCTTTGCCAACAAATCACATGCTTTGTAACTTTCCTCTCGACTTTGCTTGTTTACCATATTTCTCTCCCTACCTAACTGCCAATGTAACCTTCAGTAGACACTCTCCCAGCACCCTCTTGATCACTTACTGTACTTTCCAACATTTCACTTACGGATACTTTCTTAAACAAATAATGTGTACATACTCAACTTTCTCTGACTGTCTCTCTGTCCTCCTCACTCCAGCACTTTCTAGCAAACCTTGGTTTTTCAAGGCGCCCTTCTTGGTCCTAAAGACCTCCTTCCCAGTCACCATACTGTAATCTACCGTGCGGGTCGATGTTACACATTTTCATAAGTTTTCTTACATTTTACAAATTGTGACCCTCGTCTCTCCTCCATCAATTGATCCGCACGGCGGCAGCACTTGAGGGGCTCTGTCTTCTTTAATAAGGTCTTACGCATATTAGAACAACAACAACAATAATAATAACACGCTCCATAGAGTGCATCCTTCTGACCCGAATTGTCAGCCCCTTATATATGGCAAAACAACCGAAGGCATCTTCTTCTATGGAACCAGTCCCATAGAGTGCATCCCTCTCAGCTAAACCATCAACAACTAAACTAAAACCGAGGGTCTCTTCTTCTGTGGGACCTATCTCACAGAGTGTATCCCTCTCTGCTAAACCATCAATAACTAACTAAACTAAAACGGAGGGTTCCTTCGTCTATGGGACCTGTCTCACAGAGTGCATCCCTCTCCTCAGCTAAACCATTAACAACTAAAACAACCGAGGGTTCCTTCTTCTGTGAGACCAAATGAAAAGAAAAAGAGAAGAAAAAAAAAAAAAAATTCTGCAGATACAACAAACAACCTTCACTATCGTTAAAACGCTATGGACTTCAAAGTACAAATAGACTACAGACTAGTTCCTAGGTGAGCGATTGGTGCGCATATCACGGTCAGTGGTCCGTGACGGCAAACCCGAAGCCCACACGAGTTACCGTGTAGAACTCTTAACCCAACCCGTCCGGTCACAAAACACAGATAGTCCCTCCCGCTGCAAGACTCTCAGCGTAAAACACAACATAAATATATGCTGGTCTTACCTGGAGTTCTGTGAGTTGATCAGGCTCGGTTTGCAGCAGGACGGCTTCGCCGTGGCGTGGATCCGGGTGGACTGTGCTGTACAGCTCCGGTTTTACCGCCCCACTTTCGGGCGCCATGTTAGGGTAATTGCTAAGTACAGCACCAATCAGGCCCACCCCAATGCCCCGCTGCCGGCCGTAAAGAAGAGACACCACACTCGGAGGTCTGGTATAGTTCCTCACACGGGGACATGACTGCGCACTTTATTACAGATTACATGGGATCTTATACCCTTTGGTCTCATCACTAGGAATGGGTGATGGGCTCATTGGCTCAAATTCACCGCATAACCATATATGGAAATTCCGGATTTCCGGCTTGAGACAGTGAAAGTTATATACGTAGTTGAACAGTCGTTATCTTGATATGGCGCTTCTGGGAAAACAGCCAAGTACGCGGCCTTGTGTCCGGTTCTGTATCATCTCTGAATTTTTTGGAAACATCTCTCTCAGCCTTGCAAACTTTTGGAATATCTGATGTAAGGCGACATATAAGTTTTTCTCATTTTAACTTTGAATAGAACTTGCATACAGGTATAAAAGCATAAAAAACATATGGCAATATATACATATACCCTCACAACCCTACGTCTGTATGCTCCACGTATTCGGGTCATGAGCGTATGTACAGTGGGTGCGGTCGCACCTGGGGCCCGGAGCCCTAGGGGGCCCATAAAGTCTCTCTTTCCCACATTGTAAACCAATGCTATCAGCGAAGCTTTATAGTTGGGGGCCCAGTTCCAGACTTGCTACTGGGGCCCCGCAGCTTCAAGTTACACCTCCAGATTAGGATAATGCTAGGCCATTCCAACCAGCCTGTGTGAGTGACCTACAGTCGCTGCTAGTTCAAAAGCGGCAAGCATGCAGGCTGGCCCCTGATGCGTGTTTCAGAGCCAACGCTTATAGATGGAGCGACATTCGAGGAGCAAAGAACTCCAACGGACGGATGTCTACTTTAAAAGGATGCATTGCTTTATTCAATGCCTAGACACAGCAACAGTTCAACTGCTCGATAAAGACTGCAGTCAATAAAGGAAATAAAGAAATGTGTCTGTTTAATGTAAACTTGCATGGGACTCGTTTGCGAGCCACTGACTGACTGAATGCTGCTGGTGCCGCTGCTGCATGTCTGAAACTTGGTCTGACGTTACATGCACCACCAGGAATAAGGCCTTGTCTATAAGCATTCCCCAGCTGGCAAAAACGGAACCTCCCTGCCTATTCCTCAGAAGCTACCTTTAAAAAAAAAAATAGGCCACAGCAGCAGCCAACTGGATTTTGGTAGGCCGCTGTCTCCCCCTTGTGTGCTGCATTAAAAATGCACTCTGCTAAAAATAAAAAGGATCCAGTTCTGTGGCTTCTCGGAGGCGATAGGGGTTCCCCCACCTCCCGTCTCCGAGCTGCAGCGGAGACTGACTAACATGGCTGCCAAGTCCGGTATTTATACTTGCCCCTGGAATAACATCAATGGCAATTATAATAATAATGCTGATAATAATACAAATTTTCAATGTCTGTTTTCAGCCTTACAAAACCATAACTATAGAAGTTTAAATTTATACTTAACCCCTTAATGACACGGCCTATTTTGGCGTTGAGGACCAAGCGATTTTTTGGTATTTTTCCATCTCCATTTTTCAAAAGCCATAACTTTTTTATTTTTCCGTGGACGCGGCCGTATAAGGGCTTGTTTTTTGTGTGGCGATCTGTAGTTTTTATCGGTGCCACTTTTGGGTATTTTTTTTTTTTTTACAGCGTTAATCATGCTGCATAAATGACACACTAAATTTTTTCTGCGGGTCGGTATGGTAACAACTAGAGATGAGCGAACACCAAAATGCTCGGGTGTTCGTTATTCGAAACGAACTTCCCGCGATGTTCGAGGGTTCGTTTCGAATAATGAACCCCATTGAAGTCAATGGGCGACCGGAGCATTTTTGTATTTCGCCGATGCTCGCTAAGGTTTTCATGTGTGAAAATCTGGGCAATTCAAGAAAGTGATGGGAACGACACAGCAACGGATAGGGCAGGCGAGGGGCTACATGTTGGGCTGCATCTCAAGTTCACAGGTCCCACTATTAAGCCACAATACCGGCAAGAGTGGGCCCCCCCCCCCTCCCAACAACTTTTACTTCTGAAAAGCCCTCATTAGCATGGCATACCTTTGCTAAGCACCACACTACCTCCAACAAAGCACAATCACTGCCTGCATGACACTCCACTGACACTTCTCCTGGGTTACATGCTGTCCAACCGCACCCCCCCCCCCCCACAGCGCACACCAAACTGTCCCTGCGCAGCCTTCAGCTGCCCTCATGCCATACCACCCTCATGTCTATTTAGAAGTGCGTCTGCCATGACGAGGGACCGCAGGCACACACTGCAGAGGTTGGCACGGCTAGGCAGCGACCCTCTTTAAAAGTGGCGGGGCGATAGCCCACAATGCTGTACAGAAGCAATGAGAAATAGAATCCTGTGCCACCGCCATCAGGAGCTGCACACATGGGCATAGCAATGGGGAACCTATGTGCCACACACTATTCATTCTGTCAAGGTGTCTGCATGCCCCAGTCAGACCGCGGTTTTTAATTCATAGACACAGGCAGGTACAACTCCCTATTGTGAAGTCCCTGTGGACCCACAGCATGGGTGGCTCCCTGGAACCCACCGGCGGTACACAAAAATATCCCATTGCAGTGCCCAACACAGCTGAGGTAGTAATGTCGTGCTTAATGCAGGTGGGCTTCGGCCCACACTGCATGCCCCAGTCAGACTGGGGTTCTTTACAAGTGGAAACACATGCATTTATAATTCCCTGTGGACCCACAGCATGGGTGGGTGCCAGGAAGCCACCGGCGGTACATAGAAATATCCCATTGCATTGCCCAACACAGCTGAGGTAGTAATGTCGTGCGTAATACAGGTGGGCTTCGGCCCACACTGCATGCCCCAGTCAGACTGGGGTTCTTTACAAGTGGACACATGTAGGTTACACTCCGTGTGCACCTACAGCATGGGTGGCTCCCTGGAACCCACCGGCGGTACACAAAAATATCCCATTGCATTGCCCAACACAGCTGAGGTAGTAATGTCGTGCGTAATACAGGTGGGCTTCGGCCCACACTGCATGCCCCAGTCAGACTGGGGTTCTTTACAAGTGGAAACACATGCATTTATAATTCCCTGTGGACCCACTGCCTGGGTGGGTGCCAGGAAGCCACCGGCGGTACATAAATATATCCCATTGCATTGCCCAACACAGCTGAGGTAACGTCAGCTGTAATGCAGGTGGGCTAAAAATTAATTTGATTACACTGTAGGCGAGGGCCCACAAAAATTGCTGTATCAACAGTACTAATGTACATCCAAAAAATTGGCCATGGCCAGCCAAGAGGGCAGGTGAAACCCATTAATCGCTTTGGTTAATGTGGCTTAAGTGGTAACTAGGCCTGGAGGCAGCCCAGTGTAACGAAAAATTGGTTCAAGTTAAAGTTCCAACGCTTTTAAGCGCATTGAAACTTTTAAAAATTGTTTAGAAAAATTATTTGAGTGAGCCTTGTGGCCCTAAGAAAAATTGCCCGTTCAGCGTGATTACGTGAGGTTTCAGGAGGAGGAGGAGGAGGAATATTAGACACAGATTGATGAAGCAGAAATGTCCCCGTTTTGGATGGTGAGAGAGAACGTAGCTTCCATCCGCGGGTGCAGCCTACGTATTGCTTACGTATCGCTGCTGTCCGCTGGTGGAGAAGAGAAGTCTGGCGAAATCCAGGCTTTGTTCATATTGATGAGTGTTAGCCTGTCGGCACTGTCGGTTGACAAGCGGGTACGCTTATCTGTGATGATTCCCCCAGCCGCACTAAACACCCTCTCCGACAAGACGCTAGCCGCAGGACAAGCAAGCACCTCCAGGGCATACAGCGCTAGTTCAGGCCACGTGTCCAGCTTCGACACCCAGTAGTTGTAGGTGGCAGAGGCGTCACGGAGGACGGTCGTGCGATCGGCTACGTACTCCCTCACCATCCTTTTACAGTGCTCCCGCCGACTCAGCCTTGACTGGGGAGCGGTGACACAGTCTTGGTGGGGAGCCATAAAGCTGTCCAGGCCCTTAAAGACTGTTGCACTGCCTGGGATGTACATGCTGCTCGATCTCCGCACCTCCCCTGCTACCTTTCCCTCGGTACTGCGCCTTCTGCCACTAGCGCTGTCGGCTGGGAATTTTACCATCAGCTTGTCCGCAAGGGTCCTGTGGTATAGCAACACTCTCGAACCCCTTTCCTCTTCGGGAATGAGAGTGGGAAGGTTCTCCTTATAGCGTGGGTCGAGCAGTGTGTACACCCAGTAATCCGTTGTGGCCAGAATGCGTGCAACGCGAGGGTCACGAGAAAGGCATCCTAACATGAAGTCATCCATGTGTGCCAGGGTACCTGTACGCAACACATGGCTGTCTTCACTAGGAAGATCACTTTCAGGATCCTCCTCCTCCTCCTCCTCCTCAGGCCATACACGCTGAAAGGATGACAGGCAATCAGCCGGTGTACCGTCAGCAGCGGGCCAAGCGGTCTCTTCCCCCTCCTCCTCATCCTCCTCCTGTACGCGCTGAGAAATAGACAGGAGGGTGCCCTGACTATCCAGCGGCATACTGTCTTCCACCGCCCCCGTTTCCGAGCGCAAAGCAGCTGCCTTTATGCTTTGCAGGGAATTTCTCAAGATGCATAGCAGAGGAATGGTGACGCTAATGATTGCAGCATCGCCGCTCACCACCTGGGTAGACTCCTCAAAATTACCAAGGACATGGCAGATGTCTGCCAACCAGGCCCACTCTTCTGAAAAGAATTGAGGAGGCTGACTCCCACTGCGCCGCCCATGTTGGAGTTGGAATTCGAATATAGCTCTACGCTGTTCATAGAGCCTGGCCAACATATGAAGCATAGAGTTCCACCGTGTGGGCACGTCGCACAGCAGTCGGTGCACTGGCAGCTTAAAGCGATGTTGCAGGGTGTGCAGGGTGGCAGCGTCCGTGTGGGACTTGCGGAAATGTGCGCAGAGCCGGCGCGCCTTCACGAGCAGGTCTGACAAGCGTGGGTAGCTTTTTAGAAAGCGCTGAACCACCAAATTAAAGACGTGGGCCAGGCATGGCACGTGCGTGAGGCTGCCGAGCTGCAGAGCCGCCACCAGGTTACGGCCGTTGTCACACACGACCATGCCTGGTTGGAGGCTCGGCGCAAGCCAGCGGTCGGTCTGCTGTGTCAGACCCTGCAGCAGTTCGTGGGCCGTGTGCCTCTTATCTCCTAAGCTGAGTAGTTTCAGCACGGCCTGCTGACGCTTGCCCACCGCTGTGCTGCCACACCGCGCGACACCGACTGCTGGCGACATGCTGCTGCTAACACATCTTGATTGCGAGACAGAGGTTGCGGAGGAGGAGGAGGAGGAGGGTGCTTTAGTGGAGGAAGCATACACCTCCGCAGATACCACCACCGAGCTGGGGCCCGCAATTCTGGGGGTGGGTAGGACGTGAGCGGTCCCAGGCTCTGACTCTGTCCCAGCCTCCACTAAATTCACCCAATGTGCCGTCAGGGAGATGTAGTGGCCCTGCCCGCCTGTGCTTGTCCACGTGTCCGTTGTTAAGTGGACCGTGGCAGTAACCGGGTTGGTGAGGGCGCGTACAATGTTGCGGGAGACGTGGTTGTGCAGGGCTGGGACGGCACATCGGGAAAAGTAGTGGCGACTGGGAACTGAGTAGCGCGGGGCCGCCGCCTCCATGATACTTTTGAAGGACTCCGTTTCCACAACCCTATACGGCAGCATCTCAAGGCTGATGAATTTTGCTATGCGGACGGTTAACGTTTGAGCGTGCGGGTGCGTGGCGGCGTACTTGCGCTTGCGCTCCAACAGTTGCGCAAGCGACGGCTGGACGGTGCGCTGAACTACACTGGTGGATGGGGCCGAGGACAGCGGAGGTGAGGGTGTGGGTGTAGGCCATGAGGCGGTAGTGCCCGTGTCCTGAGAGGGGGGTTGCATCTCAGTGGCAGGTTGGGGCACAGGGGGAGAGGCAGGGGTGCAAACCGGAGGCGGTGAACGGCCTTCGTCCCACCTTGTGGGGTGCTTGGCCATCATATGTCTGCGCATGCTGGTGGTGGTGAGGCTGTTGGTGTTGGCTCCCCGGCTGAGCTTTGCGCGACAAAGGTTGCACACCACTGTTCGTCGGTCGTCAGGCGTCTCTGTGAAAAACTGCCAGACCTTAGAGCACCTCGGCCTCTGCAGGGTGGCATGGCGCGAGGGTGCGCTTTGGGAAACAGTTGGTGGATTATTCGGTCTGGCCCTGCCTCTACCCCTGGACACCGCACTGCCTCTTGCAACCTGCCCTGCTGCTGCCCCTGCCTCCCCCTCTGAAGACCTGTCCTGTGTAGGCGTTGCACACCAGGTGGGGTCAGTCACCTCATCGTCCTGCTGCTCTTCCTCAGAATCCTCTGTGCGCTCCTCCCTCGCACTTACTGCCCTCACTACTACCTGACTGCAAGACAACTGTGTCTCATCGTCATCATCCTCCTCACCCACAGAAAGTTCTTGAGACAGTTGGCGGAATTCCCCAGCCTCATCCCCCGGACCCCGGGAACTTTGCAATGGTTGGGCATCAGTGACGATAAACTCCTCAGGTGGGAGAGGAACCACTGCTGCCCAATCTGAGCAGGGGCCAGAGAACAGTTCCTGGGAGTCTTCACGCAGCTGAGCCGGTGTCACTGGAGTGGAGTGAGGAGGCTGGGAGGAAGGAGGAGCAGCAGACAGAGGATTCTGATTTGCAGCAGTGGACGGCGCAGAAGTGCGGGTGGACGATAGGTTGCTCGAAGCACTTTCTGCCATCCAGGACAGGACCTGCTCACACTGCTCATTTTCTAATAACCGTCTCCCGCGTGGACCCATTAATTGGGCGATGAATGTGGGGACGCCAGAAACGTGCCTCTCTCCTAATCGCGCAGCAGTCGGCTGCGACACACCTGGATCAGGAGCTCGGCCTGTGCCCACACCCTGACTTGGCCCTCCGCGTCCTCGGCCGCGTCCACGTCCTCTAGGCCTACCCCTACCCCTCAGCATGCTGTATTACCAGTGATTTGATTTCACAGGCAGGAAATAAATTGGCGCAAGACTGCAGGCCAAATATAATTTTTTCCCTTTTTTGAAAACGAAAGGCCCCACTGCCTCTAGTGAATGAATAATCTAAGTTTAATAACTGTGCTGTGTCCCTGCTAATGTGTCACAGAACTTGAGGGTAGCAGAGTTATGAACTCTGGCAGAGCAGGTATTTTTTTCCCAATTAAGGAAAGCAAATGGCGAAGCCAACAGTAAAGCGTAGCTGGGTGCGTCTGATTTTTTTAACGTTGTACACGCAGCTCACACGTGTCCACAGCCCTTAGGACGGACAGAGGCAGGACAAATAGATTTGTTTTCACTTGTTTTTACACCAAAAGGACCCACTGCGTATATTCAATGAACATGAGAAGTTTAATAACTGTGCTGTGGCCCTGCTAATGTGTCACAGAACTTGAGGGTAGCAGAGTTATTAACTCTGGCAGAGCAGGTATTTTTTTCCCAATTAAGGAAAGCAAATGGCGAAGCCAGCAGTAAAGCGTAGCTGGGTGCGTCTGATTTTTTAACGTTGTACACGCAGCTCACACGTGTCCACAGCCCTTAGGACGGACAGAGGCAGGACAAATAGATTTGTTTTCACTTGTTTTTACACCAAAAGGACCCACTGCGTATATTCAATGAACATGAGAAGTTTAATAACTGTGCTGTGGCCCTGCTAATGTGTCACAGAACTTGAGGGTAGCAGAGTTATGAACTCTGGCAGAGCAGGTATTTTTTTCCCAATTAAGGAAAGCAAATGGCGAAGCCAGAAGTAAAGCGTAGCTGGGTGCGTCTGATTTTTTAACGTTGTACACGCAGCTCACACGTGTCCACAGCCCTTAGGACGGACAGAGGCAGGACAAATAGATTTGTTTTCCCTTGTTTTTACACCAAAAGGACCCTCTGCGTATATTCAATGAATAATAACTGTGTTGTGGCCCTGCCTACACAATTATTTCCCTGTAGTATCAATGGAGGGTGCAATGCTCTGCAGAGGCGATTTTGAGAAAAAAAAAAAATGCAGCACAGCTAACAGCAGCCAGCACAGTACTGCACACGGTTAAATATGGCCCTAGAAAGGACCATTGAGGTTCTTGAAGGCTACACTCACTCCTAACACTCTCCCTGCCTATCCAACACTTCTGTCCCTAATGCCGGGTGCAACGCTCTGCAGAGGCGATTTTGAGAAAAAAAAAAAAAAAGTCACTGCTAACAGCAGCCAACACACAGGTATTACTGGCCCTAATAAGGACCTTTGGGGTTCTTGAAGCCTACACTAACTGCGATTTCTCTCCCTACAGCAGCTCCGGTACCAGCAGCACTGTCCCTCATCTAACTCACAAGGCATCTGAGGCGAGCCGCGGGAGGGGCCGACTTTTATATTCGGGTGACATCTGATCTTCCCAGCCACTCACAGCAGGGGGGTGGTATAGGGCTTGAACGTCGCAGGGGGAAGTTGTAATGCCTTCCCTGTCTTTCAATTGGCCAGAAAAGCGCGCTAACGTCTCAGAGAGGAAAGTGAAAGTAACCAGAACACCGCATGGTGTTCGTTACGAATAACGAACATCCCGAACACCCTAATATTCGCACGAATATCAAGCTCGGACGAATACGTTCGCTCATCTCTAGTAACAACGATACCAAAATTGTTATTTTTTTTAGGTTTTTACACTTTTTTGCAATAAAACCCCCTTTTTTTGGAAATCTTTTTTTTTTCTCTATAGCTGCATTCAAAGTCATGTAACTTTTTTATTTTTCTATGTACGGAGCTCTTTAAGGGCTTATTTTTTGCGAGACGAGCTGTAGTTTTTATTGGTACCATTTTGGGAAATGTACGGCTTTTTTGATCACTTTTATTGCATTTTGTGTGAGGCAAAATGCTAAAAATTAGCATTTTGCCTCTGTTTTTTAGCGTTTTTTTTTTACGCTTTTTGTCGTACAAAATAAAAAGCATGTTCAACTTTTTGTACACGGCGTTACGGACGCGTCAATATCCAATATGTGGGGTTTTATTTTTTTTTCCCTTTTTTTATGCTAATATTAGGAAAAGCATAAAAAAGGGGTTTTTTACATTTTTTTTTTTTTACATTTTTCTTTTTTTTACACTTTTCTTTTCTTTTTTTTATACCATTTGAGTCCCTCTGAGGGACTTACATAACTGTGCCTATGATCGCTGTCATAAGGCATGGCAAAGCTACTGCTCTGCCATGCCTTATCGCTTGTACAGCGATTATAGGCACAGGCAATACAGGACGCCAGTGTCTGGCGTCCTGTTGCCATGGTGACAGGCCGGGCTCTCGCGATAACATTGCGAGTTCCGGCCGGAGACACACAGGGATCGCGATCCCTCTGTGAACTCTTTCCCTGCCGCAATCTACTTAGATCGCGGCAGGGAAGGGGTTAACAGCGGCGGGCGCATCTCCGATGTCCCCCCGCTGTTGGAGCGGGACGCCGGCTGTGACTGACAGCCGGCTCCCGCTGCGGGATAGCGCGGGATCTTATGTGATCCCGTGCTATCTCCAGGACGTACCAAGTACGTCATGTTGCGGGAAGTATCCCGCTACCATGACGTACCAGGTACGTCCAGGAGCGGGAAGGGGTTAAAGCTAGATATTTGTAGAAATATCTATATTGATATATAACTATCTATATATATAGCTAGATATATATCTATGCAGTAAGATACATTAGATAGATAGATAGTGTAGATTATAGAAATACATTATATCCAGATGATAGATTTTAGATTATTTATATCTATGTAGATTCTATCATCTATATTAATTATATAATAAATCTATGGATTATCTATCTATCAATCAATAGATCTATTATATAATCAACATACATTATAGAATCTACATATATACATAATACAGCTATATGTGTTTGTGTATAGATGTAGATATATAAATATATCTCGCCCGGCCTCTGTGGAGACTCGCCTGACCTCTGTCTATACTGATACTACTGAAATGTTACTGGGGTCTGTGTATACTGCTGCAAATTAAATGTTAGCGGGGTCTGTCCTCACTGCTGCTACTGCAATGTTACAGGGTAGTGGAAACGGAGGCTTCCCAAAGACATGATGGTGGCGAGGCCACACTACTAGGTTCCACAGGTGCGACAACTTTTCAGCGGCGCGGTCACTGGGAAGGTGCAAATAACCATGGACAATGGGACAGGACACGTACTGCATCAAAAAACTTTTCCGTCCTCCTCCTCCAACTATGAACAATACGTCAGGGAGGCGCTACCTGTGTTGGCTTGGAGCTATAAAGCCTCTGTATAATCAAACTCTATGCGAGTTTGAATGCTAAAGAAATAAATCAATAAATTCGACTCACCCGGTGTCTGGTGAGTACCCCTTTAAAAAGGTCTCACCAGCACCTCCACTTCCTCGTCGGCTTTTAAATCCTCTGGTATGTCCGTTCGGCTGCTGGGCTTCTGTGTCCTGCTGTCTAGCAGGACCCACTCGAAGTATATTCGTATATAAACTTTGAAAATGGAAATGCCCCGCGCTCTTAAGGACCTAAACACCAGGGTCGGGCTACAGGCACCACTTGCATCAAACTTTTATTCTTAATATCCTCTGTGCAACGCGTTTCGTCGTCCTCCACGACGACTTTCTCAAGCACAATGTTAACAGCTTTACATTTACACTTAATATATAGTTAACTTACAGTTTGGTGGCAGCATCCCATTCGTTGCGCTGGTTTTCAGGTGTAGGCGTCCTGAGCGTCTGTCAGATGCGAGGCGCCATGTCGGGAGTGAGTATCGGCATCGTCACTTCCGGGTAGGGTGACGTATGCCGGTTCCGGGTGAAGCTAAATGCCCTGAACGTTCTATCTACTAGCTCATTGGTCCCTGTGATATGTCAATCAACATGTAAGTAATCTCTACGCTATCTGCGTTAGCTACGCTAGTATAGTGTGTAAGTGCAACATGTCTGTTGGTAATTAGTCCTATCACTTGCCGTGTTTAAGCTGTATCCTAGGCAACCGGAGGAAGTTGCACTGGCTGGTTGTTTTCAGAGTAATGTTACGATCCTGACTCATATTTAAATTACAGGATGGGGGATTTCATGTGGTTTAGTTTTAATTGTTCAAAAGAGGAGTCCAGCAATAGATTCAGAATAACATTTACAACAAAATACAGTAAACAGTTTGGCAACATAAAGAAGATTATGAAAAACAACTGGTCATTATTACAAGAAGACCCATTTTTACATAAAATCATACCGGACAGGCCATTATGTACCTTCAAGAGGAACAAAACCTTGAAAAATATGTTGGCACCCTCGTGTCCAAAAAAGGAGAAGAACAAGAAACGGGAGCGGGAGAAAGTACAAAGAGGACCGAAAGGAGTCTATAAGTGTGGTGATAAAAAATGCAAATGCTGCGAAAACATATCTAACGGAAGAACAGAAATTGAACTAAGAGAAGAAGGATCTATAGAGATTAGACAACGACTAACGTGTAAAACGGAAGCAGTAGTTTACATGCTGGAGTGTCCCTGTCATCTTAGATATGTGGGGAGAACAATTAATGCACTAAGAGACCGAATGAGTAAACACCGCAGCAACATTAAAAACGGGTTCTCAAAACATAGTGTTTCCAGACATTTTTCAAATGAACATAATAGAGATCATACCGTACTGAGAATCACCCCTTTAGAACACATAGACTCCAAATCAGTACAGGAACTCAGACAAAAAGAAATGTACTGGATTTTCAGGCTCAATACACTTACACCAAACGGCTTAAATGAGGCACTAGAAAAAATCTGAGGCACCATATCAAATTCAATAATTTTATTAACACAATCTTTATTGAATAATTTGTATTGAACTTTTTATATATATATATATATATATATATATATATATATATATATATATACATATTATGCCATATAAGCTACATATAATAATATATATGAGTATTTTTTTATATATATCTTATATTTATTTTAACATAAAGTTTTATTATAATTTTATTATAATTGTATTTATAATCAAACATTGATAGGCATGTTAGCATGCAACTATACTGATACAAAGATACACACAGATGCCATAAATTAAGGGTAGAATTGATTATGATCATTATTTATTTATCTATTTATTCATCTATTAATGGATCTTTATTCTATTTTATATTTTTTATATTTTATATATATGAATTATCATATATAATATATACTACCCAATGCTATAAACAGTAGTTTTATTCGGTTCAACGTTTTTATTAAAAAAAATATTATGTGAAAATTATAGATAGGATTGAAAATGTATTTTAGTAAGCATTTTATACACATATATGTATCAATTCTCTTTTGTGAGTGGCTGCATCCCTACCCAAATTCCTAAACTTACCATATTATCATTATTAGTTTTAATTATATAAATATAGCTCATTCAGGTCACATGAGTGTACATACAATTATTCTTTTTATACATGAAGCTAGCTAACAATATAAAATAAAAAATAATAAAAAATAAAAAATATTAATAAAAAATACATCTGTACATATTAATATATTTACATAATGTAGTGAGGTTTAACACTACACCAGACATACCTTGCCCTTTAACTCTGATAGATACAGAACAATTAAAACTAAACCACATGAAATCCCCCATCCTGTAATTTAAATATGAGTCAGGATCGTAACATTACTCTGAAAACAACCGGCCAGTGCAACTTCCTCCGGTTGCCTAGGATACAGCCTATACACGGCAAGTGATAGGACTAATTACCAACAGACATGTTGCACTTACACACTATACTAGCGTAGCTAACGCAGATAGCGTAGAGATTACTTACATGTTGATTGACATATCACAGGGACCAATGAGCTAGTAGATAGAACGTTCAGGGCATTTAGCTTCACCCGGAACCGGCATACGTCACCCTACCCGGAAGTGACGATGCCGATACTCACTCCCGACATGGCGCCTCGCATCTGACAGACGCTCAGGACGCCTACACCTGAAAACCAGCGCAACGAATGGGATGCTGCCACCAAACTGTAAGTTAACTATATATTAAGTGTAAATGTAAAGCTGTTAACATTGTGCTTGAGAAAGTCGTCGTGGAGGACGACGAAACGCGTTGCACAGAGGATATTAAGAATAAAAGTTTGATGCAAGTGGTGCCTGTAGCCCGACCCTGGTGTTTAGGTCCTTAAGAGCGCGGAGCATTTCCATTTTTAAAGTTTATATACGAATATACTTCGAGTGGGTCCTGCTAGACAGCAGGACACAGAAGCCCAGCAGCCGAACGGACATACCGGAGGATTTAAAAGCCGACGAGGAAGTGGAGGTACTGGTGAGACCTTTTTAAAGGGGTACTCACTAGACACCGGGTGAGTCGAATTTATTGATTTATTTCTTTAGCATTCAAACTCGCATAGAGTTTGATTATACAGAGGCTTTATAGCTCCAAGCCAACACAGGTAGCGCCTCCCTGACGTATTGTTTGCGGCCTCACCCCTGTGGGTGAGATCGGCTATTTTTCAGGGGAGTAAGCGACTCCAGGTGTGGCATTATGGAGCAGATTAAGAAAGCATGGTTATTGCTAGATCTGAAGGTTGAGGAAGCTTTAGAAGCAGTGAAAGAGGACCTGCATAAAATAAAAACGGATTGTATCCCCCCACTCACTAAGGAACCATTTGAGTGGATGGTAAAAGAAGGAGAGGAATTGAAGGGAAAGTATATAATCAGGGATTATATACAAGACATTTGGAGACATTCATTGGATGTAATTTTTTTGAAGATTTATAAGGAGAATCAAGTGTTCCCGAGGGGTCTGAGAGTGAATATAATCCCAGCATTCCAGCAAGATCAGGACTTTGTGGGACAATGGTCACTAATGCTTAACACATTTTCTACTTTAATGTCAGAGAAATTGATTATGAAACGTATGTCTATGTTATCTGATTGTATCAAAAAATTAAATGTACATGAGAGTAAGGAAGATTTGATATATGATGTACTATATTCCATGGAAAGAATTGAAAAAGAGACTATCACTAGGAAAGTCAAAAAATTAATACGAGATTCACATGATTTTAAAAATAAAACCTATTTCCCCAGAGATTACAGAAGGAAAAAGGGAAAACAATTCCCCTATAACAACAGTAGTAATCATGGGCGTGAAGGGAACAACAGGGGTAATGACCATATAAATACCCACAAGAGGGGGGAATATAATAACTATAATAATAACAGTCATGAAGAGATAACAAACACATATGGGAGACATACCAACTATTGGGAAAATAGACAAAATACCCATCATGCACATAGAAAACCATTTAACCCCTTAACGACCAATGACGTACCTGGTACGTCATGGAGCGTCGGGGTATGTATGAAGAGAGGTTGCGATGCAACCTCTCTTCATACAGTGCGGGCATCAGCTGTTTATAACAGCTGACATCCGCGGGCAATAGCCGCGAGCGGCCGCGCGGCCGATCGCGGCTATTAACCATTTAAATGCCGCTGTCAATTCTGACAGCGGCATTTAAATCCCCCGAACGATGTTCGGGGGTCCCGCACGGCCTCCCCGCGGTGAGATCGGGAGAGCCGTGCATGTGTCATGGCAGCCGGGGGCCTAATGAAAGGCCCCAGGGCTGCCTTAGCAGACTGCTTATCAAGCCGTCCCCGTGGGGTGGCTTCATAGGCTGCCTGTCAAAAAGCAATATGACGTAATGCTATAGCATTACGTCATACTGCAGGAGCGATCAAAGCATCGCATCTTAAAGTCCCCCAAGGGGACTTCAAAGTAAAGTAAAAAAAAAAATCAATAAAGTTTTTTTTTAATTGAAAAAAAAAAAAAGTTGTAAAAGTTTAAATCACCCCCCTTTTGCCATATCTATTATTAAAAAATTTAAATAATAAATTAAAAATATGTATTTGGTATCACCGAGTCCGTAAAAGTCCGAACTATCAAAGTACCACATAATTCTTCCCGCACGGTGAACGTCGTTCGAAAAAAGAAATGAAGAACGCCAGAAATGCATTTTTTTAGTTACCCTGTCTCCCAGAAAAAACGCAATAAAAAGCGATCAAAAAGTCGTATGTATTCCAAAACGGTACTATCAGAAACTACAGGACATCCCGCAAAAAATGAAACCTTGCTCAACTACGTCAACGGAAAAATAAAAAAGTTATTGCGCGCACAAAATGACCGCAGAAAATAATTGAAAAAACTTTTATGTCTTTAAAAAAAAAAAAAAGAGTATAGTAAAAAAAAAAAAAACTTATACAAGTTTGGCATCGTAGTAATCGTACCGACCCATAGAATAAAGTTATCATGTCGTTTTTGTTGCCATTTGTGCGCCGTAGAAGCAAGACGCACTAAAAGATGGCAAAATGTCGTTTTTTTTTTCATTTTACTCCACTTAGAATTTTTTAAAAGTTTTTCAGTACATTATATGGTACTTTAAATAGCACCATTGAAAAATACAACTCGTCCCGCAAAAAACAAGCCCTCATACAGTGACGTGGATGGATAAATAAAGGAGTTATGATTTTTTTAAAGGGGGGAGGAAAAAACGAAAATGGAAAAAGAAAAATGCCCGCGTCATTAAGGGGTTAAACAATGGGGTAATAGGCAAACAGAATATAGAAATGAGAACCGCTCCCGACCACAAAATGTGAATAATTTCGGACAAAGAAAAGAGAGGAGAGGTGAGAAGATAAGGGGAGAAAACTGGTATAGAGATAGAGATGGAACAGCATGGCGAAAGGAACAACATCAAGAAGAAGTGGAGGAACAAAGACCACACCAGATGAGAAGAAGAGTGATTACAAATAACCCTGATAATATGACACAAACATACAACGGTGGACCAATAAACAAACACAGAAATCCAAGGGGTCCACAAACAGAAAATTGGAAAACTCCCCCGACTCATCAAGGGGGAGCGAAATATCTAGATGAAAATGCCCATGCCCTAATTACTGTAGATTCCACATTTTGCAGTACAGTGGATTGTACCCCCAAACGGGTTCGAACTTCGAGTTTAGGAAAGAACAAGGATTATAATCCATCCAAGGAGTGCGCTCAAGAACTTATGTTATTCACACCAGAAATAACCTCACAGGAGATGGAAAGTGCACTATTAAGATCACCCATGGCAAACTCGCCGACAGATATATTGGATCTCTGCATTTCGAATACAGAGAGCAGAAGAATAAGTAACAAAGGGGGACAAGTCTCCAGACCAACGGAAGATAATCGGGCTTTTTTAGACAAAGCAAAAGATCATATGCCCCATATAACATCGAGAAGTGTGCAAAGTACGATATCAAAGTACAACACAATCTCCCACAGAAACAGCGTAACTCCGAGACCCAATGTGAATCCAACAGTAAAATCCAAAATAAACCAGTTTTACCTCCCAATGAAACCAACAAACAGGACAGAAAAGGAAAGACTAGAAGGGGGAAGAGGGGGGGTAGAAGGAGGAATAAGAACAAAAGGAACCCCCCAAACGAAGAAATAGTGTCCTTTGAAGAGGCCAGGAGCCAGGGCATATTCAACATATCTAGTTACATGTTAAGACGGAAAGAAGTCGAAATCCTAGCCAAGGGGCTTTCGTTTAGCCCCACAACCAATTCCAACCTGTTTGACCTGTTTGTGGATCTGAACAGCTTCATACGAAAATTAACCCTTAATAGATATTTCGTGATCCAAGAAATGAATGGGAAGGACAGGCAACCCAATGAGGGACAAATCGAACAAACATTTAACATTGAGGACCCCATAGCGACTGACCTCAAACCTGCAAGTAGATTTTACCCAGTGGAAGTAAAAGGGGAATATATCCAGCTCTTTTACAATAAAGTGATGAAAGAATTCAAACAGATGTGCCAGAAAGATATAAAAATACAACAAAGGACAGATAACCTCACGAGGAACCAGAGAGTCACCCTGAATAATCTGATGAAACAAGAAAATATAGTTATTAAAAACGCAGACAAAGGGGGGGGGGGGGGGGGGGATAGTTATCCTTGATTATGCACAATACGATCATGAAGCAACTAGGATACTCCAAGATACTAAATATTATGAAAAACTAAGCAGAGACCCCACAGAAATAACCAGAGTGAAATTTCATCAACTACTGAAGGAAGGATATAGGGACAGATGTATTCTGAAACCCGAATATAAATACCTGCTGGAAACACCCATAGGCATACCCTATTTTTATTATGTGCCTAAAATACACAAAGATGTTTTCAACCCCCCGGGTCGACCTATTATTGCTGGCATGCAGGCTATAAGTAATAGGCTGTCGGAATATATTGATGTGCATTTGCAAAAATACGTGAAGAATTTGCCATCATATCTTAAAGACACAGGCCATCTACTGGATATTATTAAACAGATTCCCTGGAAAAATTCATATAAGTGGTGTACATTGGATGTGGAAGCACTGTATACAAATATTGACCATAAAGCAGGCATTTTTTTATTTATTTATTTTTTATTTTTTTTAAAACAATTTCTTTTTATTGAAATAATGGTATAACAATGCCGGATATAAGGACATGCATATTAGCCACGCAGGGCCAGTTTGAGAATAACCATTCAGTTACAGACATCAGAATAAATATAACGCTTCTGTCATTTATAGCATACTTCCGGCCAGGTAACGGGGAGGACAATCAGGGGTATAGGTGGGGTGGGGGGGGGGGGGGGTGAGGTGTAACAAGAAACACCCCTAGGGGAACCGGGTATGATCAGGTGGGGTAGATTTAGGAAAAACAATTAGGGAAAACAATTTGGGAGAACAAACAGCAAGATGTTGTCTTTATATTGTGATGTGAACATAGGCAGATCCTTTATTTTAGGTTGCGGCGAAATCTGGATTGTCCTGAAAGCAAATCCATGGGGTCCAAAGGGCCGTGAAGTCGTCCCTGGTGTTGGCCTCCCACGCCAGGATCTCCTCAAACCGAAAGATTTGCGCTATCCTGTCTAACCACTGGCGGATTTGTGGAATCTCTTTCTCTTTCCAGAAGAGGGGTATCAGGAGTTTAGCTGCCGTTAAAAGGATTGTAGGCAAACTTTTTTTTGAGGGTTTGAAATGGTTTGTGGGGAGCCAGATAAGTATCTCCTCTGGTCTAAAGGAGTAAGAGGTATGGCATATTTTGTTGATAATGTTGGTGACTGACCGCCAGTAGGGCTTAATTTTTGAACATTCCCACCAGATATGGAGGGCTGTCCCTTTTTCTTCCTCACATCTCCAGCAGACGTCTGTAGATGTCGGGTTCGTTTTGGAAGTTGTGACCGGGGTTCTATACCACCTGGTCAACAGCTTGTAAGAGTTTTCCTGTGTGCGAACGCATTTTGAGAACCCGTGGGAATTCCTCAGGACTTTTAGGGTATCTTCTCGACTGAGAGTAAGTCCCAGTTCTCTTTCCCATTCCCTCAAAAACCAGGGCCTTTCTGAGGCTTTTTGCAACAGAAGTCCTTTATAAAGATGTGTAACCAACTTTTTTGGTCGAGAGGGTAGGGAAGTATATGTCTCAAACCATGTCGGGTCCCTCGAGTTCTCAAGGTGGGTGGCTTGGAACTGTCTCAGTGAGCGATATAGAGTAGCCCTTTCCAAGAAGTTGCGCGGCGGTTGTGGGAGCCAGCTGTCTAGCTGCATCGGGTCTGTCAAAGTGGGGCCCTTAAGGATATCGAAAATTGTGGTGGATTGGAGTTTATCCCATATTCCTTCACTTCCCATTTCAGCTATTAATGAAACATTGAGGGATGACCCTCTTATGCCAGAAAATCAGAGAGAATTTCTATTACAAGCTATTTCTTTTATACTTAATAATAATTTTTTCACGTACAATGGGAGTTTCTATAGGCAGATAAAGGGGACTGCAATGGGCACGATTTGTGCGCCTAGTTATGCAAATTGTGTCATGGGGGTCTTCGAAAAAGGTCGTTTTTTGGACAACAGGATCATTCTATACAAAAGATATATAGATGACCTGATAATAATCTGGGACGGTGAAGAGGAAGAACTGGAGGTATTCATTAAAAATCTAATGGAAAATGAGTTCGGTTTCAAATTTACGTACATCATAGATCCAAACAAAATTGTATATCTAGATTTGGAATTGTCAGCAAAAGAACAGGACATTATCACCCGTACTCATTTTAAGGCTGTGGACACCAACAGCTACTTGAATTTTCACAGCTGCCATCACAAGCAATGGAAGGTAAACGTCCCTTATGGGCAATTGAAAAGGGTGAGAAGAAATTGTACCACTCTAGAGGATTTCGAAGATCAAGCCAAAATAATTAAAAAGAGATTCCGTGATAAAGGATACCCAACTACCATAATCAACTCAGCTTATGAGAAAGTGACGGAAAAACAAAAGACCAGCCATGAACAGGACAAAGAAGGATCTAAGAGGAATACAGAAATAAAAGAGGAGTCCAGCAATAGATTCAGAATAACATTTACAACAAAATACAGTAAACAGTTTGGCAAAATAAAGAAGATTATGAAAAACAACTGGTCATTATTACAAGAAGACCCATTTTTACATAAAATCATACCGGACAGGCCATTATGTACCTTCAGGAGGAACAAAACCTTGAAAAATATGTTGGCACCCTCGTGTCCAAAAAAGGAGAAGAACAAGAAACGGGAGCGGGAGAAAGTACAAAGAGGACCGAAAGGAGTCTATAAGTGTGGTGATAAAAAATGCAAATGCTGCGAAAACATATCTAACGGAAGAACAGAAATTGAACTAAGAGAAGAAGAATCTATAGAGATTAGACAACGACTAACGTGTAAAACGGAAGCAGTAGTTTACATGCTGGAGTGTCCCTGTCATCTTAGATATGTGGGGAGAACAATTAATGCACTAAGAGACCGAATGAGTAAACACCGCAGCAACATTAAAAACGGGTTCTCAAAACATAGTGTTTCCAGACATTTTTCAAATGAACATAATAGAGATCATACCGTACTGAGAATCACCCCTTTAGAACACATAGACTCCAAATCAGTACAGGAACTCAGACAAAAAGAAATGTACTGGATTTTCAGGCTCAATACACTTACACCAAACGGCTTAACCCCTTGAGTGGCACGCCCGGAAATTTTCCGGGACGAGCTCCACTGTTCATAGCGATACTGCCCGGAAGATTTCCGGGCTATGTATCACTATGGGAGCTGCAGAGCACAATGCCACAAGCTGTGACAGTGTGCTCTGCCTGCACAGACCCACAGAGAACAAAGCAAGGGCTTTGAAAAACCAGCAGAAGATATTGCCGATATGTCGGCAAACTCCTGCACTGGTTTGTTTACAGGTTGCCATAGAGACCATCGGCTTGTCAGAAGCAAGCCGATGGTCTCTGTGGCAGGGAGAGCTTGGTGCTTGGCTGTCAGAGGACACCTAGGTACCAGCTCTTACAGCAGAGATCAGAGAAAACCTCCGATCTCTGCTGTGTTAACCCTTTACATGCTGCAGTCTATGTGACTGCAGCATGTAAAGGGCTGTCACTGCAGCATGTAAAGGGCTGTCACCATCGGACCCCCGGAATGTGATCAGGGGGTCCTGATGGGTCCCTGTGGAAGTCCCCTAAAGGGACAAAAAATAAAAAAATAAAAAAGTAAAAAAATTATAAAAAAAATAATAAAAACACTTGTCTCCCTTTACTTTGTAAAAAATCAATAATACAATCACACATGTGGTATCCGTGCGTCATAATGGCCCAGAGAAGGAAGTTAATACATTATTTAACCCCTTAATGACATGGCCCCTTTTTTTCTTTTTTCCCCATATCTTTTTTTCCTCCCCCCTGTTTAAAAAATCACAACTTGTCCCGCAAAATACAAGCCCTTATATGGCGATGTCAATGGAAAAATGAAAAAGTTATGGCTCTTGAGACGCAACTGCAAAATTAGTTAAAATTCAATGATTAGACCATTTTAAAAAACCTGCCCTGGTGGGCACGACAGGGTGGTAGGAAACCCGCCACTCAAGGGGTTAAATGAGGCACTAGAAAAAATCTGAGGCACCATATCAAATTCAATAATTTTATTAACACAATCTTTATTGAATAATTTGTATTGAACTTTTTATATATATATATATATATATATATATATATATATACATATTATGCCATATAAGCTACATATAATAATATATATGAGTATTTTTTTTATATATATCTTATATTTATTTTAACATAAAGTTTTATTATAATTTTATTATAATTGTATTTATAATCAAACATTGATAGGCATGTTAGCATGCAACTATACTGATACAAAGATACACGCAGATGCCATAAATTAAGGGTAGAATCGATTATGATCATTATTTATTTATCTATTTATTCATCTATTAATGGATCTTTATTCTATTTTATATTTTTTATATTTTATATATATGAATTATCATATATAATATATACTACCCAATGCTATAAACAGTAGTTTTATTCGGTTCAACGTTTTTATTAAAAAAAATATTATGTGAAAATTATAGATAGGATTGAAAATGTATTTTAGTAAGCATTTTATACACATATATGTATCAATTCTCTTTTGTGAGTGGCTGCATCCCTACCCAAATTCCTAAACTTACCATATTATCATTATTAGTTTTAATTATATAAATATAGCTCATTCAGGTCACATGAGTGTACATACAATTATTCTTTTTATACATGAAGCTAGCTAACAATATAAAATAAAAAATAAAAAATAATAAAAAATAAAAAATATTAATAAAAAATACATCTGTACATATTAATATATTTACATAATGTAGTGAGGTTTAACACTACACCAGACATACCTTGCCCTTTAACTCTGATAGATACAGAACAATTAAAACTAAACCACATGAAATCCCCCATCCTGTAATTTAAATATGAGTCAGGATCGTAACATTACTCTGAAAACAACCGGCCAGTGCAACTTCCTCCGGTTGCCTAGGATACAGCCTATACACGGCAAGTGATAGGACTAATTACCAACAGACATGTTGCACTTACACACTATACTAGCGTAGCTAACGCAGATAGCGTAGAGATTACTTACATGTTGATTGACATATCACAGGGACCAATGAGCTAGTAGATAGAACGTTCAGGGCATTTAGCTTCACCCGGAACCGGCATACGTCACCCTACCCGGAAGTGACGATGCCGATACTCACTCCCGACATGGCGCCTCGCATCTGACAGACGCTCAGGACGCCTACACCTGAAAACCAGCGCAACGAATGGGATGCTGCCACCAAACTGTAAGTTAACTATATATTAAGTGTAAATGTAAAGCTGTTAACATTGTGCTTGAGAAAGTCGTCGTGGAGGACGACGAAACGCGTTGCACAGAGGATATTAAGAATAAAAGTTTGATGCAAGTGGTGCCTGTAGCCCGACCCTGGTGTTTAGGTCCTTAAGAGTGCGGGGCATTTCCATTTTTTAAGTTTATATACGAATATACCTCCAACTATGAAAACATTCTTGCCCGAAGCCCACTTGCATTTAATCTGACATTAGCTCTGCTGTCCAGGTCACTGCAATGGGATATATTTATGTACCGCCGGTGGCTTCCAGGGACCCACCCATGCTGTCGGTCCACACGGAGTTGTAACTGCATGTGTGTACATATAAAGAACCCCAGTCTGACTGGGGCATGCAGTGTGGGCCGAAGCCCACCTGCATTAAATCTGACGTTACCTCAGCTGTGCTGGGCACTGCAAAGGGATATATTTATGTACCGCCGGTGGGTTCCAGGGAGCCACCCATGCTGTGGGTCCACAGGGACTTCACATAGGGCATTGGTACCTGCCTGTGTCTATGTATTAAAAACCCATGTCAGGTTGGGGCATGCAGTGTGGGCCGAAGCCCACCTGCATTTAATCTGACGTTACCTCAGCTGTGCTGGGCAATGCAATGGGATATATTTATGTACCGCTGGTGGCTTCCTGGGACCCTCCCATGCTGTCGGTCCACACAGAGTTGTAACTGCATGTGTCTACTTATAAAAAAACCCAGTCTGACTGGGGCATGCAGTGTGGGCCGAAGCCTACCTGTATTTAATCAGACGTTAGCTCTGCTGTCCAGGGCACTGCAATGGGATTTATTTATGTACCGCTGGTGGGTTCCACGGAGCCACCCATGCTGTCGGTCCACAGGGACTTCACATAGGGGATTTGTACCTGCCTGTGTCTATGTATTAAAAACCCCGGTCAGGCTGGGCATGCAGAGTGGGCCGAAGCCCACCTGCATTAAATCTGACGTTACCTCAGCTGTGCTGGGCAATGCAATGGGATTTATTTATGTACCGCCGGTGGCTTCCTAGGACCCTCCCATGCTGTCGGTCCACACAGACTTCACAATAGGGAGTTGTACCTGCCTGTGTCTACTTATAAAAAACCCCAGTTTGACTGGGGCATGCAGTGTGGGCCGAAGCCAACCTGCAGTTTATCTGACGTTAGCTCTGCTGTCCTGGGCACTGCAATAGGATATATTTATGTACCGCCGGTGGGTTCAAGGGAGCCACCCATGCTTTGGGTGCACACGGAATTCCCATTGCGGAGTTGTACCTGCCTGTGAGTGTTTATAAAAAAACCCAGTCTGACTGGGGCATGCAGTGTGGGCCGAAGCCCACCTGTATTTAATCTGACGTTAGCTCTACTATCCGGGGCACTGCATTGGGACAAACTACAGAAGCAATACAGCGCTAATGAGACGTGCACAGCTACGCTAGCATAGGAGTCCGCTGTAGGCCCACGATTGCTGAGGGTTTGTGCAGAGGCCTATGTCCTTGCTGCAGTGAAAGTCCGCTTCCTGCCTAGGGTTGCTGAAGCTGTGGGCCGAGCAAGCACACAGAGATGTAAGGCTGAAGAAAAGACGTGCCGTGCGTATAATTTCTTCAGCCTATGATGCGTTTTATTTTCATTATTCTCAGTATTGCTATTGTTATCCCAGGAGACGGCTATTATAAGCCATAAGAGGTGTAAGCGAATCTTCCTGATTTTAGGGAAAGGGTCAAGCAACGGTTTCAAGAATGCAACGCTGCACTGTGGGTGCCCGCAGAAACCTGCCAGCACCTGTGCCTTGTGCATGAATGTCACGTCCCCTCGAACAGTAGAAGGCCGCGTTGCAGGCAAAACCTTATTCGGGTGCAAGCAAGAGTTGCAGGCAGCTAACCAATCCCCCCCCTTACTTATACTTTGCTTGCCTGCCTGCTGTGGATTGTTCCTGGGGTTTTCCCCAGCGCGCAACATTGTATCCACCGAGCATCTGCGTGCGGTAGAAACTGTTGGAAGCAAAACCACAGACCAGCTCATATGCCAACTCCACTCCATATCGCTTAGGACTGTGCTACTACCCAAGATGGAAACATTGGTCAGACACAACGTGATCGTGCTCTTGAGTTAGAATGCATCCTGAGGACTGGCTTGTGTTCCAGGTATCGTTCATACTAGGGCATTGCAACCAACCTGCGTGACCCACAATCAAAGCCAGTTGATAAGTGTCAAGCCCCTGATTCATGCTTGAAAGCAGACAGCAGCTGACGGCAATGATCAGCGAATGCACAGGGCCGGGCCTCTCTGCCATTTCATGCGCCAGCGTTCAGGCATAAGGCCTTGCCCATAAGCATTCCTCAACCTACAAAAACTGAACCTACCTGCCTGCCTATGTACCTACCTTATTCTTACCCATGGAAGAACTGAGCCGACCTTTTTATAAATGGTAGAAGCAGCGACCAATCAGATTTTGTAGGCCACCGTTTCCCCCTTAGGGTGACTACCCACTACATTTTTTTTCACTGCGAAATTCGCAGCGTTTTTTTTTCTGCAGGGGTTTATGGGACTTGTAATGTTAAAATCGTGATTTTGTGGTAAATTACGTTTTTGCGCGATTGCGATTTTTAACATTACAAGTCCCATAGACCCCTGAAGAAAAAAAACTGCTACGAATTTCGCAGTGAAAAAAAACAACTGTAGTGGGTAGTCACCCTTATGGGCTGAATAAAACAGCCATTCTGTCGAACATACAATTTGTCCGGCTGCTGTGGCGTCTTGGGAAGATAGGCCAGTACATTTCTGCCCACTTCCATCTCCAATGGAGACTGGCTTGTCTGTATTACATTTCCCAGTAGTAGTGATGGTTGTCGCAGTAATGTGGCTGTCACTCATCTTCATGTATCTTGTCTCAGGCTTTGCTTGCAGTCCTACCATGTCGCAGAAAATGCAGAAGTGCAGTCAATGCATCTTTTTACCTAAAATGGTAAAAATTGGTCAAAGCCTCATGCAGCTTATTACCTGCCCCTGGAATATCATCAATGGCAATTATAAGAATAATGCTGATAATAATACAAATTTTGTATGTCTGTTTTCAGCCTTACAAAACCATAACTATAGAAGTTTAAATTTATACTTAAAGCTAGATATTTGTAGAAATATCTATATTGATATATAATTATCTATTTATATAGCTATATATATATATATATATATATATATATATATATATATATATATATATATATATATCCAGTATATATATATACAGTAAGATAAATAGATAGATAGATAGATAGATAGATAGATAGACTGTATATAAGCCTGCAAGTCTTGCACTTGAAGCAGCTTTATGATGTCATTAAGGCACGATGGTGACACGCACACCCGCAACAAGGACCACAGGTTGTTAGCGGCCATTTTTCCGTCAGTCTCCACTGGAGCTAGAAGTGAGCAAACAGGTACTCCTTTAGACGCTGCTGGAGCCAGATCATTTGTCTCTGTGATGGACAACGTTTGAAATTCGCCCTTAAACGGGAGACGGCAGCCTACAACAGTCAAATTGATCGCTGCTTATCACTTCTTTTGAGGTAGGTACAGTTATTCCAGATAGGGGAATGGGTACGTTATGTTATTCAAGAGTGGGGAATGCTTATGGGCAAGGCTTTATGCTTGATCGGAGGTGGATGAAGTGGCAAAAAAGGCTCAGCCTACACCATGACCATGCCACTTGTCAACCCAAAGTGAATATGACCCACACAGGTTGGTTGAAGTGGCGCAGCATGAATGATACAAACCTGGATCCAAGCGCCCCAGGATGCATTGCAGCGAAAAAGTTCAACAATGTTCAGCGTGACCAATGTTTCTATCTTGGAAAATGAAATCGCATGCTGCATGGAGTGTATTTGGCATATCTTGTCTCGGGCTTTGCTTGCAGTCCTACCATATCGCACTAAATGCAGAAGTGCAGTCAATGCAGCTTTTTACCTAAAATAGTAAAAATTGGTCAAAGCCTCATGCAGTGTATTACCTGACCCTGGAATAACATCAATGGCAATTATAAGAATAATGCTGATAATAATACAAATTCTGTATGTCTGTTTTCAGCCTTACAAAACCATAACTATAGAAGTTTAAATTTATACGTAAAGCTAGATATTTGTAGAAATATCTATATTGATATATAACTATCTATTTTTATAGCTAGATATATATCTATGCAGTAAGATACATTAGATCGATGGTGATACGCGTACCCGGAACAAGGACCACAGGTTGTTAGCGGCCATTTTTCTGTCAGTCTCCGCTGGAGTCTCTCCAGAGGCCGGGCGAGTCTCTCCAGAGGCCGGGCGAGTCTCTTTAGAAGCCGGGCGAGTTTCTCTGTAGAGACTCGCCCGGCCTCTGTGGAGAGTCGCCCATCCACTGTGGAGACTCGCCCGGCCTCTGTAGTGACTCGCCCGGCCTCTGTAGTGACTCGCTCGGCCTCTGTAGTGACTCGCCCGGCCTCTGTAGTGACTCGCCCGGCCTCTGGGGAGACTCGCCCGGCCTCTGGGGAGACTCGCCCGGCCCCTTTAGAGACTCACCCGGGTGCGTCTCTCCAGGGGCCGGGCGAGTCTCTCCAGAGGCCGGGCGAGTCTCTCCAGAGGCCGGGCGAGTCTCTTCAGAGGCCGGGCGAGTCTCTCCTGAGGCCGGGCGAGTC
This sequence comes from Eleutherodactylus coqui, assembly GCF_035609145.1. Lineage (NCBI taxonomy): Eukaryota > Metazoa > Chordata > Amphibia > Anura > Eleutherodactylidae > Eleutherodactylus > Eleutherodactylus coqui. The sequence continues at coordinate 159,561,185 of NC_089840.1, forward strand.
TCTCCTGAGGCCGGGCGAGTCTCCACAGAGGCCGGGCGAGTCTCCGCAGAGGCCGGGCGAGTCTCCACAGAGGACGGGCGAATGACCATGCCACTTGTCAACCCAAAGTGAATACGAGCCACACAGGTTGGTTGAAATGGCGCAGCATGAATGATAGAGCAAAAATGTTCAACATTGTTCAGCGTGACCAATGTTTATATCTTGGAAAATGAAATTGCATGCTGTATGGAGTGTATTTGACATATGTGATGTTGAGATAGAAAATCGCAGCCTGCTGTGTCCTTCTGCGCAGTGCGTTTTTTAAAATCTCCCATGTATCCCTATGGAGGCTGCGTTTTATCGCATCACAAGGCGACAAATATGCGCTGCAATGTTAACATTGGAAAGTCCTACCAACTTGCGCGTTAAGTCGCCATCCAGTCGCCATCCAATCTATAATCTACATAATCTTCTATATATATAAAATTGAATGTAAAATTGTCTGTGTGTCTGTCTTTCTGTCTGTCTGTGTGTTTGTCCTTTATGCGCTACTACACCATTCATCCGATCGCCATGAAACTTTGGGAAGTTGTTGAGTACACTCCTGGGAAGATTATAGGCATAGTACAACTATCCTACGATAAATGGCGCGCGTGCGAGCGTCGTCGACAGTTACGCCCCCCCACGTAGATCGTTCGATTTCCATCACTGCCACTAATTCTCTCACATCCCAATGTCGTAGAAACATGAAATTTGGCACGAGCATTGAATATATCATAAATAGGAAAAGCTAATGGGTCCCAACTCGATTATTCAATTCTAAGCGCCAAAGAATTAGCGTCCAAATTTTACGGACGGAATCTAATTTTCTTGCTTCCCAATGTTGTAGCAACATAAAATTTGGCACGAGCATTGATTATGTCATAAATAGGAAAAGCTAATGGGTCCCAACTCGATTATTCAATTCTAAGCACCAAAGAATTAGCGTCCAAATTTTACGTACGGAATCAAATTTTCTTGCTTCCCAATGTCATAGAAACTTGAAATTTAGTACGAACATTGATTATGTCAAAAATAGGAAAGGCTAATGGGTCCTAACTCGATTATTCAATTCTATGCGCCAAAGAATTAGCGTCCAAATTTTACGTACGGAATCTAATTTTCTCACTTTCCGGTGTCATAGAAACGTGAAATTTGGCACGAGCATTGATTATGTCATAAATAGGAAAAGTTAATGGGTCCCAACTCGATTATTCAATTCTATGCGCAAAAGAATTAGCGTCCAATTTTTACGTACGGAATCTAATTTTCTCGCTTCCCAATGTCATAGAAACTTGAAATTTGGCACGGGCATTGAATATGTCATAAATAGGAAAAGCTAATCGGTCCCAACTCGATTATTCAATTGTATGCGCCAAAGAATTAGCGTCCAAATTTTACGTACGGAATCGAATTCTCTCGCTTCCCAATGTCATAGAAACTTAAAATTTGGCACGAGCATTGATTATGTCATAAATAGGAAAAGCTAATGGGTCCCAACTCGATTATTCAATTCTATGCGCAAAAGAATTAGCGTCCAAATTTTACGTACGGAATGTAATTTTCTCACTTTCCGGTGTCATAGAAACGTGAAATTTGGCACGAGCATTGATTATGTCATAAATAGGAAAAGTTAATGGGTCCCAACTCGATTATTCAATTCTATGCGCAAAAGAGTTAGCGTCCAAATTTTGCGTACGGAATGTAATTTTCTCACATAGAAACTTGAAATTTGGCACGGGCATTGAATATGTCACAAATAGGAAACGCTAATGGGTCCCAACTCGATTATTCAATTCTATGCGCAAAAGAATTAGCGTCCAAATTTTACGTACGGAATCTAATTTTCTCGCTTCCCAATGTCATAGAAACTCGAAATTTGGCACGAGCATTGAATATGTCATAAATAGGAAAAGCTAATCGGTCCCAACTCGATTATTCAATTCTATGCGCAAAAGAATTAGCGTCCAAATTTTACGTACGGAATCGAATTCTCTCACTTCCCAATGTAATAGAAACTCGAAATTTGGCACGCGCATTGATTATGTCATAAATAGGAAAAGTTAATGGGTCCCAACTCGATTATTCAATTCTAGGCGCAAAAGAATTGGCGTCCAAATTTTACGTGTGGAATCTAATTTTCTTGCTTCCTAATGTCATAGAAACTTGAAATTTGGCACGAGCATTAATTATGTCATAAATAGGAAAAGTTAATGGGTCCCAACTCGATTATTCAATTTTAAGCGCAAAACAATTGGCGTCCAAATTTTATGTATGGAATCAAATTTTCTCGCTTCCCAATGTAATAGAAACTTGAAATTTGGCACGAGCATTGATTATGTCATAAATAGGAAAAGTTAAAGGGAAGTTGTTGAGTACACTCTTGGAAAGATTACTGGCATAGTACATCTATCCTACGATAGGTGGCGCGCACGCGTGCGAGCGTCGTCGACAGTTATGCCCCCCCAGACAAAGATCGTTTGATTCCCATCTCAAGCACAAAAGCAAAAGGCATTACGAGCAACGGGATGCGTGTTCAACTACAAAATGATGCATCCGCCGAACGTATCACAAGACAATTCCGGAATATTGAGAATGCTGAGGTAAAATAAAAGCTGTGCTGTGATTGGTTGCTATATATTATACCGCTGAGGTAAAATGAATGCTGCGCTGTGATTCGTTGCTATTTTTTATATTGCTGAGGCAGAATAAAAATTGCGCTGTGATTGGTTGTTATTTCTCTTACTGCTGACGTAACATGAAAGCTGCACTGTGATTGGTTGTTATATTTTATACTGCTGAGGTAACATATAAGCTGCGCTGTGATTGGGTGTTATATATTATAAAGCTGAGGTAACATGAAAGCTGCGCTGTGATTGGTTGTTATATATTATACCACTGAGGTAACCTAAAAAAGCTGCGCTGTGATTGGTTGTTATCTAGATATATAAAAACGAATGTATGTCTGTCTGTCTTCGCAGCAACGCGCGACGGGTAAGCTAGCACGAGCATTGATTATGTCATAAATAGGAAAAGCGAATGGGTCCCAACTCGATTATTCAGTTCTAAGTGCAAAAGAATTAGCGTCCAAATTTTACATATGGAATCTAATTCTCTCACTTCCTGATGTCATCTATATATATATATATAAATGAATGACTGTCTTTCTGTCTGTTCTTTATCCATTACTATACCATTCACCTAATCACCATGAAACTTTGGGAAGTTGTTGAGTACACTCCTGGGAAGATTACTGGCATAGTACATCTATCCTACGATAGGTGGCGCGCGTGCGAGCATCGTCGACAGTTATGCCCCCCAGACAAAGATCATTTGATTTCCATCTCAAGCACAAAAACAAAAGGCATTACGAGCAACGGGATGCGTGTTCAACTACAAAATGATGCATCCGCCGAACGTTTCGCAAGACAATTGCTGCATATTGAGAATGCTGAGGTAAAATAAAAGCTGTGCTGTGATTGGTTGGTATTTCTTATACTGCTGAGGCAACATGAAAGCTGTGTTGTGATTGGTTGCTATATATTATACCGCTGAGGTAAAATGAATGCTGCGCTGTGATTGGTTGCTATTTTTCATATTGCTGAGGCAGAATAAAAGTTGCGCTGTCATTGGTTGTTATTTCTCTTACTGCTGAGGTAACATGAAAGCTGCGCTGTGATTGGTTGTTATATTTTATACTGCTGAGGTAACATGCAAGCTGCGCTGCGATTGGTTGTTATATATTATACCACTGAGGGAACATAAAAAAGCTGCGCTGTCATTGGTTGTTATCTAGATATGTAAAACGAATGTATGTCTGTCTTCGCAGCAACGCGCGACGGGTAAGCTAGTTAATAAATAAATAGATAGATTCATTCATTCATACTCATTCATTCATACATACAGTTAGGGCCAGAAATATTTGGACAGTGACACAAGTTTTGTTATTTTAGCTGTTTACAAAAACATGTTCAGAAATACAATTATATATATAATATGGGCTGAAAGTGCACACTCCCAGCTGCAATATGAGAGTTTCCACATCCAAATCGGAGAAAGGGTTTAGGAATCATAGCTCTGTAATGCATAGCCTCCTCTTTTTCAAGGGACCAAAAGTAATTGGACAATGGACTCTAAGGGCTGCAATTAACTCAGAAGGCGTCACCCTCGTTAACCTGTAATCAATTAAGTAGTTAAAAGGTCTGGGGTTGATTCCAGGTGTGTGGTTTTGGATTTGGAAGCTGTTGCTGTGACCAGACAACATGCGGTCAAAGGAACTCTCAATTGAGGTGAAGCAGAACATCCTGAGGCTGAAAAAAAAGAAAAAATCCATCAGAGAGATAGCAGACATGCTTGGAGTAGCAAAATCAACAGTCGGGTACATTCTGAGAAAAAAGGAATTCACTGGTGAGCTTGGGAACTCAAAAAGGCCTGGGCGTCCACGGAAGACAACGGTGGTGGATGATCGCCGCATACTTTCTTTGGTGAAGAAGAACCCGTTCACAACATCAACTGAAGTCCAGAACACTCTCAGGGAAGTAGGTGTATCTGTCTCTAAGTCAACAGTAAAGAGAAGACTCCATGAAAGTAAATACAAAGGGTTCACATCTAGATGCAAACCATTCATCAATTCCAAAAATAGACAGGCCAGAGTTAAATTTGCCAAAAAACACCTCAAGAAGCCAGACCAGTTCTGGAAAAGTATTCTATGGACAGATGAGACAAAGATCAACCTGTACCAGAATGATGGGAAGAAAAAAGTTTGGAGAAGAAAGGGAACGGCACATGATCCAAGGCACACCACATCCTCTGTAAAACATGGTGGAGGCAACGTGATGGCATGGGCATGCATGGCTTTCAATGGTACTGGGTCACTTGTGTTTATTGATGACATAACAGCAGACAAGAGTAGCTGGATGAATTCTGAAGTGTACCGGGATATACTTTCAGCCCAGATTCAGCTAAATGCTGCAAAGTTGATCGGACGGCGCTTCACAGTACAGATGGACAATGACCCCAAGCATACAGCCAAAGCTACCCAGGAGTTCATGAGTGCAAAAAAGTGGATTATTCTGCAATGGCCAAGTCAATCACCAGATCTTAACCCAATTGAGCATGCATTTCACTTGCTCAAATCCAGACTTCAGACGGAAAGACCCACAAACAAGCAAGACCTGAAGGCTGCGGCTGTAAAGGCCTGGCAAAGCATTAAGAAGGAGGAAACCCAGCGTTTGGTGATGTCCATGGGTTCCAGACTTAAGGCAGTGATTGCCTCCAAAGGATTCGCAACAAAATATTGAAAAAAAATATTTTGTTTGGGTTATGTTTATTTGTCCAATTACTTTTGAGCTCCTAAAATGTGGAGTGTTTGTAAAAAAATGTGTACAATTCCTACATTTTCTATCAGATATTTTTGTTCAACCCTTTAAATTAAACGTTACAATCTGCACTTGAATTCTGTTGTAGAGGCTTCATTTCAAATCCAATGCGGTGGCATGCAGAGCCCAACTCGCGAAAATTGTGTTACTGTCCAAATATTTCTGGCCCTAACTGTACATACCTACACACTGTATGCAAATGAGCCAGGTGTCTGGCAGGCTGATGTCACTGCATTGTGATGTCATCAATTTAGAAGTATAAATACCGGACTTGGCAGCCATGTTAGTCAGTCTCCGCTGCAGCTCGGAGACGGGAGGTGGCGGAACCCCTATCTCCTCCGAGTAGCCACAGAACTGGATCCTTTTTATTTTTAGCGGAGTGCATTTTTCATGCAGCACACAAGGGGGAGACAGCGGCCTACCAAATTCCAGTTGGCTGCTGCTGTGGCCTATTTTTTTTTTGGTTAGCTGCCTGCAACTCTTGCTTGTACCCGAATAAGGTTTTGCCTGCAACGCGGCCTTCTACTGCTTGAGGCGACGTGACATTCATGCACAAGGCACAAGTGCTGGCAGGTTTCTGCGGGCACCCACAGTGCAGCGTTGCATTCTTGAAACCGTTGCTTGACCCTTTCCCTAAAATCAGGAAGATTCGCTTACACCTTTTATGGCGTATAATAGCTGTCTCCTGGGATAACAATAGCAATACTGAGAATAATGAAAATAAAACGCATCATAGGCTGAAGAAATTTCTTCGCACGGCACGTCTTTTCTTCAGCCTTACATGACTATATATCATATATTTGGGTAGAAATCCATAAAAATATATATCGATATATGTATTTCTATATATTTCTATAGATATTTATCTATACACAGAGACAGACAGACAGATAGATAGATAGATAGATAGATAGATAGATAGATAGATAGATAGATAGATAGACTGTATGCAATAACCCTGGATGTCTGACAGTTGAAGCTGACTGGTGATGTCATTAAGGCTCTATTATGACACGTACAGCTTGGAACCATAAATACTACAGCACGGCAGCCATTTAAAGCCAGTCTCCATTGGAGATGGAAGTGGGCAGAAATGTACTGGCCTATCTTCCCAAGACGCCACAGCAGCCGGACAAATTGTATGTTCGACAGAATGGCTGTTTTATTCAGCCCATAATGGTGACTACCCACTATAGTTTTTTTTTTCACTGCGAAATTCGTAGCAGTTTTTTTTCTGCAGGGGTCTATGGGACTTGTAATGTTAAAATCGAAATCACGCAAAATCGCAATTTACTGCGAAATCGCGATTTTAACATTACAAGTCCCATAGACCTCTGCAGAAAAAAAAAACGCTGCGAATTTCGCAGTGAAAAAAAACTGTAGTGTGTAGTCACCCTACGGGGGAAACGGCGGCCTACAGGATCTGATTGGTCGCTGCTGCTACCATTTATAAAAAGGTCGGCTCAGTTCTTCCACGGGTAAGAATAAGGTAGGTACATAGGCAGGCAGGTAGGTTCAGTTTTTGTAGGTTGAGGAATGCTTATGGGCAAGGCCTTATGTCTGAACGCTGGCGCATGAAATGGCAGAGAGGCCCGGCCCTGTGCATTCGCTGATCATTGGCGTCAGCTGCTGTCTGCTTTCAAGCATGAATCAGGGGCTTCACACTTGTCCCCCAGGGCTCGGTCCTTGGCCCCCTTCTCTTCTCTATCTACACAGCCCCTATTGGACAAACCATCAGGAGTTTTGGCCTCCAATACCACCTGTACGCTGATGACACCCAGCTATACACCTCTGTCCGTGACATCTCTGCACCCTTCCTCCAAAACATCACCGACTGTCTGTCCGCTGTCTCTTACACTATGTCCTCTCTCTACCTAAAACTAAACCTCTCTAAAACTGACTTACTGGTATTTCCGCCTTGCACTAACCGACCTCATCCTGACATCTCCATCTCAGTGTGTGGCGCCACCATAACTCCTAGACAACACGCCCGCTGCCTTGGGGTCATATTTGACTCTGATTTCTCTTTTGCCCCCTACATCCAATCTCTGGCCCGAACATGTCAGCTGCACCTCAAGAACATCGCAAGAATCCGCTCTTTTCTCACTGTGGAGACGTTAAAAACTAGAGATGAGCGAACGTGTTCGTCCGAACTTGATATCCATGCGGATATTAGGGTGTTCGGGATGTTCGTTATTCGTAACGAACACCATGCGGTGTTCGGGTTACTTTCACTTCCTTCCCTGAGACGTTAGCGCGCTTTTCTGGCCAATTGAAAGACAGGGAAGGCATTACAACTTCCCCCTGCAACGTTTAAGCCCTATACCACCCCCCTGCTGTGAGTGGCTGGCGAGATCAGGTGTCCGCCTAATATAAAAGTCGGCCCCTCCCGCGGCTCGCCTCAGATGCCTTGTGAGTTAGATGAGGGACAGTGCTGTTTGTACCGGAGCTGCTGTAGGGAAAGAATTGGTAGTTAGTGTAGGCTTCAAGACCCCCAAAGGTCCTTATTAGGGCCACTGATAGCTGTGTGTTGGCTGCTGTTAGCAGTGGCAATTTTTTTTCTTTCTCAAAATCGCCTCTGCAGAGCGTTGGACCCGGCATTAGGGACAGAAGTGTTGCATAGGCAGGGAGAGTGTTAGGAGTGAGTGTAGCCTTCAAGAACCTCAACGGTCCTTTCTAGGGCCATATTTAACCGTGTGCAGTACTGTGCTGGCTGCTGTTAGCTGTGCTGCATATTTTTTTTCTTCTCAAAATCGCCTCTGCAGAGCATTGCACCCTCCATTGATACTGCAGGGAAAGAATTGTGTAGGCAGGGCCACAACACAGTTATTATTCATTGAATATACGCAGTGCGGCCTTTTGCTTGTAAAACAAGTGAAAAAAATTCTATTTGACCTGCCTCTGTCCGTCCTAAGGGCTGTGGACACGTGTCGGCTGCGTGTGCAACGTTTAAAAATCAGACGCACCCAGCTACGTTTTACTCCTGGCTTCGCCATTTGCTTTCCTTAATTGGGAAAAAAATACCTGCTCTGCCAGAGTTATAATAACTCTGCTACCCTCAAGTTCTGTGCCACATTAGCAGGGCCACAGCACAGTTATTAAACTTCTCATGTTCATTGAATATACGCAGTGCTGCCTTTTGGTGGAAAAAAACTGAAAAAAATTCTATTTGTCCTGCCTCTGTCCGTCCTAAGGGCAATGGACACGTGTCGGCTGCGTGTGCAACGTTTAAAAATCAGACGCACCCAGCTACGTTTTACTGCTGGCTTCGCCATTTGCTTTCCTTAATTTGGAAAAAAAATACCTGCTCTGCCAGAGTTATAATAACTCTGCTACCCTCAAGTTCTGTGACACATTAGCAGGGCCACAGCACAGTTATTAAACTTAGATTATTCATTCACTAGAGGCAGTGGGGCCTTTCGTTTTCAATTTTTGTGGGCCCTCGCCTACAGTGTAATCAAATAAATTTTTAGCCCACCTGCATTAAGCACGACATTACTACTTGTCCTGCGGCTAGCGTCTTGTCGGAGAGGGTGTTTAGTGCGGCTGGGGGAATCATCACAGATAAGCGTACCCGCCTGTCAACCGACAGTGCCGACATGGCTAACACTCATCAAGATGAACAAAGGCTGGATTTCGCCAGACTTCTCTTCTCCACCAGCGGACAGCAGCGATACGTAAGCAATACGTAGGCTGCACCCGCGGATGGAAGCTACGTTCTCTCTCACCATCCAAAACGGGGACATTTCTGCTTCATCAATCTGTGTCTAATATTCCTCCTCCTCCTCCTCCTGCTACTCCTCCTGAAACCTCACGTAATCACGCTGAACGGGCAATTTTTCTTAGGGCCACAAGGCTCACTCAAATAATTTTTCTAAACAATTTTTAAAAGTTTCAATGCGCTTAAAAGCGTTGGAACTGTAACTTGAACCAATTTTTCGTTACACTGGGCTGCCTCCAGGCCTAGTTACCACTTAAGCCACATTAACCAAAGCGATTAATGGGTTTCACCTGCCCTCTTGGCTGGCCATGGCCAATTTTTGGGATGTACATTAGTACTGTTGATACAGCAATTTTTGTGGGCCCTCGCCTACAGTGTAATCAAATAAATTTTTAGCCCACCTGCATTAAGCACGACATTACTACCTCAGCTGTGTTGGGCAATGCAATGGGATATTTCTATGTACCGCCGGTGGCTTCCTGGCACCCACCCATGCTGTGGGTCCACAGGGAGTTTAACCTACATGTGTCCACTTCTAAAGAACCCCAGTCAGACTGGGGCATGCAGTGTGGGCCGAAGCCCACCTGTATTACGCACGACATTACTACCTCAGCTGTGTTGGGCAATGCAATGGGATATTTTTGTGTACCGCCGGTGGGTTCCAGGGAGCCACCCATGCTGTCGGTCGACAGGGACTTCACAATAGGGAGTTGTACCTGCCTGTGTCTATGAATTAAAAAGCCCGGTCTAACTGGGGCATGCAGACACCTTGACAGAATGAATAGTGTGTGGCACATAGGTTCCCCATTGCTATGCCCACGTGTGCAGCTCCTGATGGCGGTGGCACAGGATTCTATTTCTCATTGCTTCTGTACAGCATTGTCGGCTATCGCCCCGCCCCTTTTAAAGAGGGTCGCTGCCTAGCCGTGCCAACCCTGTGCAGTGTGTGCCTGCGGTCCCTCGTCATGGCAGACGCACTTCTAAATAGACATGAGGGTGGTGTGGCATGAGGGCAGCTGAAGCCTGCGCAGGGACACTTTGGTGTGCGCTGTGGGGGGAGGGGGGGCGGTTGGGCAGCATGTAACCCAGTAGAAGTGGCAGTGGAGTGTCATGCAGGCGGTGATTGTGCTTTGTTGGAGGTAGTGTGGTGCTTAGCAAAGGTATGCCATGCTAATGATGGCTTTTCAGAAGTAAAAGTTGTTGGGAGGGGGGGGGCCCCACTCTTGCCGGTATTCTGGCTTAATAGTGGGACCTGTGAACTTGAGATGCAGCCCAACATGTAGCCCCTCGCCTGCCCTATCCGTTGCTGTGTCGTTCCCATCACTTTCTTGAATTGCCCAGATTTTCACACATGAAAACCTTAGCGAGCATCGGCGAAATACAAAAATGTTCTGGTCGCCCATTGACTTCAATGGGGTTCGTTATTCGAAACGAACCCTCGAACATCGCGGGAAGTTCGTTTCGAATAACGAACACCCAAACATTTTGGTGTTCGCTCATCTCTATTAAAAGCGCTTATTGTCGCCCTCATCCACTCCCGGCTTGATTTCTGCAACTCGTTGCTGATCGGCCTCCCCTGCACCAGACTCTACCCTCTCCAGTCCATCCTGAATGCGGCAGCCAGGCTCATCTTCCTGTCCAGCCGCTACTCGGACGCCTCTGCCCTGTGCCAGTCACTGCACTGGCTGCCCGTTAAATACAGAATTCAATTCAAACTCGCTACCTTCATCCACAAAGCCCTCCACAGTGCAGCGCCACCCTATATCGCCTCCCTTATCTCAATCCATCAACCAGCCCGGGCTCTCCGCTCTGCTAATGAAACCAGACTGAGCGCCCCTTTAATTCGAACTTCTCATTCCCGCCTCCAAGACTTCTCCAGAGCAGCACCGGTCCTCTGGAACGCACTACCAAAGGCTACCCGAGCAATCCAGGACTCGCAGAACTTCAGGCGTGCTCTAAAAACTCACCTCTTCAGGGAGGCATACCGCATTCCCTAAGAAAAAAAAAAACCTCTCTGTTCTCCGCCTGATAACATGCTCCCTGACCTACTGACTGCAATCCCTGCTAGCCATCATAAGTCGCTCCTGCAGTCACACCGTTTCTGCCATCACACGGCTAAATGTCTGACCATTGTCTATGTGTATAGCATCCCTCACACTTCGCCATACCGTGCACATCTCCAGCCCCTTTACCCTCTGTATCACCCCATTACTTGTAGTATGTAAGCTCGTTGAAGCAGGACCCTCACCCCTATTGTTTCCATCAACTGATTACTATATGTAACCGTGGTTCTGTAATGTTTGTATTTTGTCCTTCTGTATTCCCCCCTGTCTATGTAAGCGCTGCGGAATATGTTGGCGCTATACAAATAAAGATTATTATTATTATTATTATCAACTGGCTTTGATTGTGGGTCACGCAGGTTGCTTGCAATGCCCTAGTATGAACGATACCTGGAACACAAGCCAGTCCTCAGGATGCATTCTAACTCAAGAGCACGATCACGTTGTGCCTGACCAATGTTTCCATCTTGGGTAATAGCACAGTCCTAAGCGATATGGAGTGAAGTTGGCATATGAGCTGGTCTGTGGTTTTGCTTCCAACAGTTTCTACCGCACGCAGATGCTCGGTGGATACAATGTTGCGCGCTGGGGAAAACCCCAGGAATAATCCACAGCAGGCAGGCAAGCAAAGTATAAATAAGGGGGGGATTGGTTAGCTGCCTGCAACTCTTGCTTGTACCCGAATAAGGTTTTGCCTGCAACGCGGCCTTCTACTGCTTGAGGCGACGTGACATTCATGCACAAGGCACAGGTGCTAGCAGGTTTCTGCGGGCACCCACAGTGCAGCGTTGCATTCTTGAAACCGTTGCTTGACCCTTTCCCTAAAATCAGGAAGATTCGCTTACACCTCTTATGGCGTATAATAGCTGTCTCCTGGGATAACAATAGCAATACTGAGAATAATGAAAATAAAACGCATCATAGGCTGAAGAAATTTCTTCGCACGGCACGTCTTTTCTTCAGCCTTACATGACTATATATCTATATATGTACTATTCATCCATATATTTGGGTAGAAATCCATAAAAATATAAATCGATATATATGTATTACTATATATTTATATAGATATTTATCTATACATCGAAATCACGCAAAATCGCAATTTACCGCAAAATCGCGATTTAAACATTACAAGTCCCATAGACCCCTGCAGAAAAAAAAAACGCTGGGAATTTCGCAGTGAAAAAAAACTGTAGTGTGTAGTCACCCTACGGGGGAAACGGCGGCCTACAGGATCTGATTGGTCGCTGCTGCTACCATTTATAAAAAGGTCGGCTCAGTTCTTCCACGGGTAAGAATAAGGTAGGTACATAGGCAGGCAGGTAGGTTCAGTTTTTGTAGGTTGAGGAATGCTTATGGGCAAGGCCTTATGTCTGAACGCTGGCGCATGAAATGGCAGAGAGGCCCGGCTCTGTGCATTCGCTGATCATTGGCGTCAGCTGCTGTCTGCTTTTAAGCATGAATCAGGGGCTTCACACTTGTCCCCCAGGGCTCGGTCCTTGGCCCCCTTCTCTTCTCTATCTACACAGCCCCTATTGGACAAACCATCAGGAGTTTTGGCCTCCAATACCACCTGTACGCTGATGACACCCAGCTATACACCTCTGCCCGTGACATCTCTGCACCCTTCCTCCAAAACATCACCGACTGTCTGTCCGCTGTCTCTAACACTATGTCCTCTCTCTACCTAAAACTAAACCTCTCTAAAACTGACTTACTGGTATTTCCGCCCTGCACTAACCGACCTCATCCTGACATCTCCATCTCAGTGTGTGGCGCCACCATAACTCCTAGACAACACGCCCGCTGCCTTGGGGTCATATTTGACTCTGATCTCTCTTTTGCCCCCTACATCCAATCTCTGGCCCGAACATGTCAGCTGCACCTCAAGAACATCGCAAGAATCCGCTCTTTTCTCACTGTGGAGACGTTAAAAACGCTTATTGTCGCCCTCATCCACTCCCGGCTTGATTACTGCAACTCGTTGCTGATCGGCCTCCCCTGCACCAGACTCTACCCTCTCCAGTCCATCCTGAATGCGGCAGCCAGGCTCATCTTCCTGTCCAGCCGCTACTCGGACGCCTCTGCCCTGTGCCAGTCACTGCACTGGCTGCCCGTTAAATACAGAATTCAATTCAAACTCGCTACCTTCATCCACAAAGCCCTCCACAGTGCAGCGCCACCCTATATCGCCTCCCTTATCTCAATCCATCAACCAGCCCGGGCTCTCCGCTCTGCTAATGAAACCAGACTGAGCGCCCCTTTAATTCGAACTTCTCATTCCCGCCTCCAAGACTTCTCCAGAGCAGCACCGGTCCTCTGGAACGCACTACCAAAGGCTACCCGAGCAATCCAGGACTCGCAGAACTTCAGGCGTGCTCTAAAAACTCACCTCTTCAGGGAGGCATACCGCATTCCCTAAGAAAAAAAAAAACCTCTCTGTACTCCGCCTGATAACATGCTCCCTGACCTACTGACTGCAATCCCTGCTAGCCATCATAAACCGCTCCTGCAGTCACACCGTTTCTGCCGTCACACGGCTAAATGTCTGACCATTGTCTGTGTATAGCATCCCTCACACTTCGCCATACCGTGCACATCTCCAGCCCCTTTACCCTCTGTATCACCCCATTACTTGTAGTATGTAAGCTCGTTGGAGCAGGACCCTCACCCCTATTGTTTCCATCAACTGATTACTATATGTAACCGTGGTTCTGTAATGTTTGTATTTTGTCCTTCTGTATTCCCCCCTGTCTATGTAAGCGCTGCGGAATATGTTGGCGCTATACAAATAAAGATTATTATTATTATTATTATCAACTGGCTTTGATTGTGGGTCACGCAGGTTGCTTGCAATGCCCTAGTATGAACGATACCTGGAACACAAGCCAGTCCTCAGGATGCATTCTAACTCAAGAGCACGATCACGTTGTGCCTGACCAATGTTTCCATCTTGGGTAATAGCACAGTCCTAAGCGATATGGAGTGAAGTTGGCATATGAGCTGGTCTGTGGTTTTGCTTCCAACAGTTTCTACCGCACGCAGATGCTCGGTGGATACAATGTTGCGCGCTGGGGAAAACCCCAGGAATAATCCACAGCAGGCAGGCAAGCAAAGTATAAATAAGGGGGGGGATTGGTTAGCTGCCTGCAACTCTTGCTTGTACCCGAATAAGGTTTTGCCTGCAACGCGGCCTTCTACTGCTTGAGGCGACATGACATTCATGCACAAGGCACAGGTGCTGGCAGGTTTCTGCGGGCACCCACAGTGCAGCGTTGCATTCTTGAAACTGTTGCTTGACCCTTTCCCTAAAATTAGGAAGATTCGCTTACACCTCTTATGGCGTATAATAGCTGTCTCCTGGAATAACAATAGCAATACTGAGAATAATGAAAATAAAACGCATCATAGGCTGAAGAAATTTCTTCGCACGGCACGTCTTTTCTTCAGCCTTACATGACTATATATCTATATATGTATTCATCCATATATTTGGGTAGAAATCCATAAAAATATATATCGATATATATGTATTACTATATATTTATATAGATATTTATCTATACACAGAGACAGATAGATAGGTAGATAGATAGATAGATAGATAGACAGACTGTATGCAATAACCCTGGATGTCTGACAGTTGAAGCTGACTGGTGATGTCATTAAGGCTCTATTATGACACGTACAGCTTGGAACCATAAATACTACAGCACGGCAGTCATTTAAAGCCAGTCTCCATTGGAGATGGAAGTGGGCAGAAATGTACTGGCCTATCTTCCCAAGACGCCACAGCAGCCGGACAAATTGTATGTTCGACAGAATGGCTGTTTTATTCAGCCCATAAGGGTGACTACCCACTACAGTTTTTTTTTTCACTACGAAATTCGTAGCAGTTTTTTTTTCTGCAGGGGTCTATGGGACTTGTAATGTTAAAATCGAAATCATGCAAAATCGCAATTTACCGCGAAATCGCGATTTTAACATTACAAGTCCCATAGACCCCTGCAGGAAAAAAAAAACGCTGCGAATTTCGCAGTGAAAAAAAACTGTAGTGTGTAGTCACCCTAAGGGGGAAACGGCGGCCTACAAAATCTGATTGGTCGCTGCTGCTACCATTTATAAAAAGGTCGGCTCAGTTCTTCCACGGGTAAGAATAAGGTAGGTACATAGCTAGGCAGGTTGGTTCAGTTTTTGTAGGTTGAGGAATGCTTATGGGCAAGGCCTTATGTCTGAACGCTGGCGCATGAAACGGCAGAGAGGCCCGGCCCTGTGCATTCGCTGATCATTGCCGTCAGCTGCTGTCTGCTTTCAAGCATGAATCAGGGGCTTGACACTTCTCAACTGGCTTTGATTGTGGGTCACACAGGTTGGTTGCAATGCCCTAGTATGAACGATACCTGGAACACAAGCCAGTCCTCAGGATGCATTCTAACTCAAGAGCACGATCATGTTGTGCCTGACCAATGTTTCCATCTTGGGTAATAGCACAGTCCTAAGCGATATGGAGTGGAGTTGGCATATGAGCTGGTCTGTGGTTTTGCTTCCAACAGTTTTTACCACACGCAGATGCTCGGTGGATACAATGTTGCGCGCTGGGGAAAAGCCCTGGAATAATCCACAGCAGGCAGGCAAGCAAAGTATAAATAAGGGGGGGATTGGTTAGCTGCCTGCAACTCTTGCTTGTACCCGAATAAGGTTTTGCCTGCAACGTGGCCTTCTACTGCTTGAGGCGGCGTTACATTCATGCACAAGGCACAGGTGCTGGCAGGTTTCTGCGGGAACCGACAGTGCAGCGTTGCATTCTTGAAACCGTTGCTTGACCCTTTCCCCAAAATTAGAAAGATTCGCTTACACCTCTTATGGCGTATAATAGCCGTCTCCTGGGATAACAATAGCAATACTGAGAATAATGAAAATAAAACGCATCATAGGCTGAAGAAATTTCTTCGCACGGCACGTCTTTTCTTCAGCCTTACATGACTATATATCTATATATGTATTCATCCATATATTTGGGTAGAAATCCATAAAAATATTTATCTATATATGTATTTCTATATATTTATATAGATATTTATCTATACACAGAGACAGATAGATAGATAGATAGATAGATAGACAGACTGTATGCAATAACCCTGGATGTCTGACAGTTGAAGCTGACTGGTGATGTCATTAAGGCTCTATTATGACACGTACAGCTTGGAACCATAAATACTACAGCACGGCAGCCATTTAAAGCCAGTCTCCATTGGAGATGGAAGTGGGCAGAAATGTACTGGCCTATCTTCCCAAGACGCCACAGCAGCCGGACAAATTGTATGTTCGACAGAATGGCTGTTTTATTCAGCCCATAATGGTGACTACCCACTATAGTTTTTTTTTTCACTGCGAAATTCGTAGCAGTTTTTTTTCTGCAGGGGTCTATGGGACTTGTAATGTTAAAATCGAAATCACGCAAAATCGCAATTTACTGCGAAATCGCGATTTTAACATTACAAGTCCCATAGACCTCTGCAGAAAAAAAAAACGCTGCGAATTTCGCAGTGAAAAAAAACTGTAGTGTGTAGTCACCCTACGGGGGAAACGGCGGCCTACAGGATCTGATTGGTCGCTGCTGCTACCATTTATAAAAAGGTCGGCTCAGTTCTTCCACGGGTAAGAATAAGGTAGGTACATAGGCAGGCAGGTAGGTTCAGTTTTTGTAGGTTGAGGAATGCTTATGGGCAAGGCCTTATGTCTGAACGCTGGCGCATGAAATGGCAGAGAGGCCCGGCCCTGTGCATTCGCTGATCATTGGCGTCAGCTGCTGTCTGCTTTCAAGCATGAATCAGGGGCTTCACACTTGTCCCCCAGGGCTCGGTCCTTGGCCCCCTTCTCTTCTCTATCTACACAGCCCCTATTGGACAAACCATCAGGAGTTTTGGCCTCCAATACCACCTGTACGCTGATGACACCCAGCTATACACCTCTGTCCGTGACATCTCTGCACCCTTCCTCCAAAACATCACCGACTGTCTGTCCGCTGTCTCTTACACTATGTCCTCTCTCTACCTAAAACTAAACCTCTCTAAAACTGACTTACTGGTATTTCCGCCTTGCACTAACCGACCTCATCCTGACATCTCCATCTCAGTGTGTGGCGCCACCATAACTCCTAGACAACACGCCCGCTGCCTTGGGGTCATATTTGACTCTGATTTCTCTTTTGCCCCCTACATCCAATCTCTGGCCCGAACATGTCAGCTGCACCTCAAGAACATCGCAAGAATCCGCTCTTTTCTCACTGTGGAGACGTTAAAAACTAGAGATGAGCGAACGTGTTCGTCCGAACTTGATATCCATGCGGATATTAGGGTGTTCGGGATGTTCGTTATTCGTAACGAACACCATGCGGTGTTCGGGTTACTTTCACTTCCTTCCCTGAGACGTTAGCGCGCTTTTCTGGCCAATTGAAAGACAGGGAAGGCATTACAACTTCCCCCTGCAACGTTTAAGCCCTATACCACCCCCCTGCTGTGAGTGGCTGGCGAGATCAGGTGTCCGCCTAATATAAAAGTCGGCCCCTCCCGCGGCTCGCCTCAGATGCCTTGTGAGTTAGATGAGGGACAGTGCTGTTTGTACCGGAGCTGCTGTAGGGAAAGAATTGGTAGTTAGTGTAGGCTTCAAGACCCCCAAAGGTCCTTATTAGGGCCACTGATAGCTGTGTGTTGGCTGCTGTTAGCAGTGGCAATTTTTTTTCTTTCTCAAAATCGCCTCTGCAGAGCGTTGGACCCGGCATTAGGGACAGAAGTGTTGCATAGGCAGGGAGAGTGTTAGGAGTGAGTGTAGCCTTCAAGAACCTCAACGGTCCTTTCTAGGGCCATATTTAACCGTGTGCAGTACTGTGCTGGCTGCTGTTAGCTGTGCTGCATATTTTTTTTCTTCTCAAAATCGCCTCTGCAGAGCATTGCACCCTCCATTGATACTGCAGGGAAAGAATTGTGTAGGCAGGGCCACAACACAGTTATTATTCATTGAATATACGCAGTGCGGCCTTTTGCTTGTAAAACAAGTGAAAAAAATTCTATTTGACCTGCCTCTGTCCGTCCTAAGGGCTGTGGACACGTGTCGGCTGCGTGTGCAACGTTTAAAAATCAGACGCACCCAGCTACGTTTTACTCCTGGCTTCGCCATTTGCTTTCCTTAATTGGGAAAAAAATACCTGCTCTGCCAGAGTTATAATAACTCTGCTACCCTCAAGTTCTGTGCCACATTAGCAGGGCCACAGCACAGTTATTAAACTTCTCATGTTCATTGAATATACGCAGTGCTGCCTTTTGGTGGAAAAAAACTGAAAAAAATTCTATTTGTCCTGCCTCTGTCCGTCCTAAGGGCAATGGACACGTGTCGGCTGCGTGTGCAACGTTTAAAAATCAGACGCACCCAGCTACGTTTTACTGCTGGCTTCGCCATTTGCTTTCCTTAATTTGGAAAAAAAATACCTGCTCTGCCAGAGTTATAATAACTCTGCTACCCTCAAGTTCTGTGACACATTAGCAGGGCCACAGCACAGTTATTAAACTTAGATTATTCATTCACTAGAGGCAGTGGGGCCTTTCGTTTTCAATTTTTGTGGGCCCTCGCCTACAGTGTAATCAAATAAATTTTTAGCCCACCTGCATTAAGCACGACATTACTACTTGTCCTGCGGCTAGCGTCTTGTCGGAGAGGGTGTTTAGTGCGGCTGGGGGAATCATCACAGATAAGCGTACCCGCCTGTCAACCGACAGTGCCGACATGGCTAACACTCATCAAGATGAACAAAGGCTGGATTTCGCCAGACTTCTCTTCTCCACCAGCGGACAGCAGCGATACGTAAGCAATACGTAGGCTGCACCCGCGGATGGAAGCTACGTTCTCTCTCACCATCCAAAACGGGGACATTTCTGCTTCATCAATCTGTGTCTAATATTCCTCCTCCTCCTCCTCCTGCTACTCCTCCTGAAACCTCACGTAATCACGCTGAACGGGCAATTTTTCTTAGGGCCACAAGGCTCACTCAAATAATTTTTCTAAACAATTTTTAAAAGTTTCAATGCGCTTAAAAGCGTTGGAACTGTAACTTGAACCAATTTTTCGTTACACTGGGCTGCCTCCAGGCCTAGTTACCACTTAAGCCACATTAACCAAAGCGATTAATGGGTTTCACCTGCCCTCTTGGCTGGCCATGGCCAATTTTTGGGATGTACATTAGTACTGTTGATACAGCAATTTTTGTGGGCCCTCGCCTACAGTGTAATCAAATAAATTTTTAGCCCACCTGCATTAAGCACGACATTACTACCTCAGCTGTGTTGGGCAATGCAATGGGATATTTCTATGTACCGCCGGTGGCTTCCTGGCACCCACCCATGCTGTGGGTCCACAGGGAGTTTAACCTACATGTGTCCACTTCTAAAGAACCCCAGTCAGACTGGGGCATGCAGTGTGGGCCGAAGCCCACCTGTATTACGCACGACATTACTACCTCAGCTGTGTTGGGCAATGCAATGGGATATTTTTGTGTACCGCCGGTGGGTTCCAGGGAGCCACCCATGCTGTCGGTCGACAGGGACTTCACAATAGGGAGTTGTACCTGCCTGTGTCTATGAATTAAAAAGCCCGGTCTAACTGGGGCATGCAGACACCTTGACAGAATGAATAGTGTGTGGCACATAGGTTCCCCATTGCTATGCCCACGTGTGCAGCTCCTGATGGCGGTGGCACAGGATTCTATTTCTCATTGCTTCTGTACAGCATTGTCGGCTATCGCCCCGCCCCTTTTAAAGAGGGTCGCTGCCTAGCCGTGCCAACCCTGTGCAGTGTGTGCCTGCGGTCCCTCGTCATGGCAGACGCACTTCTAAATAGACATGAGGGTGGTGTGGCATGAGGGCAGCTGAAGCCTGCGCAGGGACACTTTGGTGTGCGCTGTGGGGGGAGGGGGGGCGGTTGGGCAGCATGTAACCCAGTAGAAGTGGCAGTGGAGTGTCATGCAGGCGGTGATTGTGCTTTGTTGGAGGTAGTGTGGTGCTTAGCAAAGGTATGCCATGCTAATGATGGCTTTTCAGAAGTAAAAGTTGTTGGGAGGGGGGGGGCCCCACTCTTGCCGGTATTCTGGCTTAATAGTGGGACCTGTGAACTTGAGATGCAGCCCAACATGTAGCCCCTCGCCTGCCCTATCCGTTGCTGTGTCGTTCCCATCACTTTCTTGAATTGCCCAGATTTTCACACATGAAAACCTTAGCGAGCATCGGCGAAATACAAAAATGTTCTGGTCGCCCATTGACTTCAATGGGGTTCGTTATTCGAAACGAACCCTCGAACATCGCGGGAAGTTCGTTTCGAATAACGAACACCCAAACATTTTGGTGTTCGCTCATCTCTATTAAAAGCGCTTATTGTCGCCCTCATCCACTCCCGGCTTGATTTCTGCAACTCGTTGCTGATCGGCCTCCCCTGCACCAGACTCTACCCTCTCCAGTCCATCCTGAATGCGGCAGCCAGGCTCATCTTCCTGTCCAGCCGCTACTCGGACGCCTCTGCCCTGTGCCAGTCACTGCACTGGCTGCCCGTTAAATACAGAATTCAATTCAAACTCGCTACCTTCATCCACAAAGCCCTCCACAGTGCAGCGCCACCCTATATCGCCTCCCTTATCTCAATCCATCAACCAGCCCGGGCTCTCCGCTCTGCTAATGAAACCAGACTGAGCGCCCCTTTAATTCGAACTTCTCATTCCCGCCTCCAAGACTTCTCCAGAGCAGCACCGGTCCTCTGGAACGCACTACCAAAGGCTACCCGAGCAATCCAGGACTCGCAGAACTTCAGGCGTGCTCTAAAAACTCACCTCTTCAGGGAGGCATACCGCATTCCCTAAGAAAAAAAAAAACCTCTCTGTTCTCCGCCTGATAACATGCTCCCTGACCTACTGACTGCAATCCCTGCTAGCCATCATAAGTCGCTCCTGCAGTCACACCGTTTCTGCCATCACACGGCTAAATGTCTGACCATTGTCTATGTGTATAGCATCCCTCACACTTCGCCATACCGTGCACATCTCCAGCCCCTTTACCCTCTGTATCACCCCATTACTTGTAGTATGTAAGCTCGTTGAAGCAGGACCCTCACCCCTATTGTTTCCATCAACTGATTACTATATGTAACCGTGGTTCTGTAATGTTTGTATTTTGTCCTTCTGTATTCCCCCCTGTCTATGTAAGCGCTGCGGAATATGTTGGCGCTATACAAATAAAGATTATTATTATTATTATTATCAACTGGCTTTGATTGTGGGTCACGCAGGTTGCTTGCAATGCCCTAGTATGAACGATACCTGGAACACAAGCCAGTCCTCAGGATGCATTCTAACTCAAGAGCACGATCACGTTGTGCCTGACCAATGTTTCCATCTTGGGTAATAGCACAGTCCTAAGCGATATGGAGTGAAGTTGGCATATGAGCTGGTCTGTGGTTTTGCTTCCAACAGTTTCTACCGCACGCAGATGCTCGGTGGATACAATGTTGCGCGCTGGGGAAAACCCCAGGAATAATCCACAGCAGGCAGGCAAGCAAAGTATAAATAAGGGGGGGATTGGTTAGCTGCCTGCAACTCTTGCTTGTACCCGAATAAGGTTTTGCCTGCAACGCGGCCTTCTACTGCTTGAGGCGACGTGACATTCATGCACAAGGCACAGGTGCTAGCAGGTTTCTGCGGGCACCCACAGTGCAGCGTTGCATTCTTGAAACCGTTGCTTGACCCTTTCCCTAAAATCAGGAAGATTCGCTTACACCTCTTATGGCGTATAATAGCTGTCTCCTGGGATAACAATAGCAATACTGAGAATAATGAAAATAAAACGCATCATAGGCTGAAGAAATTTCTTCGCACGGCACGTCTTTTCTTCAGCCTTACATGACTATATATCTATATATGTACTATTCATCCATATATTTGGGTAGAAATCCATAAAAATATAAATCGATATATATGTATTACTATATATTTATATAGATATTTATCTATACATCGAAATCACGCAAAATCGCAATTTACCGCAAAATCGCGATTTAAACATTACAAGTCCCATAGACCCCTGCAGAAAAAAAAAACGCTGGGAATTTCGCAGTGAAAAAAAACTGTAGTGTGTAGTCACCCTACGGGGGAAACGGCGGCCTACAGGATCTGATTGGTCGCTGCTGCTACCATTTATAAAAAGGTCGGCTCAGTTCTTCCACGGGTAAGAATAAGGTAGGTACATAGGCAGGCAGGTAGGTTCAGTTTTTGTAGGTTGAGGAATGCTTATGGGCAAGGCCTTATGTCTGAACGCTGGCGCATGAAATGGCAGAGAGGCCCGGCTCTGTGCATTCGCTGATCATTGGCGTCAGCTGCTGTCTGCTTTTAAGCATGAATCAGGGGCTTCACACTTGTCCCCCAGGGCTCGGTCCTTGGCCCCCTTCTCTTCTCTATCTACACAGCCCCTATTGGACAAACCATCAGGAGTTTTGGCCTCCAATACCACCTGTACGCTGATGACACCCAGCTATACACCTCTGCCCGTGACATCTCTGCACCCTTCCTCCAAAACATCACCGACTGTCTGTCCGCTGTCTCTAACACTATGTCCTCTCTCTACCTAAAACTAAACCTCTCTAAAACTGACTTACTGGTATTTCCGCCCTGCACTAACCGACCTCATCCTGACATCTCCATCTCAGTGTGTGGCGCCACCATAACTCCTAGACAACACGCCCGCTGCCTTGGGGTCATATTTGACTCTGATCTCTCTTTTGCCCCCTACATCCAATCTCTGGCCCGAACATGTCAGCTGCACCTCAAGAACATCGCAAGAATCCGCTCTTTTCTCACTGTGGAGACGTTAAAAACGCTTATTGTCGCCCTCATCCACTCCCGGCTTGATTACTGCAACTCGTTGCTGATCGGCCTCCCCTGCACCAGACTCTACCCTCTCCAGTCCATCCTGAATGCGGCAGCCAGGCTCATCTTCCTGTCCAGCCGCTACTCGGACGCCTCTGCCCTGTGCCAGTCACTGCACTGGCTGCCCGTTAAATACAGAATTCAATTCAAACTCGCTACCTTCATCCACAAAGCCCTCCACAGTGCAGCGCCACCCTATATCGCCTCCCTTATCTCAATCCATCAACCAGCCCGGGCTCTCCGCTCTGCTAATGAAACCAGACTGAGCGCCCCTTTAATTCGAACTTCTCATTCCCGCCTCCAAGACTTCTCCAGAGCAGCACCGGTCCTCTGGAACGCACTACCAAAGGCTACCCGAGCAATCCAGGACTCGCAGAACTTCAGGCGTGCTCTAAAAACTCACCTCTTCAGGGAGGCATACCGCATTCCCTAAGAAAAAAAAAAACCTCTCTGTACTCCGCCTGATAACATGCTCCCTGACCTACTGACTGCAATCCCTGCTAGCCATCATAAACCGCTCCTGCAGTCACACCGTTTCTGCCGTCACACGGCTAAATGTCTGACCATTGTCTGTGTATAGCATCCCTCACACTTCGCCATACCGTGCACATCTCCAGCCCCTTTACCCTCTGTATCACCCCATTACTTGTAGTATGTAAGCTCGTTGGAGCAGGACCCTCACCCCTATTGTTTCCATCAACTGATTACTATATGTAACCGTGGTTCTGTAATGTTTGTATTTTGTCCTTCTGTATTCCCCCCTGTCTATGTAAGCGCTGCGGAATATGTTGGCGCTATACAAATAAAGATTATTATTATTATTATTATCAACTGGCTTTGATTGTGGGTCACGCAGGTTGCTTGCAATGCCCTAGTATGAACGATACCTGGAACACAAGCCAGTCCTCAGGATGCATTCTAACTCAAGAGCACGATCACGTTGTGCCTGACCAATGTTTCCATCTTGGGTAATAGCACAGTCCTAAGCGATATGGAGTGAAGTTGGCATATGAGCTGGTCTGTGGTTTTGCTTCCAACAGTTTCTACCGCACGCAGATGCTCGGTGGATACAATGTTGCGCGCTGGGGAAAACCCCAGGAATAATCCACAGCAGGCAGGCAAGCAAAGTATAAATAAGGGGGGGGGATTGGTTAGCTGCCTGCAACTCTTGCTTGTACCCGAATAAGGTTTTGCCTGCAACGCGGCCTTCTACTGCTTGAGGCGACATGACATTCATGCACAAGGCACAGGTGCTGGCAGGTTTCTGCGGGCACCCACAGTGCAGCGTTGCATTCTTGAAACTGTTGCTTGACCCTTTCCCTAAAATTAGGAAGATTCGCTTACACCTCTTATGGCGTATAATAGCTGTCTCCTGGAATAACAATAGCAATACTGAGAATAATGAAAATAAAACGCATCATAGGCTGAAGAAATTTCTTCGCACGGCACGTCTTTTCTTCAGCCTTACATGACTATATATCTATATATGTATTCATCCATATATTTGGGTAGAAATCCATAAAAATATATATCGATATATATGTATTACTATATATTTATATAGATATTTATCTATACACAGAGACAGATAGATAGGTAGATAGATAGATAGATAGATAGACAGACTGTATGCAATAACCCTGGATGTCTGACAGTTGAAGCTGACTGGTGATGTCATTAAGGCTCTATTATGACACGTACAGCTTGGAACCATAAATACTACAGCACGGCAGTCATTTAAAGCCAGTCTCCATTGGAGATGGAAGTGGGCAGAAATGTACTGGCCTATCTTCCCAAGACGCCACAGCAGCCGGACAAATTGTATGTTCGACAGAATGGCTGTTTTATTCAGCCCATAAGGGTGACTACCCACTACAGTTTTTTTTTTCACTACGAAATTCGTAGCAGTTTTTTTTTCTGCAGGGGTCTATGGGACTTGTAATGTTAAAATCGAAATCATGCAAAATCGCAATTTACCGCGAAATCGCGATTTTAACATTACAAGTCCCATAGACCCCTGCAGGAAAAAAAAAACGCTGCGAATTTCGCAGTGAAAAAAAACTGTAGTGTGTAGTCACCCTAAGGGGGAAACGGCGGCCTACAAAATCTGATTGGTCGCTGCTGCTACCATTTATAAAAAGGTCGGCTCAGTTCTTCCACGGGTAAGAATAAGGTAGGTACATAGCTAGGCAGGTTGGTTCAGTTTTTGTAGGTTGAGGAATGCTTATGGGCAAGGCCTTATGTCTGAACGCTGGCGCATGAAACGGCAGAGAGGCCCGGCCCTGTGCATTCGCTGATCATTGCCGTCAGCTGCTGTCTGCTTTCAAGCATGAATCAGGGGCTTGACACTTCTCAACTGGCTTTGATTGTGGGTCACACAGGTTGGTTGCAATGCCCTAGTATGAACGATACCTGGAACACAAGCCAGTCCTCAGGATGCATTCTAACTCAAGAGCACGATCATGTTGTGCCTGACCAATGTTTCCATCTTGGGTAATAGCACAGTCCTAAGCGATATGGAGTGGAGTTGGCATATGAGCTGGTCTGTGGTTTTGCTTCCAACAGTTTTTACCACACGCAGATGCTCGGTGGATACAATGTTGCGCGCTGGGGAAAAGCCCTGGAATAATCCACAGCAGGCAGGCAAGCAAAGTATAAATAAGGGGGGGATTGGTTAGCTGCCTGCAACTCTTGCTTGTACCCGAATAAGGTTTTGCCTGCAACGTGGCCTTCTACTGCTTGAGGCGGCGTTACATTCATGCACAAGGCACAGGTGCTGGCAGGTTTCTGCGGGAACCGACAGTGCAGCGTTGCATTCTTGAAACCGTTGCTTGACCCTTTCCCCAAAATTAGAAAGATTCGCTTACACCTCTTATGGCGTATAATAGCCGTCTCCTGGGATAACAATAGCAATACTGAGAATAATGAAAATAAAACGCATCATAGGCTGAAGAAATTTCTTCGCACGGCACGTCTTTTCTTCAGCCTTACATGACTATATATCTATATATGTATTCATCCATATATTTGGGTAGAAATCCATAAAAATATTTATCTATATATGTATTTCTATATATTTATATAGATATTTATCTATACACAGAGACAGATAGATAGATAGATAGATAGATAGACAGACTGTATGCAATAACCCTGGATGTCTGACAGTTGAAGCTGACTGGTGATGTCATTAAGGCTCTATTATGACACGTACAGCTTGGAACCATAAATACTACAGCACGGCAGCCATTTAAAGCCAGTCTCCATTGGAGATGGAAGTGGGCAGAAATGTACTGGCCTATCTTCCCAAGACGCCACAGCAGCCGGACAAATTGTATGTTCGACAGAATGGCTGTTTTATTCAGCCCATAAGGGTGACTACCCACTACAGTTTTTTTTTTCACTGCGAAATTCGTAGCAGTTTTTTATCTGCAGGGGTCTATGGGACTTGTAATGTTAAAATCGAAATCACGCAAAATCGCAATTTACCGCGAAATCGCGATTTTAACATTACAAGTCCCATAGACCCCTGCAGAAAAAAAAAACGCTGCGAATTTCGCAGTGAAAAAAAACTGTAGTGTGTAGTCACCCTACGGGGGAAACGGCGGCCTACAGGATCTGATTGGTCGCTGCTGCTACCATTTCTAAAAAGGTCGGCTCAGTTCTTCCACGGGTAAGAATAAGGTAGGTACATAGGCAGGCAGGTAGGTTCAGTTTTTGTAGGTTGAGGAATGCTTATGGGCAAGGCCTTATGTCTGAACGCTGGCGCATGAAATGGCAGAGAGGCCCGGCCCTGTGCATTCGCTGATCATTGGCGTCAGCTGCTGTCTGCTTTCAAGCATGAATCAGGGGCTTCACACTTGTCCCCCAGGGCTCGGTCCTTGGCCCCCTTCTCTTCTCTATCTACACAGCCCCTATTGGACAAACCATCAGGAGTTTTGGCCTCCAATACCACCTGTACGCTGATGACACCCAGCTATACACCTCTGCCCGTGACATCTCTGCACCCTTCCTCCAAAACATCACCGACTGTCTGTCCGCTGTCTCTAACACTATGTCCTCTCTCTACCTAAAACTAAACCTCTCTAAAACTGACTTACTGATATTTCCGCCCTGCACTAACTGACCTCATCCTGACATCTCCATCTCAGTGTGTGGCGCCACCATAACTCCTAGACAACACGCCCGCTGCCTTGGGGTCATATTTGACTCTGATCTCTCTTTTGCCCCCTACATCCAATCTCTGGCCCGAACATGTCAGCTGCACCTCAAGAACATCGCAAGAATCCGCTCTTTTCTCACTGTGGAGACGTTAAAAACGCTTATTGTCGCCCTCATCCACTCCCGGCTTGATTACTGCAACTCGTTGCTGATCGGCCTCCCCTGCACCAGACTCTACCCTCTCCAGTCCATCCTGAATGCGGCAGCCAGGCTCATCTTCCTGTCCAGCCGCTACTCGGACGCCTCTGCCCTGTGCCAGTCACTGCACTGGCTGCCCGTTAAATACAGAATTCAATTCAAACTCGCTACCTTCATCCACAAAGCCCTCCACAGTGCAGCGCCACCCTATATCGCCTCCCTTATCTCAATCCATCAACCAGCCCGGGCTCTCCGCTCTGCTAATGAAACCAGACTGAGCGCCCCTTTAATTCGAACTTCTCATTCCCGCCTCCAAGACTTCTCCAGAGCAGCACCGGTCCTCTGGAACGCACTACCAAAGGCTACCCGAGCAATCCAGGACTCGCAGAACTTCAGGCGTGCTCTAAAAACTCACCTCTTCAGGGAGGCATACCGCATTCCCTAAGAAAAAAAAAAACCTCTCTGTACTCCGCCTGATAACATGCTCCCTGACCTACTGACTGCAATCCCTGCTAGCCATCATAAACCGCTCCTGCAGTCACACCGTTTCTGCCGTCACACGGCTAAATGTCTGACCATTGTCTGTGTATAGCATCCCTCACACTTCGCCATACCGTGCACATCTCCAGCCCCTTTACCCTCTGTATCACCCCATTACTTGTAGTATGTAAGCTCGTTAGAGCAGGACCCTCACCCCTATTGTTTCCATCAACTGATTACTATATGTAACCGTGGTTCTGTAATGTTTGTATTTTGTCCTTCTGTATTCCCCCCTGTCTATGTAAGCGCTGCGGAATATGTTGGCGCTATACAAATAAAGATTATTATTATTATTATCAACTGGCTTTGATTGTGGGTCACGCAGGTTGCTTGCAATGCCCTAGTATGAACGATACCTGGAACACAACCCAGTCCTCAGGATGCATTCTAACTCAAGAGCACGATCACGTTGTGCCTGACCAATGTTTCCATCTTGGGTAATAGCACAGTCCTAAGCGATATGGAGAGAAGTTGGCATATGAGCTGGTCTGTGGTTTTGCTTCCAACAGTTTCTACCGCACGCAGATGCTCGGTGGATACAATGTTGCACGCTGGGGAAAACCCCAGGAATAATCCACAGCAGGCAGGCAAGCAAAGTATAAATAAGGGGGGGATTGGTTAGCTGCCTGCAACTCTTGCTTGTACCCGAATAAGGTTTTGCCTGCAACGCGGCCTTCTACTGCTTGAGGCGACATGACATTCATGCACAAGGCACAGGTGCTGGCAGGTTTCTGCGGGCACCCACAGTGCAGCGTTGCATTCTTGAAACTGTTGCTTGACCCTTTCCCTAAAATCAGGAAGATTCGCTTACACCTCTTATGGCGTATAATAGCTGTCTCCTGGAATAACAATAGCAATACTGAGAATAATGAAAATAAAACGCATCATAGGCTGAAGAAATTTCTTCGCACGGCACGTCTTTTCTTCAGCCTTACATGACTATATATCTATATATGTATTCATCCATATATTTGGGTAGAAATCCATAAAAATATATATCTATATATGTATTTCTATATATTTATATAGATATTTATCTATACACAGAGACAGATAGATAGATAGATAGATAGATAGATAGATAGATAGATAGATAGATAGATAGATAGACAGACTGTATGCAATAACCCTGGATGTCTGACAGTTGAAGCTGACTGGTGATGTCATTAAGGCTCTATTATGACACGTACAGCTTGGAACCATAAATACTACAGCACGGCAGCCATTTAAAGCCAGTCTCCATTGGAGATGGAAGTGGGCAGAAATGTACTGGCCTATCTTCCCAAGACGCCACAGCAGCCGGACAAATTGTATGTTCGACAGAATGGCTGTTTTATTCAGCCCATAAGGGTGACTACCCACTACAGTTTTTTTTTTCACTGCGAAATTCGTAGCAGTTTTTTATCTGCAGGGGTCTATGGGACTTGTAATGTTAAAATCGAAATCACGCAAAATCGCAATTTACCGCGAAATCGCGATTTTAACATTACAAGTCCCATAGACCCCTGCAGAAAAGAAAAACGCTGCGAATTTCGCAGTGAAAAAAAACTGTAGTGTGTAGTCACCCTACGGGGGAAACGGCGGCCTACAGGATCTGATTGGTCGCTGCTGCTACCATTTATAAAAAGGTCGGCTCAGTTCTTCCACGGGTAAGAATAAGGTAGGTACATAGGCAGGCAGGTAGGTTCAGTTTTTGTAGGTTGAGGAATGCTTATGGGCAAGGCCTTATGTCTGAACGCTGGCGCATGAAATGGCAGAGAGGCCCGGCTCTGTGCATTCGCTGATCATTGGCGTCAGCTGCTGTCTGCTTTTAAGCATGAATCAGGGGCTTCACACTTGTCCCCCAGGGCTCGGTCCTTGGCCCCCTTCTCTTCTCTATCTACACAGCCCCTATTGGACAAACCATCAGGAGTTTTGGCCTCCAATACCACCTGTACGCTGATGACACCCAGCTATACACCTCTGCCCGTGACATCTCTGCACCCTTCCTCCAAAACATCACCGACTGTCTGTCCGCTGTCTCTAACACTATGTCCTCTCTCTACCTAAAACTAAACCTCTCTAAAACTGACTTACTGGTATTTCCGCCCTGCACTAACCGACCTCATCCTGACATCTCCATCTCAGTGTGTGGCGCCACCATAACTCCTAGACAACACGCCCGCTGCCTTGGGGTCATATTTGACTCTGATCTCTCTTTTGCCCCCTACATCCAATCTCTGGCCCGAACATGTCAGCTGCACCTCAAGAACATCGCAAGAATCCGCTCTTTTCTCACTGTGGAGACGTTAAAAACGCTTATTGTCGCCCTCATCCACTCCCGGCTTGATTACTGCAACTCGTTGCTGATCGGCCTCCCCTGCACCAGACTCTACCCTCTCCAGTCCATCCTGAATGCGGCAGCCAGGCTCATCTTCCTGTCCAGCCGCTACTCGGACGCCTCTGCCCTGTGCCTGTCACTGCACTGGCTGCCCGTTAAATACAGAATTCAATTCAAACTCGCTACCTTCATCCACAAAGCCCTCCACACTGCAGCGCCACCCTATATCGCCTCCCTTATCTCAATCCATCAACCAGCCCGGGCTCTCCGCTCTGCTAATGAAACCAGACTGAGCGCCCCTTTAATTCGAACTTCTCATTCCCGCCTCCAAGACTTCTCCAGAGCAGCACCGGTCCTCTGGAACGCACTACCAAAGGCTACCCGAGCAATCCAGGACTCGCAGAACTTCAGGCGTGCTCTAAAAACTCACCTCTTCAGGGAGGCATACCGCATTCCCTAAGAAAAAAAAAACCTCTCTGTACTCCGCCTGATAACATGCTCCCTGACCTACTGACTGCAATCCCTGCTAGCCATCATAAACCGCTCCTGCAGTCACACCGTTTCTGCCGTCACACGGCTAAATGTCTGACCATTGTCTGTGTATAGCATCCCTCACACTTCGCCATACCGTGCACATCTCCAGCCCCTTTACCCTCTGTATCACCCCATTACTTGTAGTATGTAAGCTCGTTGGAGCAGGACCCTCACCCCTATTGTTTCCATCAACTGATTACTATATGTAACCGTGGTTCTGTAATGTTTGTATTTTGTCCTTCTGTATTCCCCCCTGTCTATGTAAGCGCTGCGGAATATGTTGGCGCTATACAAATAAAGATTATTATTATTATTATTATCAACTGGCTTTGATTGTGGGTCACGCAGGTTGCTTGCAATGCCCTAGTATGAACGATACCTGGAACACAAGCCAGTCCTCAGGATGCATTCTAACTCAAGAGCACGATCACGTTGTGCCTGACCAATGTTTCCATCTTGGGTAATAGCACAGTCCTAAGCGATATGGAGTGAAGTTGGCATATGAGCTGGTCTGTGGTTTTGCTTCCAACAGTTTCTACCGCACGCAGATGCTCGGTGGATACAATGTTGCGCGCTGGGGAAAACCCCAGGAATAATCCACAGCAGGCAGGCAAGCAAAGTATAAATAAGGGGGGGATTGGTTAGCTGCCTGCAACTCTTGCTTGTACCCGAATAAGGTTTTGCCTGCAACGCGGCCTTCTACTGCTTGAGGCGACATGACATTCATGCACAAGGCACAGGTGCTGGCAGGTTTCTGCGGGCACCCACAGTGCAGCGTTGCATTCTTGAAACTGTTGCTTGACCCTTTCCCTAAAATCAGGAAGATTCGCTTACACCTCTTATGGCGTATAATAGCTGTCTCCTGGAATAACAATAGCAATACTGAGAATAATGAAAATAAAACGCATCATAGGCTGAAGAAATTTCTTCGCACGGCACGTCTTTTCTTCAGCCTTACATGACTATATATCTATATATGTATTCATCCATATATTTGGGTAGAAATCCATAAAAATATATATCTATATATGTATTTCTATATATTTATATAGATATTTATCTATACACAGAGACAGATAGATAGATAGATAGATAGATAGATAGATAGATAGATAGACAGACTGTATGCAATAACCCTGGATGTCTGACAGTTGAAGCTGACTGGTGATGTCATTAAGGCTCTATTATGACACGTACAGCTTGGAACCATAAATACTACAGCACGGCAGCCATTTAAAGCCAGTCTCCATTGGAGATGGAAGTGGGCAGAAATGTACTGGCCTATCTTCCCAAGACGCCACAGCAGCCGGACAAATTGTATGTTCGACAGAATGGCTGTTTTATTCAGCCCATAAGGGTGACTACCCACTACAGTTTTTTTTTTCACTGCGAAATTCGTAGCAGTTTTTTATCTGCAGGGGTCTATGGGACTTGTAATGTTAAAATCGAAATCACGCAAAATCGCAATTTACCGCGAAATCGCGATTTTAACATTACAAGTCCCATAGACTCCTGCAGAAAAGAAAAACGCTGCGAATTTCGCAGTGAAAAAAAACTGTAGTGTGTAGTCACCCTACGGGGGAAACGGCGGCCTACAGGATCTGATTGGTCGCTGCTGCTACCATTTATAAAAAGGTCGGCTCAGTTCTTCCACGGGTAAGAATAAGGTAGGTACATAGGCAGGCAGGTAGGTTCAGTTTTTGTAGGTTGAGGAATGCTTATGGGCAAGGCCTTATGTCTGAACGCTGGCGCATGAAATGGCAGAGAGGCCCGGCTCTGTGCATTCGCTGATCATTGGCGTCAGCTGCTGTCTGCTTTTAAGCATGAATCAGGGGCTTCACACTTGTCCCCCAGGGCTCGGTCCTTGGCCCCCTTCTCTTCTCTATCTACACAGCCCCTATTGGACAAACCATCAGGAGTTTTGGCCTCCAATACCACCTGTACGCTGATGACACCCAGCTATACACCTCTGCCCGTGACATCTCTGCACCCTTCCTCCAAAACATCACCGACTGTCTGTCCGCTGTCTCTAACACTATGTCCTCTCTCTACCTAAAACTAAACCTCTCTAAAACTGACTTACTGGTATTTCCGCCCTGCACTAACCGACCTCATCCTGACATCTCCATCTCAGTGTGTGGCGCCACCATAACTCCTAGACAACACGCCCGCTGCCTTGGGGTCATATTTGACTCTGATCTCTCTTTTGCCCCCTACATCCAATCTCTGGCCCGAACATGTCAGCTGCACCTCAAGAACATCGCAAGAATCCGCTCTTTTCTCACTGTGGAGACGTTAAAAACGCTTATTGTCGCCCTCATCCACTCCCGGCTTGATTACTGCAACTCGTTGCTGATCGGCCTCCCCTGCACCAGACTCTACCCTCTCCAGTCCATCCTGAATGCGGCAGCCAGGCTCATCTTCCTGTCCAGCCGCTACTCGGACGCCTCTGCCCTGTGCCAGTCACTGCACTGGCTGCCCGTTAAATACAGAATTCAATTCAAACTCGCTACCTTCATCCACAAAGCCCTCCACAGTGCAGCGCCACCCTATATCGCCTCCCTTATCTCAATCCATCAACCAGCCCGGGCTCTCCGCTCTGCTAATGAAACCAGACTGAGCGCCCCTTTAATTCGAACTTCTCATTCCCGCCTCCAAGACTTCTCCAGAGCAGCACCGGTCCTCTGGAACGCACTACCAAAGGCTACCCGAGCAATCCAGGACTCGCAGAACTTCAGGCGTGCTCTAAAAACTCACCTCTTCAGGGAGGCATACCGCATTCCCTAAGAAAAAAAAAAACCTCTCTGTACTCCGCCTGATAACATGCTCCCTGACCTACTGACTGCAATCCCTGCTAGCCATCATAAACCGCTCCTGCAGTCACACCGTTTCTGCCGTCACACGGCTGTCTGACCATTGTCTATGTGTATAGCATCCCTCACACTTCGCCATACCGTGCACATCTCCAGCCCCTTTACCCTCTGTATCACCCCATTACTTGTAGTATGTAAGCTCGTTGGAGCAGGACCCTCACCCCTATTGTTTCCATCAACTGATTACTATATGTAACCGTGGTTCTGTAATGTTTGTATTTTGTCCTTCTGTATTCCCCCCTGTCTATGTAAGCGCTGCGGAATATGTTGGCGCTATACAAATAAAGATTATTATTATTATTATTATTATTATCAACTGGCTTTGATTGTGGGTCACGCAGGTTGCTTGCAATGCCCTAGTATGAACGATACCTGGAACACAAGCCAGTCCTCAGGATGCATTCTAACTCAAGAGCACGATCACGTTGTGCCTGACCAATGTTTCCATCTTGGGTAATAGCACAGTCCTAAGCGATATGGAGTGAAGTTGGCATATGAGCTGGTCTGTGGTTTTGCTTCCAACAGTTTCTACCGCACGCAGATGCTCGGTGGATACAATGTTGCACGCTGGGGAAAACCCCAGGAATAATCCACAGCAGGCAGGCAAGCAAAGTATAAATAAGGGGGGGATTGGTTAGCTGCCTGCAACTCTTGCTTGTACCCGAATAAGGTTTTGCCTGCAACGCGGCCTTCTACTGCTTGAGGCGACATGACATTCATGCACAAGGCACAGGTGCTGGCAGGTTTCTGCGGGCACCCACAGTGCAGCGTTGCATTCTTGAAACTGTTGCTTGACCCTTTCCCTAAAATCAGGAAGATTCGCTTACACCTCTTATGGCGTATAATAGCTGTCTCCTGGAATAACAATAGCAATACTGAGAATAATGAAAATAAAACATCATAGGCTGAAGAAATTTCTTCGCACGGCACGTCTTTTCTTCAGCCTTACATGACTATATATCTATATATGTATTCATCCATATATTTGGGTAGAAATCCATAAAAATATATATCTATATATGTATTTCTATATATTTATATAGATATTTATCTATACACAGAGACAGATAGATAGATAGATAGATAGATAGATAGATAGATAGATAGATAGATAGATAGATAGATAGATAGATAGACAGACTGTATGCAATAACCCTGGATGTCTGACAGTTGAAGCTGACTGGTGATGTCATTAAGGCTCTATTATGACACGTACAGCTTGGAACCATAAATACTACAGCACGGCAGCCATTTAAAGCCAGTCTCCATTGGAGATGGAAGTGGGCAGAAATGTACTGGCCTATCTTCCCAAGACGCCACAGCAGCCGGACAAATTGTATGTTCGACAGAATGGCTGTTTTATTCAGCCCATAAGGGTGACTACCCACTACAGTTTTTTTTTTCACTGCGAAATTCGTAGCAGTTTTTTATCTGCAGGGGTCTATGGGACTTGTAATGTTAAAATCGAAATCACGCAAAATCGCAATTTACCGCGAAATCGCGATTTTAACATTACAAGTCCCATAGACTCCTGCAGAAAAGAAAAACGCTGCGAATTTCGCAGTGAAAAAAAACTATAGTGTGTAGTCACCCTACGGGGGAAACGGCGGCCTACAGGATCTGATTGGTCGCTGCTGCTACCATTTATAAAAAGGTCGGCTCAGTTCTTCCACGGGTAAGAATAAGGTAGGTACATAGGCAGGCAGGTAGGTTCAGTTTTTGTAGGTTGAGGAATGCTTATGGGCAAGGCCTTATGTCTGAACGCTGGCGCATGAAATGGCAGAGAGGCCCGGCTCTGTGCATTCGCTGATCATTGGCGTCAGCTGCTGTCTGCTTTTAAGCATGAATCAGGGGCTTCACACTTGTCCCCCAGGGCTCGGTCCTTGGCCCCCTTCTCTTCTCTATCTACACAGCCCCTATTGGACAAACCATCAGGAGTTTTGGCCTCCAATACCACCTGTACGCTGATGACACCCAGCTATACACCTCTGCCCGTGACATCTCTGCACCCTTCCTCCAAAACATCACCGACTGTCTGTCCGCTGTCTCTAACACTATGTCCTCTCTCTACCTAAAACTAAACCTCTCTAAAACTGACTTACTGGTATTTCCGCCCTGCACTAACCGACCTCATCCTGACATCTCCATCTCAGTGTGTGGCGCCACCATAACTCCTAGACAACACGCCCGCTGCCTTGGGGTCATATTTGACTCTGATCTCTCTTTTGCCCCCTACATCCAATCTCTGGCCCGAACATGTCAGCTGCACCTCAAGAACATCGCAAGAATCCGCTCTTTTCTCACTGTGGAGACGTTAAAAACGCTTATTGTCGCCCTCATCCACTCCCGGCTTGATTACTGCAACTCGTTGCTGATCGGCCTCCCCTGCACCAGACTCTACCCTCTCCAGTCCATCCTGAATGCGGCAGCCAGGCTCATCTTCCTGTCCAGCCGCTACTCGGACGCCTCTGCCCTGTGCCAGTCACTGCACTGGCTGCCCGTTAAATACAGAATTCAATTCAAACTCGCTACCTTCATCCACAAAGCCCTCCACAGTGCAGCGCCACCCTATATCGCCTCCCTTATCTCAATCCATCAACCAGCCCGGGCTCTCCGCTCTGCTAATGAAACCAGACTGAGCGCCCCTTTAATTCGAACTTCTCATTCCCGCCTCCAAGACTTCTCCAGAGCAGCACCGGTCCTCTGGAACGCACTACCAAAGGCTACCCGAGCAATCCAGGACTCGCAGAACTTCAGGCGTGCTCTAAAAACTCACCTCTTCAGGGAGGCATACCGCATTCCCTAAGAAAAAAAAAAACCTCTCTGTACTCCGCCTGATAACATGCTCCCTGACCTACTGACTGCAATCCCTGCTAGCCATCATAAACCGCTCCTGCAGTCACACCGTTTCTGCCGTCACACGGCTAAATGTCTGACCATTGTCTATGTGTATAGCATCCCTCACACTTCGCCATACCGTGCACATCTCCAGCCCCTTTACCCTCTGTATCACCCCATTACTTGTAGTATGTAAGCTCGTTGGAGCAGGACCCTCACCCCTATTGTTTCCATCAACTGATTACTATATGTAACCGTGGTTCTGTAATGTTTGTATTTTGTCCTTCTGTATTCCCCCCTGTCTATGTAAGCGCTGCGGAATATGTTGGCGCTATACAAATAAAGATTATTATTATTATTATTATTATCAACTGGCTTTGATTGTGGGTCACGCAGGTTGCTTGCAATGCCCTAGTATGAACGATACCTGGAACACAAGCCAGTCCTCAGGATGCATTCTAACTCAAGAGCACGATCACGTTGTGCCTGACCAATGTTTCCATCTTGGGTAATAGCACAGTCCTAAGCGATATGGAGTGAAGTTGGCATATGAGCTGGTCTGTGGTTTTGCTTCCAACAGTTTCTACCGCACGCAGATGCTCGGTGGATACAATGTTGCGCGCTGGGGAAAACCCCAGGAATAATCCACAGCAGGCAGGCAAGCAAAGTATAAATAAGGGGGGGATTGGTTAGCTGCCTGCAACTCTTGCTTGTACCCGAATAAGGTTTTGCCTGCAACGCGGCCTTCTACTGCTTGAGGCGACATGACATTCATGCACAAGGCACAGGTGCTGGCAGGTTTCTGCGGGCACCCACAGTGCAGCGTTGCATTCTTGAAACTGTTGCTTGACCCTTTCCCTAAAATCAGGAAGATTCGCTTACACCTCTTATGGCGTATAATAGCTGTCTCCTGGAATAACAATAGCAATACTGAGAATAATGAAAATAAAACATCATAGGCTGAAGAAATTTCTTCGCACGGCACGTCTTTTCTTCAGCCTTACATGACTATATATCTATATATGTATTCATCCATATATTTGGGTAGAAATTCATAAAAATATATATCTATATATGTATTTCTATATATTTATATAGATATTTATCTATACACAGAGACAGATAGATAGATAGATAGATAGATAGATAGATAGATAGATAGATAGATAGATAGATAGACAGACTGTATGCAATAACCCTGGATGTCTGACAGTTGAAGCTGACTGGTGATGTCATTAAGGCTCTATTATGACACGTACAGCTTGGAACCATAAATACTACAGCACGGCAGCCATTTAAAGCCAGTCTCCATTGGAGATGGAAGTGGGCAGAA
Organism: Eleutherodactylus coqui; assembly: GCF_035609145.1. Lineage (NCBI taxonomy): Eukaryota > Metazoa > Chordata > Amphibia > Anura > Eleutherodactylidae > Eleutherodactylus > Eleutherodactylus coqui. The sequence goes on from NC_089840.1 coordinate 159,599,124, forward strand.
ATGTACTGGCCTATCTTCCCAAGACGCCACAGCAGCCGGACAAATTGTATGTTCGACAGAATGGCTGTTTTATTCAGCCCATAAGGGTGACTACCCACTACAGTTTTTTTTTTCACTGCGAAATTCGTAGCAGTTTTTTATCTGCAGGGGTCTATGGGACTTGTAATGTTAAAATCGAAATCACGCAAAATCGCAATTTACCGCGAAATCGCGATTTTAACATTACAAGTCCCATAGACCCCTGCAGAAAAAAAAACCGCTGCGAATTTCGCAGTGAAAAAAAAATGTAGTGTGTAGTCACCCTACGGGGGAAACGGCGGCCTACAGGATCTGATTGGTCGCTGCTGCTATCATTTATAAAAAGGTCGGCTCAGTTCTTCCATGGGTAAGAATAAGGTAGGTACATAGGCAGGCAGGTAGGTTCAGTTTTTGTAGGTTGAGGAATGCTTATGGGCAAGGCCTTATGTCTGAACGCTGGCGCATGAAATGGCAGAGAGGCCCGGCCCTGTGCATTCGCTGATCATTGGCGTCAGCTGCTGTCTGCTTTCATGCATGAATCAGGGGCTTCACACTTGTCCCCCAGGGCTCGGTCCTTGGCCCCCTTCTCTTCTCTATCTACACAGCCCCTATTGGACAAACCATCAGGAGTTTTGGCCTCCAATACCACCTGTACGCTGATGACACCCAGCTATACACCTCTGCCCGTGACATCTCTGCACCCTTCCTCCAAAACATCACCGACTGTCTGTCCGCTGTCTCTAACACTATGTCCTCTCTCTACCTAAAACTAAACCTCTCTAAAACTGACTTACTGGTATTTCCGCCCTGCACTAACCGACCTCATCCTGACATCTCCATCTCAGTGTGTGGCGCCACCATAACTCCTAGACAACACGCCCGCTGCCTTGGGGTCATATTTGACTCTGATCTCTCTTTTGCCCCCTACATCCCATCTCTGGCCCGAACATGTCAGCTGCACCTCAAGAACATCGCAAGAATCCGCTCTTTTCTCACTGTGGAGACGTTAAAAACGCTTATTGTCGCCCTCATCCACTCCCGGCTTGATTACTGCAACTCGTTGCTGATCGGCCTCCCCTGCACCAGACTCTACCCTCTCCAGTCCATCCTGAATGCGGCAGCCAGGCTCATCTTCCTGTCCAGCCGCTACTCGGACGCCTCTGCCCTGTGCCAGTCACTGCACTGGCTGCCCGTTAAATACAGAATTCAATTCAAACTCGCTACCTTCATCCACAAAGCCCTCCACAGTGCAGCGCCACCCTATATCGCCTCCCTTATCTCAATCCATCAACCAGCCCGGGCTCTCCGCTCTGCTAATGAAACCAGACTGAGCGCCCCTTTAATTTGAACTTCTCATTCCCGCCTCCAAGACTTCTCCAGAGCAGCACCGGTCCTCTGGAACGCACTACCAAAGGCTACCCGAGCAATCCAGGACTCGCAGAACTTCAGGCGTGCTCTAAAAACTCACCTCTTCAGGGAGGCATACCGCATTCCCTAAGAAAAAAAAAAACCTCTCTGTACTCCGCCTGATAACATGCTCCCTGACCTACTGACTGCAATCCCTGCTAGCCATCATAAACCGCTCCTGCAGTCACACCGTTTCTGCCGTCACACGGCTAAATGTCTGACCATTGTCTGTGTATAGCATCCCTCACACTTCGCCATACCGTGCACATCTCCAGCCCCTTTACCCTCTGTATCACCCCATTACTTGTAGTATGTAAGCTCGTTGGAGCAGGACCCTCACCCCTATTGTTTCCATCAACTGATTACTATATGTAACCGTGGTTCTGTAATGTTTGTATTTTGTCCTTCTGTATTCCCCCCTGTCTATGTAAGCGCTGCGGAATATGTTGGCGCTATACAAATAAAGATTATTATTATTATTATTATCAACTGGCTTTGATTGTGGGTCACGCAGGTTGCTTGCAATGCCCTAGTATGAACGATACCTGGAACACAAGCCAGTCCTCAGGATGCATTCTAACTCAAGAGCACGATCACGTTGTGCCTGACCAATGTTTCCATCTTGGGTAATAGCACAGTCCTAAGCGATATGGATAGATAGATAGACAGACTGTATGCAATAACCCTGGATGTCTGACAGTTGAAGCTGACTGGTGATGTCATTAAGGCTCTATTATGACACGTACAGCTTGGAACCATAAATACTACAGCACGGCAGCCATTTAAAGCCAGTCTCCATTGGAGATGGAAGTGGGCAGAAATGTACTGGCCTATCTTCCCAAGACGCCACAGCAGCTGGACAAATTGTATGTTCGACAGAATGGCTGTTTTATTCAGCCCATAAGGGTGACTACCCACTACAGTTTTTTTTTTCACTGCGAAATTCGTAGCAGTTTTTTATCTGCAGGGGTCTATGGGACTTGTAATGTTAAAATCGAAATCACGCAAAATCGCAATTTACCGCGAAATCGCGATTTTAACATTACAAGTCCCATAGACCCCTGCAGAAAAAAAAAACGCTGCGAATTTCGCAGTGAAAAAAAACTGTAGTGTGTAGTCACTCTACGGGGGAAACGGCGGCCTACAGGATCTGATTGGTCGCTGCTGCTACCATTTATAAAAAGGTCGGCTCAGTTCTTCCACGGGTAAGAATAAGGTAGGTACATAGGCAGGCAGGTAGGTTCAGTTTTTGTAGGTTGAGGAATGCTTATGGGCAAGGCCTTATATCTGAACGCTGGCGCATGAAATGGCAGAGAGGCCCGGCCCTGTGCATTCGCTGATCATTGGCGTCAGCTGCTGTCTGCTTTTAAGCATGAATCAGGGGCTTCACACTTGTCCCCCAGGGCTCGGTCCTTGGCCCCCTTCTCTTCTCTATCTACACAGCCCCTATTGGACAAACCAATAGGAGTTTTGACCTCCAATACCACCTGTACGCTGATGACACCCAGCTATACACCTCTGCCCGTGACATCTCTGCACCCTTCCTCCAAAACATCACCGACTGTCTGTCCGCTGTCTCTAACACTATGTCCTCTCTCTACCTAAAACTAAACCTCTCTAAAACTGACTTACTGGTATTTCCGCCCTGCACTAACCGACCTCATCCTGACATCTCCATCTCAGTGTGTGGCGCCACCATAACTCCTAGACAACACGCCCGCTGCCTTGGGGTCATATTTGACTCTGATCTCTCTTTTGCCCCCTACATCCAATCTCTGGCCCGAACATGTCAGCTGCACCTCAAGAACATCGCAAGAATCCGCTCTTTTCTCACTGTGGAGACGTTAAAAACGCTTATTGTCGCCCTCATCCACTCCCGGCTTGATTACTGCAACTCGTTGCTGATCGGCCTCCCCTGCACCAGACTCTACCCTCTCCAGTCCATCCTGAATGCGGCAGCCAGGCTCATCTTCCTGTCCAGCCGCTACTCGGACGCCTCTGCCCTGTGCCAGTCACTGCACTGGCTGCCCGTTAAATACAGAATTCAATTCAAACTCGCTACCTTCATCCACAAAGCCCTCCACAGTGCAGCGCCACCCTATATCGCCTCCCTTATCTCAATCCATCAACCAGCCCGGGCTCTCCGCTCTGCTAATGAAACCAGACTGAGCGCCCCTTTAATTCGAACTTCTCATTCCCGCCTCCAAGACTTCTCCAGAGCAGCACCGGTCCTCTGGAACGCACTACCAAAGGCTACCCGAGCAATCCAGGACTCGCAGAACTTCAGGCGTGCTCTAAAAACTCACCTCTTCAGGGAGGCATACCGCATTCCCTAAGAAAAAAAAAAACCTCTCTGTACTCCGCCTGATAACATGCTCCCTGACCTACTGACTGCAATCCCTGCTAGCCATCATAAACCGCTCCTGCAGTCACACCGTTTCTGCCGTCACACGGCTAAATGTCTGACCATTGTCTATGTGTATAGCATCCCTCACACTTCGCCATACCGTGCACATCTCCAGCCCCTTTACCCTCTGTATCACCCCATTACTTGTAGTATGTAAGCTCGTTGGAGCAGGACCCTCACGCCTATTGTTTCCATCAACTGATTACTATATGTAACCGTGGTTCTGTAATGTTTGTATTTTGTCCTTCTGTATTCCCCCCTGTCTATGTAAGCGCTGCGGAATATGTTGGCGCTATACAAATAAAGATTATTATTATTATTATTATTATCAACTGGCTTTGATTGTGGGTCATGCAGGTTGCTTGCAATGCCCTAGTATGAACGATACCTGGAACACAAGCCAGTCCTCAGGATGCATTCTAACTCAAGAGCACGATCACGTTGTGCCTGACCAATGTTTCCATCTTGGGTAATAGCACAGTCCTAAGCGATATGGAGTGAAGTTGGCATATGAGCTGGTCTGTGGTTTTGCTTCCAACAGTTTCTACCGCACGCAGATGCTCGGTGGATACAATGTTGCGCGCTGGGGAAAACCCCAGGAATAATCCACAGCAGGCAGGCAAGCAAAGTATAAATAAGGGGGGGATTGGTTAGCTGCCTGCAACTCTTGCTTGTACCCGAATAAGGTTTTGCCTGCAACGCGGCCTTCTACTGCTTGAGGCGACATGACATTCATGCACAAGGCACAGGTGCTGGCAGGTTTCTGCGGGCACCCACAGTGCAGCGTTGCATTCTTGAAACTGTTGCTTGACCCTTTCCCTAAAATCAGGAAGATTCGCTTACACCTCTTATGGCGTATAATAGCTGTCTCCTGGAATAACAATAGCAATACTGAGAATAATGAAAATAAAACGCATCATAGGCTGAAGAAATTTCTTCGCACGGCACGTCTTTTCTTCAGCCTTACATGACTATATATCTATATATGTATTCATCCATATATTTGGGTAGAAATCCATAAAAATATATATCGATATATATGTATTACTATATATTTATATAGATATTTATCTATACACAGAGACAGATAGATAGGTAGATAGATAGATAGATAGATAGATAGATAGATAGATAGATAGACAGACTGTATGCAATAAGCCTGGATGTCTGACAGTTGAAGCTGACTGGTGATGTCATTAAGGCTCTATTATGACACGTACAGCTTGGAACCATAAATACTACAGCACGGCAGTCATTTAAAGCCAGTCTCCATTGGAGATGGAAGTGGGCAGAAATGTACTGGCCTATCTTCCCAAGACGCCACAGCAGCCGGACAAATTGTATGTTCGACAGAATGGCTGTTTTATTCAGCCCATAAGGGTGACTACCCACTACAGTTTTTTTTTTCACTGCGAAATTCGTAGCAGTTTTTTATCTGCAGGGGTCTATGGGACTTGTAATGTTAAAATCGAAATCACGCAAAATCGCAATTTACCGCGAAATCGCGATTTTAACATTACAAGTCCCATAGACCCCTGCAGAAAAAAAAAACGCTGCGAATTTCGCAGTGAAAAAAAACTGTAGTGTGTAGTCACTCTACGGGGGAAACGGCGGCCTACAGGATCTGATTGGTCGCTGCTGCTACCATTTATAAAAAGGTCGGCTCAGTTCTTCCACGGGTAAGAATAAGGTAGGTACATAGGCAGGCAGGTAGGTTCAGTTTTTGTAGGTTGAGGAATGCTTATGGGCAAGGCCTTATATCTGAACGCTGGCGCATGAAATGGCAGAGAGGCCCGGCCCTGTGCATTCGCTGATCATTGGCGTCAGCTGCTGTCTGCTTTTAAGCATGAATCAGGGGCTTCACACTTGTCCCCCAGGGCTCGGTCCTTGGCCCCCTTCTCTTCTCTATCTACACAGCCCCTATTGGACAAACCAATAGGAGTTTTGACCTCCAATACCACCTGTACGCTGATGACACCCAGCTATACACCTCTGCCCGTGACATCTCTGCACCCTTCCTCCAAAACATCACCGACTGTCTGTCCGCTGTCTCTAACACTATGTCCTCTCTCTACCTAAAACTAAACCTCTCTAAAACTGACTTACTGGTATTTCCGCCCTGCACTAACCGACCTCATCCTGACATCTCCATCTCAGTGTGTGGCGCCACCATAACTCCTAGACAACACGCCCGCTGCCTTGGGGTCATATTTGACTCTGATCTCTCTTTTGCCCCCTACATCCAATCTCTGGCCCGAACATGTCAGCTGCACCTCAAGAACATCGCAAGAATCCGCTCTTTTCTCACTGTGGAGACGTTAAAAACGCTTATTGTCGCCCTCATCCACTCCCGGCTTGATTACTGCAACTCGTTGCTGATCGGCCTCCCCTGCACCAGACTCTACCCTCTCCAGTCCATCCTGAATGCGGCAGCCAGGCTCATCTTCCTGTCCAGCCGCTACTCGGACGCCTCTGCCCTGTGCCAGTCACTGCACTGGCTGCCCGTTAAATACAGAATTCAATTCAAACTCGCTACCTTCATCCACAAAGCCCTCCACAGTGCAGCGCCACCCTATATCGCCTCCCTTATCTCAATCCATCAACCAGCCCGGGCTCTCCGCTCTGCTAATGAAACCAGACTGAGCGCCCCTTTAATTCGAACTTCTCATTCCCGCCTCCAAGACTTCTCCAGAGCAGCACCGGTCCTCTGGAACGCACTACCAAAGGCTACCCGAGCAATCCAGGACTCGCAGAACTTCAGGCGTGCTCTAAAAACTCACCTCTTCAGGGAGGCATACCGCATTCCCTAAGAAAAAAAAAAACCTCTCTGTACTCCGCCTGATAACATGCTCCCTGACCTACTGACTGCAATCCCTGCTAGCCATCATAAACCGCTCCTGCAGTCACACCGTTTCTGCCGTCACACGGCTAAATGTCTGACCATTGTCTATGTGTATAGCATCCCTCACACTTCGCCATACCGTGCACATCTCCAGCCCCTTTACCCTCTGTATCACCCCATTACTTGTAGTATGTAAGCTCGTTGGAGCAGGACCCTCACGCCTATTGTTTCCATCAACTGATTACTATATGTAACCGTGGTTCTGTAATGTTTGTATTTTGTCCTTCTGTATTCCCCCCTGTCTATGTAAGCGCTGCGGAATATGTTGGCGCTATACAAATAAAGATTATTATTATTATTATTATTATCAACTGGCTTTGATTGTGGGTCATGCAGGTTGCTTGCAATGCCCTAGTATGAACGATACCTGGAACACAAGCCAGTCCTCAGGATGCATTCTAACTCAAGAGCACGATCACGTTGTGCCTGACCAATGTTTCCATCTTGGGTAATAGCACAGTCCTAAGCGATATGGAGTGAAGTTGGCATATGAGCTGGTCTGTGGTTTTGCTTCCAACAGTTTCTACCGCACGCAGATGCTCGGTGGATACAATGTTGCGCGCTGGGGAAAACCCCAGGAATAATCCACAGCAGGCAGGCAAGCAAAGTATAAATAAGGGGGGGATTGGTTAGCTGCCTGCAACTCTTGCTTGTACCCGAATAAGGTTTTGCCTGCAACGCGGCCTTCTACTGCTTGAGGCGACATGACATTCATGCACAAGGCACAGGTGCTGGCAGGTTTCTGCGGGCACCCACAGTGCAGCGTTGCATTCTTGAAACTGTTGCTTGACCCTTTCCCTAAAATCAGGAAGATTCGCTTACACCTCTTATGGCGTATAATAGCTGTCTCCTGGAATAACAATAGCAATACTGAGAATAATGAAAATAAAACGCATCATAGGCTGAAGAAATTTCTTCGCACGGCACGTCTTTTCTTCAGCCTTACATGACTATATATCTATATAGGTATTCATCCATATATTTGGGTAGAAATCCATAAAAATATATATCGATATATATGTATTACTATATATTTATATAGATATTTATCTATACACAGAGACAGATAGATAGGTAGATAGATAGATAGATAGATAGATAGATAGATAGATAGATAGATAGATAGATAGATAGATAGATAGATAGATAGATAGATAGATAGACTGTATGCAATAACCCTGGATGTCTGACAGTTGAAGCTGACTGGTGATGTCATTAAGGCTCTATTATGACACGTACAGCTTGGAACCATAAATACTACAGCACGGCAGTCATTTAAAGCCAGTCTCCATTGGAGATGGAAGTGGGCAGAAATGTACTGGCCTATCTTCCCAAGACGCCACAGCAGCCGGACAAATTGTATGTTCGACAGAATGGCTGTTTTATTCAGCCCATAAGGGTGACTACCCACTACAGTTTTTTTTTTCACTACGAAATTCGTAGCAGTTTTTTTTTCTGCAGGGGTCTATGGGACTTGTAATGTTAAAATCGAAATCATGCAAAATCGCAATTTACCGCGAAATCGCGATTTTAACATTACAAGTCCCATAGACCCCTGCAGGAAAAAAAAAACGCTGCGAATTTCGCAGTGAAAAAAAAACTGTAGTGGGTAGTCACCCTAAGGGGGAAACGGCGGCCTACAAAATCTGATTGGTCGCTGCTGCTACCATTTATAAAAAGGTCGGCTCAGTTCTTCCACGGGTAAGAATAAGGTAGGTACATAGCTAGGCAGGTTGGTTCAGTTTTTGTAGGTTGAGGAATGCTTATGGGCAAGGCCTTATGTCTGAACGCTGGCGCATGAAACGGCAGAGAGGCCCGGCCCTGTGCATTCGCTGATCATTGCCGTCAGCTGCTGTCTGCTTTCAAGCATGAATCAGGGGCTTGACACTTCTCAACTGGCTTTGATTGTGGGTCACACAGGTTGGTTGCAATGCCCTAGTATGAACGATACCTGGAACACAAGCCAGTCCTCAGGATGCATTCTAACTCAAGAGCACGATCATGTTGTGCCTGACCAATGTTTCCATCTTGGGTAATAGCACAGTCCTAAGCGATATGGAGTGGAGTTGGCATATGAGCTGGTCTGTGGTTTTGCTTCCAACAGTTTTTACCACACGCAGATGCTCGGTGGATACAATGTTGCGCGCTGGGGAAAAGCCCTGGAATAATCCACAGCAGGCAGGCAAGCAAAGTATAAATAAGGGGGGATTGGTTAGCTGCCTGCAACTCTTGCTTGTACCCGAATAAGGTTTTGCCTGCAACGTGGCCTTCTACTGCTTGAGGCGGCGTTACATTCATGCACAAGGCACAGGTGCTGGCAGGTTTCTGCGGGAACCCACAGTGCAGCGTTGCATTCTTGAAACCGTTGCTTGACCCTTTCCCCAAAATTAGAAAGATTCGCTTACACCTCTTATGGCGTATAATAGCCGTCTCCTGGGATAACAATAGCAATACTGAGAATAATGAAAATAAAACGCATCATAGGCTGAAGAAATTTCTTCGCACGGCACGTCTTTTCTTCAGCCTTACATGACTATATATCTATATATGTATTCATCCATATATTTGGGTAGAAATCCATAAAAATATTTATCTATATATGTATTTCTATATATTTATATAGATATTTATCTATACACAGAGACAGATAGATAGATAGATAGATAGATAGATAGATAGATAGATAGATAGATAGACAGACTGTATGCAATAACCCTGGATGTCTGACAGTTGAAGCTGACTGGTGATGTCATTAAGGCTCTATTATGACACGTACAGCTTGGAACCATAAATACTACAGCACGGCAGCCATTTAAAGCCAGTCTCCATTGGAGATGGAAGTGGGCAGAAATGTACTGGCCTATCTTCCCAAGACGCCACAGCAGCCGGACAAATTGTATGTTCGACAGAATGGCTGTTTTATTCAGCCCATAAGGGTGACTACCCACTACAGTTTTTTTTTTCACTGCGAAATTCGTAGCAGTTTTTTATCTGCAGGGGTCTATGGGACTTGTAATGTTAAAATCGAAATCACGCAAAATCGCAATTTACCGCGAAATCGCGATTTTAACATTACAAGTCCCATAGACCCCTGCAGAAAAAAAAAACGCTGCGAATTTCGCAGTGAAAAAAAACTGTAGTGTGTAGTCACTCTACGGGGGAAACGGCGGCCTACAGGATCTGATTGGTCGCTGCTGCTACCATTTATAAAAAGGTCGGCTCAGTTCTTCCACGGGTAAGAATAAGGTAGGTACATAGGCAGGCAGGTAGGTTCAGTTTTTGTAGGTTGAGGAATGCTTATGGGCAAGGCCTTATATCTGAACGCTGGCGCATGAAATGGCAGAGAGGCCCGGCCCTGTGCATTCGCTGATCATTGGCGTCAGCTGCTGTCTGCTTTTAAGCATGAATCAGGGGCTTCACACTTGTCCCCCAGGGCTCGGTCCTTGGCCCCCTTCTCTTCTCTATCTACACAGCCCCTATTGGACAAACCAATAGGAGTTTTGACCTCCAATACCACCTGTACGCTGATGACACCCAGCTATACACCTCTGCCCGTGACATCTCTGCACCCTTCCTCCAAAACATCACCGACTGTCTGTCCGCTGTCTCTAACACTATGTCCTCTCTCTACCTAAAACTAAACCTCTCTAAAACTGACTTACTGGTATTTCCGCCCTGCACTAACCGACCTCATCCTGACATCTCCATCTCAGTGTGTGGCGCCACCATAACTCCTAGACAACACGCCCGCTGCCTTGGGGTCATATTTGACTCTGATCTCTCTTTTGCCCCCTACATCCAATCTCTGGCCCGAACATGTCAGCTGCACCTCAAGAACATCGCAAGAATCCGCTCTTTTCTCACTGTGGAGACGTTAAAAACGCTTATTGTCGCCCTCATCCACTCCCGGCTTGATTACTGCAACTCGTTGCTGATCGGCCTCCCCTGCACCAGACTCTACCCTCTCCAGTCCATCCTGAATGCGGCAGCCAGGCTCATCTTCCTGTCCAGCCGCTACTCGGACGCCTCTGCCCTGTGCCAGTCACTGCACTGGCTGCCCGTTAAATACAGAATTCAATTCAAACTCGCTACCTTCATCCACAAAGCCCTCCACAGTGCAGCGCCACCCTATATCGCCTCCCTTATCTCAATCCATCAACCAGCCCGGGCTCTCCGCTCTGCTAATGAAACCAGACTGAGCGCCCCTTTAATTCGAACTTCTCATTCCCGCCTCCAAGACTTCTCCAGAGCAGCACCGGTCCTCTGGAACGCACTACCAAAGGCTACCCGAGCAATCCAGGACTCGCAGAACTTCAGGCGTGCTCTAAAAACTCACCTCTTCAGGGAGGCATACCGCATTCCCTAAGAAAAAAAAAAACCTCTCTGTACTCCGCCTGATAACATGCTCCCTGACCTACTGACTGCAATCCCTGCTAGCCATCATAAACCGCTCCTGCAGTCACACCGTTTCTGCCGTCACACGGCTAAATGTCTGACCATTGTCTATGTGTATAGCATCCCTCACACTTCGCCATACCGTGCACATCTCCAGCCCCTTTACCCTCTGTATCACCCCATTACTTGTAGTATGTAAGCTCGTTGGAGCAGGACCCTCACGCCTATTGTTTCCATCAACTGATTACTATATGTAACCGTGGTTCTGTAATGTTTGTATTTTGTCCTTCTGTATTCCCCCCTGTCTATGTAAGCGCTGCGGAATATGTTGGCGCTATACAAATAAAGATTATTATTATTATTATTATCAACTGGCTTTGATTGTGGGTCATGCAGGTTGCTTGCAATGCCCTAGTATGAACGATACCTGGAACACAAGCCAGTCCTCAGGATGCATTCTAACTCAAGAGCACGATCACGTTGTGCCTGACCAATGTTTCCATCTTGGGTAATAGCACAGTCCTAAGCGATATGGAGTGAAGTTGGCATATGAGCTGGTCTGTGGTTTTGCTTCCAACAGTTTCTACCGCACGCAGATGCTCGGTGGATACAATGTTGCGCGCTGGGGAAAACCCCAGGAATAATCCACAGCAGGCAGGCAAGCAAAGTATAAATAAGGGGGGGATTGGTTAGCTGCCTGCAACTCTTGCTTGTACCCGAATAAGGTTTTGCCTGCAACGCGGCCTTCTACTGCTTGAGGCGACATGACATTCATGCACAAGGCACAGGTGCTGGCAGGTTTCTGCGGGCACCCACAGTGCAGCGTTGCATTCTTGAAACTGTTGCTTGACCCTTTCCCTAAAATCAGGAAGATTCGCTTACACCTCTTATGGCGTATAATAGCTGTCTCCTGGAATAACAATAGCAATACTGAGAATAATGAAAATAAAACGCATCATAGGCTGAAGAAATTTCTTCGCACGGCACGTCTTTTCTTCAGCCTTACATGACTATATATCTATATATGTATTCATCCATATATTTGGGTAGAAATCCATAAAAATATATATCGATATATATGTATTACTATATATTTATATAGATATTTATCTATACACAGAGACAGATAGATAGGTAGATAGATAGATAGATAGATAGATAGATAGATAGATAGACAGACTGTATGCAATAACCCTGGATGTCTGACAGTTGAAGCTGACTGGTGATGTCATTAAGGCTCTATTATGACACGTACAGCTTGGAACCATAAATACTACAGCACGGCAGTCATTTAAAGCCAGTCTCCATTGGAGATGGAAGTGGGCAGAAATGTACTGGCCTATCTTCCCAAGACGCCACAGCAGCCGGACAAATTGTATGTTCGACAGAATGGCTGTTTTATTCAGCCCATAAGGGTGACTACCCACTACAGTTTTTTTTTTCACTACGAAATTCGTAGCAGTTTTTTTTTCTGCAGGGGTCTATGGGACTTGTAATGTTAAAATCGAAATCATGCAAAATCGCAATTTACCGCGAAATCGCGATTTTAACATTACAAGTCCCATAGACCCCTGCAGGAAAAAAAAAACGCTGCGAATTTCGCAGTGAAAAAAAAACTGTAGTGGGTAGTCACCCTAAGGGGGAAACGGCGGCCTACAAAATCTGATTGGTCGCTGCTGCTACCATTTATAAAAAGGTCGGCTCAGTTCTTCCACGGGTAAGAATAAGGTAGGTACATAGCTAGGCAGGTTGGTTCAGTTTTTGTAGGTTGAGGAATGCTTATGGGCAAGGCCTTATGTCTGAACGCTGGCGCATGAAACGGCAGAGAGGCCCGGCCCTGTGCATTCGCTGATCATTGCCGTCAGCTGCTGTCTGCTTTCAAGCATGAATCAGGGGCTTGACACTTCTCAACTGGCTTTGATTGTGGGTCACACAGGTTGGTTGCAATGCCCTAGTATGAACGATACCTGGAACACAAGCCAGTCCTCAGGATGCATTCTAACTCAAGAGCACGATCATGTTGTGCCTGACCAATGTTTCCATCTTGGGTAATAGCACAGTCCTAAGCGATATGGAGTGGAGTTGGCATATGAGCTGGTCTGTGGTTTTGCTTCCAACAGTTTTTACCACACGCAGATGCTCGGTGGATACAATGTTGCGCGCTGGGGAAAAGCCCTGGAATAATCCACAGCAGGCAGGCAAGCAAAGTATAAATAAGGGGGGATTGGTTAGCTGCCTGCAACTCTTGCTTGTACCCGAATAAGGTTTTGCCTGCAACGTGGCCTTCTACTGCTTGAGGCGGCGTTACATTCATGCACAAGGCACAGGTGCTGGCAGGTTTCTGCGGGAACCCACAGTGCAGCGTTGCATTCTTGAAACCGTTGCTTGACCCTTTCCCCAAAATTAGAAAGATTCGCTTACACCTCTTATGGCGTATAATAGCCGTCTCCTGGGATAACAATAGCAATACTGAGAATAATGAAAATAAAACGCATCATAGGCTGAAGAAATTTCTTCGCACGGCACGTCTTTTCTTCAGCCTTACATGACTATATATCTATATATGTATTCATCCATATATTTGGGTAGAAATCCATAAAAATATTTATCTATATATGTATTTCTATATATTTATATAGATATTTATCTATACACAGAGACAGATAGATAGATAGATAGATAGATAGATAGATAGATAGATAGACAGACTGTATGCAATAACCCTGGATGTCTGACAGTTGAAGCTGACTGGTGATGTCATTAAGGCTCTATTATGACACGTACAGCTTGGAACCATAAATACTACAGCACGGCAGCCATTTAAAGCCAGTCTCCATTGGAGATGGAAGTGGGCAGAAATGTACTGGCCTATCTTCCCAAGACGCCACAGCAGCTGGACAAATTGTATGTTCGACAGAATGGCTGTTTTATTCAGCCCATAAGGGTGACTACCCACTACAGTTTTTTTTTTCACTGCGAAATTCGTAGCAGTTTTTTATCTGCAGGGGTCTATGGGACTTGTAATGTTAAAATCGAAATCACGCAAAATCGCAATTTACCGCGAAATCGCGATTTTAACATTACAAGTCCCATAGACCCCTGCAGAAAAAAAAAACGCTGCGAATTTCGCAGTGAAAAAAAACTGTAGTGTGTAGTCACTCTACGGGGGAAACGGCGGCCTACAGGATCTGATTGGTCGCTGCTGCTACCATTTATAAAAAGGTCGGCTCAGTTCTTCCACGGGTAAGAATAAGGTAGGTACATAGGCAGGCAGGTAGGTTCAGTTTTTGTAGGTTGAGGAATGCTTATGGGCAAGGCCTTATATCTGAACGCTGGCGCATGAAATGGCAGAGAGGCCCGGCCCTGTGCATTCGCTGATCATTGGCGTCAGCTGCTGTCTGCTTTTAAGCATGAATCAGGGGCTTCACACTTGTCCCCCAGGGCTCGGTCCTTGGCCCCCTTCTCTTCTCTATCTACACAGCCCCTATTGGACAAACCAATAGGAGTTTTGACCTCCAATACCACCTGTACGCTGATGACACCCAGCTATACACCTCTGCCCGTGACATCTCTGCACCCTTCCTCCAAAACATCACCGACTGTCTGTCCGCTGTCTCTAACACTATGTCCTCTCTCTACCTAAAACTAAACCTCTCTAAAACTGACTTACTGGTATTTCCGCCCTGCACTAACCGACCTCATCCTGACATCTCCATCTCAGTGTGTGGCGCCACCATAACTCCTAGACAACACGCCCGCTGCCTTGGGGTCATATTTGACTCTGATCTCTCTTTTGCCCCCTACATCCAATCTCTGGCCCGAACATGTCAGCTGCACCTCAAGAACATCGCAAGAATCCGCTCTTTTCTCACTGTGGAGACGTTAAAAACGCTTATTGTCGCCCTCATCCACTCCCGGCTTGATTACTGCAACTCGTTGCTGATCGGCCTCCCCTGCACCAGACTCTACCCTCTCCAGTCCATCCTGAATGCGGCAGCCAGGCTCATCTTCCTGTCCAGCCGCTACTCGGACGCCTCTGCCCTGTGCCAGTCACTGCACTGGCTGCCCGTTAAATACAGAATTCAATTCAAACTCGCTACCTTCATCCACAAAGCCCTCCACAGTGCAGCGCCACCCTATATCGCCTCCCTTATCTCAATCCATCAACCAGCCCGGGCTCTCCGCTCTGCTAATGAAACCAGACTGAGCGCCCCTTTAATTCGAACTTCTCATTCCCGCCTCCAAGACTTCTCCAGAGCAGCACCGGTCCTCTGGAACGCACTACCAAAGGCTACCCGAGCAATCCAGGACTCGCAGAACTTCAGGCGTGCTCTAAAAACTCACCTCTTCAGGGAGGCATACCGCATTCCCTAAGAAAAAAAAAAACCTCTCTGTACTCCGCCTGATAACATGCTCCCTGACCTACTGACTGCAATCCCTGCTAGCCATCATAAACCGCTCCTGCAGTCACACCGTTTCTGCCGTCACACGGCTAAATGTCTGACCATTGTCTATGTGTATAGCATCCCTCACACTTCGCCATACCGTGCACATCTCCAGCCCCTTTACCCTCTGTATCACCCCATTACTTGTAGTATGTAAGCTCGTTGGAGCAGGACCCTCACGCCTATTGTTTCCATCAACTGATTACTATATGTAACCGTGGTTCTGTAATGTTTGTATTTTGTCCTTCTGTATTCCCCCCTGTCTATGTAAGCGCTGCGGAATATGTTGGCGCTATACAAATAAAGATTATTATTATTATTATTATTATCAACTGGCTTTGATTGTGGGTCATGCAGGTTGCTTGCAATGCCCTAGTATGAACGATACCTGGAACACAAGCCAGTCCTCAGGATGCATTCTAACTCAAGAGCACGATCACGTTGTGCCTGACCAATGTTTCCATCTTGGGTAATAGCACAGTCCTAAGCGATATGGAGTGAAGTTGGCATATGAGCTGGTCTGTGGTTTTGCTTCCAACAGTTTCTACCGCACGCAGATGCTCGGTGGATACAATGTTGCGCGCTGGGGAAAACCCCAGGAATAATCCACAGCAGGCAGGCAAGCAAAGTATAAATAAGGGGGGGATTGGTTAGCTGCCTGCAACTCTTGCTTGTACCCGAATAAGGTTTTGCCTGCAACGCGGCCTTCTACTGCTTGAGGCGACATGACCTTCATGCACAAGGCACAGGTGCTGGCAGGTTTCTGCGGGCACCCACAGTGCAGCGTTGCATTCTTGAAACTGTTGCTTGACCCTTTCCCTAAAATCAGGAAGATTCGCTTACACCTCTTATGGCGTATAATAGCTGTCTCCTGGAATAACAATAGCAATACTGAGAATAATGAAAATAAAACGCATCATAGGCTGAAGAAATTTCTTCGCACGGCACGTCTTTTCTTCAGCCTTACATGACTATATATCTATATATGTATTCATCCATATATTTGGGTAGAAATCCATAAAAATATATATCGATATATATGTATTACTATATATTTATATAGATATTTATCTATACACAGAGACAGATAGATAGGTAGATAGATAGATAGATAGATAGATAGATAGATAGATAGATAGATAGACAGACTGTATGCAATAACCCTGGATGTCTGACAGTTGAAGCTGACTGGTGATGTCATTAAGGCTCTATTATGACACGTACAGCTTGGAACCATAAATACTACAGCACGGCAGTCATTTAAAGCCAGTCTCCATTGGAGATGGAAGTGGGCAGAAATGTACTGGCCTATCTTCCCAAGACGCCACAGCAGCCGGACAAATTGTATGTTCGACAGAATGGCTGTTTTATTCAGCCCATAAGGGTGACTACCCACTACAGTTTTTTTTTTCACTACGAAATTCGTAGCAGTTTTTTTTTCTGCAGGGGTCTATGGGACTTGTAATGTTAAAATCGAAATCATGCAAAATCGCAATTTACCGCGAAATCGCGATTTTAACATTACAAGTCCCATAGACCCCTGCAGGAAAAAAAAAACGCTGCGAATTTCGCAGTGAAAAAAAAACTGTAGTGGGTAGTCACCCTAAGGGGGAAACGGCGGCCTACAAAATCTGATTGGTCGCTGCTGCTACCATTTATAAAAAGGTCGGCTCAGTTCTTCCACGGGTAAGAATAAGGTAGGTACATAGCTAGGCAGGTTGGTTCAGTTTTTGTAGGTTGAGGAATGCTTATGGGCAAGGCCTTATGTCTGAACGCTGGCGCATGAAACGGCAGAGAGGCCCGGCCCTGTGCATTCGCTGATCATTGCCGTCAGCTGCTGTCTGCTTTCAAGCATGAATCAGGGGCTTGACACTTCTCAACTGGCTTTGATTGTGGGTCACACAGGTTGGTTGCAATGCCCTAGTATGAACGATACCTGGAACACAAGCCAGTCCTCAGGATGCATTCTAACTCAAGAGCACGATCATGTTGTGCCTGACCAATGTTTCCATCTTGGGTAATAGCACAGTCCTAAGCGATATGGAGTGGAGTTGGCATATGAGCTGGTCTGTGGTTTTGCTTCCAACAGTTTTTACCACACGCAGATGCTCGGTGGATACAATGTTGCGCGCTGGGGAAAAGCCCTGGAATAATCCACAGCAGGCAGGCAAGCAAAGTATAAATAAGGGGGGATTGGTTAGCTGCCTGCAACTCTTGCTTGTACCCGAATAAGGTTTTGCCTGCAACGTGGCCTTCTACTGCTTGAGGCGGCGTTACATTCATGCACAAGGCACAGGTGCTGGCAGGTTTCTGCGGGAACCCACAGTGCAGCGTTGCATTCTTGAAACCGTTGCTTGACCCTTTCCCCAAAATTAGAAAGATTCGCTTACACCTCTTATGGCGTATAATAGCCGTCTCCTGGGATAACAATAGCAATACTGAGAATAATGAAAATAAAACGCATCATAGGCTGAAGAAATTTCTTCGCACGGCACGTCTTTTCTTCAGCCTTACATGACTATATATCTATATATGTATTCATCCATATATTTGGGTAGAAATCCATAAAAATATTTATCTATATATGTATTTCTATATATTTATATAGATATTTATCTATACACAGAGACAGATAGATAGATAGATAGATAGATAGATAGATAGATAGATAGACAGACTGTATGCAATAACCCTGGATGTCTGACAGTTGAAGCTGACTGGTGATGTCATTAAGGCTCTATTATGACACGTACAGCTTGGAACCATAAATACTACAGCACGGCAGCCATTTAAAGCCAGTCTCCATTGGAGATGGAAGTGGGCAGAAATGTACTGGCCTATCTTCCCAAGACGCCACAGCAGCTGGACAAATTGTATGTTCGACAGAATGGCTGTTTTATTCAGCCCATAAGGGTGACTACCCACTACAGTTTTTTTTTTCACTGCGAAATTCGTAGCAGTTTTTTATCTGCAGGGGTCTATGGGACTTGTAATGTTAAAATCGAAATCACGCAAAATCGCAATTTACCGCGAAATCGCGATTTTAACATTACAAGTCCCATAGACCCCTGCAGAAAAAAAAAACGCTGCGAATTTCGCAGTGAAAAAAAACTGTAGTGTGTAGTCACTCTACGGGGGAAACGGCGGCCTACAGGATCTGATTGGTCGCTGCTGCTACCATTTATAAAAAGGTCGGCTCAGTTCTTCCACGGGTAAGAATAAGGTAGGTACATAGGCAGGCAGGTAGGTTCAGTTTTTGTAGGTTGAGGAATGCTTATGGGCAAGGCCTTATATCTGAACGCTGGCGCATGAAATGGCAGAGAGGCCCGGCCCTGTGCATTCGCTGATCATTGGCGTCAGCTGCTGTCTGCTTTTAAGCATGAATCAGGGGCTTCACACTTGTCCCCCAGGGCTCGGTCCTTGGCCCCCTTCTCTTCTCTATCTACACAGCCCCTATTGGACAAACCAATAGGAGTTTTGACCTCCAATACCACCTGTACGCTGATGACACCCAGCTATACACCTCTGCCCGTGACATCTCTGCACCCTTCCTCCAAAACATCACCGACTGTCTGTCCGCTGTCTCTAACACTATGTCCTCTCTCTACCTAAAACTAAACCTCTCTAAAACTGACTTACTGGTATTTCCGCCCTGCACTAACCGACCTCATCCTGACATCTCCATCTCAGTGTGTGGCGCCACCATAACTCCTAGACAACACGCCCGCTGCCTTGGGGTCATATTTGACTCTGATCTCTCTTTTGCCCCCTACATCCAATCTCTGGCCCGAACATGTCAGCTGCACCTCAAGAACATCGCAAGAATCCGCTCTTTTCTCACTGTGGAGACGTTAAAAACGCTTATTGTCGCCCTCATCCACTCCCGGCTTGATTACTGCAACTCGTTGCTGATCGGCCTCCCCTGCACCAGACTCTACCCTCTCCAGTCCATCCTGAATGCGGCAGCCAGGCTCATCTTCCTGTCCAGCCGCTACTCGGACGCCTCTGCCCTGTGCCAGTCACTGCACTGGCTGCCCGTTAAATACAGAATTCAATTCAAACTCGCTACCTTCATCCACAAAGCCCTCCACAGTGCAGCGCCACCCTATATCGCCTCCCTTATCTCAATCCATCAACCAGCCCGGGCTCTCCGCTCTGCTAATGAAACCAGACTGAGCGCCCCTTTAATTCGAACTTCTCATTCCCGCCTCCAAGACTTCTCCAGAGCAGCACCGGTCCTCTGGAACGCACTACCAAAGGCTACCCGAGCAATCCAGGACTCGCAGAACTTCAGGCGTGCTCTAAAAACTCACCTCTTCAGGGAGGCATACCGCATTCCCTAAGAAAAAAAAAAACCTCTCTGTACTCCGCCTGATAACATGCTCCCTGACCTACTGACTGCAATCCCTGCTAGCCATCATAAACCGCTCCTGCAGTCACACCGTTTCTGCCGTCACACGGCTAAATGTCTGACCATTGTCTATGTGTATAGCATCCCTCACACTTCGCCATACCGTGCACATCTCCAGCCCCTTTACCCTCTGTATCACCCCATTACTTGTAGTATGTAAGCTCGTTGGAGCAGGACCCTCACGCCTATTGTTTCCATCAACTGATTACTATATGTAACCGTGGTTCTGTAATGTTTGTATTTTGTCCTTCTGTATTCCCCCCTGTCTATGTAAGCGCTGCGGAATATGTTGGCGCTATACAAATAAAGATTATTATTATTATTATTATTATCAACTGGCTTTGATTGTGGGTCATGCAGGTTGCTTGCAATGCCCTAGTATGAACGATACCTGGAACACAAGCCAGTCCTCAGGATGCATTCTAACTCAAGAGCACGATCACGTTGTGCCTGACCAATGTTTCCATCTTGGGTAATAGCACAGTCCTAAGCGATATGGAGTGAAGTTGGCATATGAGCTGGTCTGTGGTTTTGCTTCCAACAGTTTCTACCGCACGCAGATGCTCGGTGGATACAATGTTGCGCGCTGGGGAAAACCCCAGGAATAATCCACAGCAGGCAGGCAAGCAAAGTATAAATAAGGGGGGGATTGGTTAGCTGCCTGCAACTCTTGCTTGTACCCGAATAAGGTTTTGCCTGCAACGCGGCCTTCTACTGCTTGAGGCGACATGACCTTCATGCACAAGGCACAGGTGCTGGCAGGTTTCTGCGGGCACCCACAGTGCAGCGTTGCATTCTTGAAACTGTTGCTTGACCCTTTCCCTAAAATCAGGAAGATTCGCTTACACCTCTTATGGCGTATAATAGCTGTCTCCTGGAATAACAATAGCAATACTGAGAATAATGAAAATAAAACGCATCATAGGCTGAAGAAATTTCTTCGCACGGCACGTCTTTTCTTCAGCCTTACATGACTATATATCTATATATGTATTCATCCATATATTTGGGTAGAAATCCATAAAAATATATATCGATATATATGTATTACTATATATTTATATAGATATTTATCTATACACAGAGACAGATAGATAGGTAGATAGATAGATAGATAGATAGATAGA
Source organism: Eleutherodactylus coqui (assembly GCF_035609145.1). Taxonomy (NCBI): domain Eukaryota; kingdom Metazoa; phylum Chordata; class Amphibia; order Anura; family Eleutherodactylidae; genus Eleutherodactylus; species Eleutherodactylus coqui. Next base: position 159,620,236 of record NC_089840.1, read on the forward strand.
TAGATAGATAGATAGATAGATAGATAGATAGATAGATAGACAGACTGTATGCAATAAGCCTGGATGTCTGACAGTTGAAGCTGACTGGTGATGTCATTAAGGCTCTATTATGACACGTACAGCTTGGAACCATAAATACTACAGCACGGCAGTCATTTAAAGCCAGTCTCCATTGGAGATGGAAGTGGGCAGAAATGTACTGGCCTATCTTCCCAAGACGCCACAGCAGCCGGACAAATTGTATGTTCGACAGAATGGCTGTTTTATTCAGCCCATAAGGGTGACTACCCACTACAGTTTTTTTTTTCACTGCGAAATTCGTAGCAGTTTTTTATCTGCAGGGGTCTATGGGACTTGTAATGTTAAAATCGAAATCACGCAAAATCGCAATTTACCGCGAAATCGCGATTTTAACATTACAAGTCCCATAGACCCCTGCAGAAAAAAAAAACGCTGCGAATTTCGCAGTGAAAAAAAACTGTAGTGTGTAGTCACTCTACGGGGGAAACGGCGGCCTACAGGATCTGATTGGTCGCTGCTGCTACCATTTATAAAAAGGTCGGCTCAGTTCTTCCACGGGTAAGAATAAGGTAGGTACATAGGCAGGCAGGTAGGTTCAGTTTTTGTAGGTTGAGGAATGCTTATGGGCAAGGCCTTATATCTGAACGCTGGCGCATGAAATGGCAGAGAGGCCCGGCCCTGTGCATTCGCTGATCATTGGCGTCAGCTGCTGTCTGCTTTTAAGCATGAATCAGGGGCTTCACACTTGTCCCCCAGGGCTCGGTCCTTGGCCCCCTTCTCTTCTCTATCTACACAGCCCCTATTGGACAAACCAATAGGAGTTTTGACCTCCAATACCACCTGTACGCTGATGACACCCAGCTATACACCTCTGCCCGTGACATCTCTGCACCCTTCCTCCAAAACATCACCGACTGTCTGTCCGCTGTCTCTAACACTATGTCCTCTCTCTACCTAAAACTAAACCTCTCTAAAACTGACTTACTGGTATTTCCGCCCTGCACTAACCGACCTCATCCTGACATCTCCATCTCAGTGTGTGGCGCCACCATAACTCCTAGACAACACGCCCGCTGCCTTGGGGTCATATTTGACTCTGATCTCTCTTTTGCCCCCTACATCCAATCTCTGGCCCGAACATGTCAGCTGCACCTCAAGAACATCGCAAGAATCCGCTCTTTTCTCACTGTGGAGACGTTAAAAACGCTTATTGTCGCCCTCATCCACTCCCGGCTTGATTACTGCAACTCGTTGCTGATCGGCCTCCCCTGCACCAGACTCTACCCTCTCCAGTCCATCCTGAATGCGGCAGCCAGGCTCATCTTCCTGTCCAGCCGCTACTCGGACGCCTCTGCCCTGTGCCAGTCACTGCACTGGCTGCCCGTTAAATACAGAATTCAATTCAAACTCGCTACCTTCATCCACAAAGCCCTCCACAGTGCAGCGCCACCCTATATCGCCTCCCTTATCTCAATCCATCAACCAGCCCGGGCTCTCCGCTCTGCTAATGAAACCAGACTGAGCGCCCCTTTAATTCGAACTTCTCATTCCCGCCTCCAAGACTTCTCCAGAGCAGCACCGGTCCTCTGGAACGCACTACCAAAGGCTACCCGAGCAATCCAGGACTCGCAGAACTTCAGGCGTGCTCTAAAAACTCACCTCTTCAGGGAGGCATACCGCATTCCCTAAGAAAAAAAAAAACCTCTCTGTACTCCGCCTGATAACATGCTCCCTGACCTACTGACTGCAATCCCTGCTAGCCATCATAAACCGCTCCTGCAGTCACACCGTTTCTGCCGTCACACGGCTAAATGTCTGACCATTGTCTATGTGTATAGCATCCCTCACACTTCGCCATACCGTGCACATCTCCAGCCCCTTTACCCTCTGTATCACCCCATTACTTGTAGTATGTAAGCTCGTTGGAGCAGGACCCTCACGCCTATTGTTTCCATCAACTGATTACTATATGTAACCGTGGTTCTGTAATGTTTGTATTTTGTCCTTCTGTATTCCCCCCTGTCTATGTAAGCGCTGCGGAATATGTTGGCGCTATACAAATAAAGATTATTATTATTATTATTATTATCAACTGGCTTTGATTGTGGGTCATGCAGGTTGCTTGCAATGCCCTAGTATGAACGATACCTGGAACACAAGCCAGTCCTCAGGATGCATTCTAACTCAAGAGCACGATCACGTTGTGCCTGACCAATGTTTCCATCTTGGGTAATAGCACAGTCCTAAGCGATATGGAGTGAAGTTGGCATATGAGCTGGTCTGTGGTTTTGCTTCCAACAGTTTCTACCGCACGCAGATGCTCGGTGGATACAATGTTGCGCGCTGGGGAAAACCCCAGGAATAATCCACAGCAGGCAGGCAAGCAAAGTATAAATAAGGGGGGGATTGGTTAGCTGCCTGCAACTCTTGCTTGTACCCGAATAAGGTTTTGCCTGCAACGCGGCCTTCTACTGCTTGAGGCGACATGACATTCATGCACAAGGCACAGGTGCTGGCAGGTTTCTGCGGGCACCCACAGTGCAGCGTTGCATTCTTGAAACTGTTGCTTGACCCTTTCCCTAAAATCAGGAAGATTCGCTTACACCTCTTATGGCGTATAATAGCTGTCTCCTGGAATAACAATAGCAATACTGAGAATAATGAAAATAAAACGCATCATAGGCTGAAGAAATTTCTTCGCACGGCACGTCTTTTCTTCAGCCTTACATGACTATATATCTATATATGTATTCATCCATATATTTGGGTAGAAATCCATAAAAATATATATCGATATATATGTATTACTATATATTTATATAGATATTTATCTATACACAGAGACAGATAGATAGGTAGATAGATAGATAGATAGATAGATAGATAGATAGATAGATAGATAGATAGATAGACTGTATGCAATAACCCTGGATGTCTGACAGTTGAAGCTGACTGGTGATGTCATTAAGGCTCTATTATGACACGTACAGCTTGGAACCATAAATACTACAGCACGGCAGTCATTTAAAGCCAGTCTCCATTGGAGATGGAAGTGGGCAGAAATGTACTGGCCTATCTTCCCAAGACGCCACAGCAGCCGGACAAATTGTATGTTCGACAGAATGGCTGTTTTATTCAGCCCATAAGGGTGACTACCCACTACAGTTTTTTTTTTCACTACGAAATTCGTAGCAGTTTTTTTTTCTGCAGGGGTCTATGGGACTTGTAATGTTAAAATCGAAATCATGCAAAATCGCAATTTACCGCGAAATCGCGATTTTAACATTACAAGTCCCATAGACCCCTGCAGGAAAAAAAAAACGCTGCGAATTTCGCAGTGAAAAAAAAACTGTAGTGGGTAGTCACCCTAAGGGGGAAACGGCGGCCTACAAAATCTGATTGGTCGCTGCTGCTACCATTTATAAAAAGGTCGGCTCAGTTCTTCCACGGGTAAGAATAAGGTAGGTACATAGCTAGGCAGGTTGGTTCAGTTTTTGTAGGTTGAGGAATGCTTATGGGCAAGGCCTTATGTCTGAACGCTGGCGCATGAAACGGCAGAGAGGCCCGGCCCTGTGCATTCGCTGATCATTGCCGTCAGCTGCTGTCTGCTTTCAAGCATGAATCAGGGGCTTGACACTTCTCAACTGGCTTTGATTGTGGGTCACACAGGTTGGTTGCAATGCCCTAGTATGAACGATACCTGGAACACAAGCCAGTCCTCAGGATGCATTCTAACTCAAGAGCACGATCATGTTGTGCCTGACCAATGTTTCCATCTTGGGTAATAGCACAGTCCTAAGCGATATGGAGTGGAGTTGGCATATGAGCTGGTCTGTGGTTTTGCTTCCAACAGTTTTTACCACACGCAGATGCTCGGTGGATACAATGTTGCGCGCTGGGGAAAAGCCCTGGAATAATCCACAGCAGGCAGGCAAGCAAAGTATAAATAAGGGGGGATTGGTTAGCTGCCTGCAACTCTTGCTTGTACCCGAATAAGGTTTTGCCTGCAACGTGGCCTTCTACTGCTTGAGGCGGCGTTACATTCATGCACAAGGCACAGGTGCTGGCAGGTTTCTGCGGGAACCCACAGTGCAGCGTTGCATTCTTGAAACCGTTGCTTGACCCTTTCCCCAAAATTAGAAAGATTCGCTTACACCTCTTATGGCGTATAATAGCCGTCTCCTGGGATAACAATAGCAATACTGAGAATAATGAAAATAAAACGCATCATAGGCTGAAGAAATTTCTTCGCACGGCACGTCTTTTCTTCAGCCTTACATGACTATATATCTATATATGTATTCATCCATATATTTGGGTAGAAATCCATAAAAATATTTATCTATATATGTATTTCTATATATTTATATAGATATTTATCTATACACAGAGACAGATAGATAGATAGATAGATAGATAGATAGATAGATAGATAGATAGATAGATAGATAGACAGACTGTATGCAATAACCCTGGATGTCTGACAGTTGAAGCTGACTGGTGATGTCATTAAGGCTCTATTATGACACGTACAGCTTGGAACCATAAATACTACAGCACGGCAGCCATTTAAAGCCAGTCTCCATTGGAGATGGAAGTGGGCAGAAATGTACTGGCCTATCTTCCCAAGACGCCACAGCAGCCGGACAAATTGTATGTTCGACAGAATGGCTGTTTTATTCAGCCCATAAGGGTGACTACCCACTACAGTTTTTTTTTTCACTGCGAAATTCGTAGCAGTTTTTTATCTGCAGGGGTCTATGGGACTTGTAATGTTAAAATCGAAATCACGCAAAATCGCAATTTACCGCGAAATCGCGATTTTAACATTACAAGTCCCATAGACCCCTGCAGAAAAAAAAACGCTGCGAATTTCGCAGTGAAAAAAAACTGTAGTGTGTAGTCACCCTACGGGGGAAACGGCGGCCTACAGGATCTGATTGGTCGCTGCTGCTACCATTTATAAAAAGGTCGGCTCAGTTCTTCCACGGGTAAGAATAAGGTAGGTACATAGGCAGGCAGGTAGGTTCAGTTTTTGTAGGTTGAGGAATGCTTATGGGCAAGGCCTTATGTCTGAACGCTGGCGCATGAAATGGCAGAGAGGCCCGGCCCTGTGCATTCGCTGATCATTGGCGTCAGCTGCTGTCTGCTTTTAAGCATGAATCAGGGGCTTCACACTTGTCCCCCAGGGCTCGGTCCTTGGCCCCCTTCTCTTCTCTATCTACACAGCCCCTATTGGACAAACCATCAGGAGTTTTGACCTCCAATACCACCTGTACGCTGATGACACCCAGCTATACACCTCTGCCCGTGACATCTCTGCACCCTTCCTCCAAAACATCACCGACTGTCTGTCCGCTGTCTCTAACACTATGTCCTCTCTCTACCTAAAACTAAACCTCTCTAAAACTGACTTACTGGTATTTCCGCCCTGCACTAACCGACCTCATCCTGACATCTCCATCTCAGTGTGTGGCGCCACCATAACTCCTAGACAACACGCCCGCTGCCTTGGGGTCATATTTGACTCTGATCTCTCTTTTGCCCCCTACATCCAATCTCTGGCCCGAACATGTCAGCTGCACCTCAAGAACATCGCAAGAATCCGCTCTTTTCTCACTGTGGAGACGTTAAAAACGCTTATTGTCGCCCTCATCCACTCCCGGCTTGATTACTGCAACTCGTTGCTGATCGGCCTCCCCTGCACCAGACTCTACCCTCTCCAGTCCATCCTGAATGCGGCAGCCAGGCTCATCTTCCTGTCCAGCCGCTACTCGGACGCCTCTGCCCTGTGCCAGTCACTGCACTGGCTGCCCGTTAAATACAGAATTCAATTCAAACTCGCTACCTTCATCCACAAAGCCCTCCACAGTGCAGCGCCACCCTATATCGCCTCCCTTATCTCAATCCATCAACCAGCCCGGGCTCTCCGCTCTGCTAATGAAACCAGACTGAGCGCCCCTTTAATTCGAACTTCTCATTCCCGCCTCCAAGACTTCTCCAGAGCAGCACCGGTCCTCTGGAACGCACTACCAAAGGCTACCCGAGCAATCCAGGACTCGCAGAACTTCAGGCGTGCTCTAAAAACTCACCTCTTCAGGGAGGCATACCGCATTCCCTAAGAAAAAAAAAAACCTCTCTGTACTCCGCCTGATAACATGCTCCCTGACCTACTGACTGCAATCCCTGCTAGCCATCATAAACCGCTCCTGCAGTCACACCGTTTCTGCCGTCACACGGCTAAATGTCTGACCATTGTCTATGTGTATAGCATCCCTCACACTTCGCCATACCGTGCACATCTCCAGCCCCTTTACCCTCTGTATCACCCCATTACTTGTAGTATGTAAGCTCGTTGGAGCAGGACCCTCACGCCTATTGTTTCCATCAACTGATTACTATATGTAACCGTGGTTCTGTAATGTTTGTATTTTGTCCTTCTGTATTCCCCCCTGTCTATGTAAGCGCTGCGGAATATGTTGGCGCTATACAAATAAAGATTATTATTATTATTATTATCAACTGGCTTTGATTGTGGGTCATGCAGGTTGCTTGCAATGCCCTAGTATGAACGATACCTGGAACACAAGCCAGTCCTCAGGATGCATTCTAACTCAAGAGCACGATCACGTTGTGCCTGACCAATGTTTCCATCTTGGGTAATAGCACAGTCCTAAGCGATATGGAGTGAAGTTGGCATATGAGCTGGTCTGTGGTTTTGCTTCCAACAGTTTCTACCGCACGCAGATGCTCGGTGGATACAATGTTGCGCGCTGGGGAAAACCCCAGGAATAATCCACAGCAGGCAGGCAAGCAAAGTATAAATAAGGGGGGGATTGGTTAGCTGCCTGCAACTCTTGCTTGTACCCGAATAAGGTTTTGCCTGCAACGCGGCCTTCTACTGCTTGAGGCGACATGACATTCATGCACAAGGCACAGGTGCTGGCAGGTTTCTGCGGGCACCCACAGTGCAGCGTTGCATTCTTGAAACTGTTGCTTGACCCTTTCCCTAAAATCAGGAAGATTCGCTTACACCTCTTATGGCGTATAATAGCTGTCTCCTGGAATAACAATAGCAATACTGAGAATAATGAAAATAAAACGCATCATAGGCTGAAGAAATTTCTTCGCACGGCACGTCTTTTCTTCAGCCTTACATGACTATATATCTATATATGTATTCATCCATATATTTGGGTAGAAATCCATAAAAATATATATCGATATATATGTATTACTATATATTTATATAGATATTTATCTATACACAGAGACAGATAGATAGGTAGATAGATAGATAGATAGATAGATAGATAGATAGATAGATAGATAGATAGATAGACTGTATGCAATAACCCTGGATGTCTGACAGTTGAAGCTGACTGGTGATGTCATTAAGGCTCTATTATGACACGTACAGCTTGGAACCATAAATACTACAGCACGGCAGTCATTTAAAGCCAGTCTCCATTGGAGATGGAAGTGGGCAGAAATGTACTGGCCTATCTTCCCAAGACGCCACAGCAGCCGGACAAATTGTATGTTCGACAGAATGGCTGTTTTATTCAGCCCATAAGGGTGACTACCCACTACAGTTTTTTTTTTCACTACGAAATTCGTAGCAGTTTTTTTTTCTGCAGGGGTCTATGGGACTTGTAATGTTAAAATCGAAATCATGCAAAATCGCAATTTACCGCGAAATCGCGATTTTAACATTACAAGTCCCATAGACCCCTGCAGGAAAAAAAAAACGCTGCGAATTTCGCAGTGAAAAAAAAACTGTAGTGGGTAGTCACCCTAAGGGGGAAACGGCGGCCTACAAAATCTGATTGGTCGCTGCTGCTACCATTTATAAAAAGGTCGGCTCAGTTCTTCCACGGGTAAGAATAAGGTAGGTACATAGCTAGGCAGGTTGGTTCAGTTTTTGTAGGTTGAGGAATGCTTATGGGCAAGGCCTTATGTCTGAACGCTGGCGCATGAAACGGCAGAGAGGCCCGGCCCTGTGCATTCGCTGATCATTGCCGTCAGCTGCTGTCTGCTTTCAAGCATGAATCAGGGGCTTGACACTTCTCAACTGGCTTTGATTGTGGGTCACACAGGTTGGTTGCAATGCCCTAGTATGAACGATACATGAACGATACCTGGAACACAAGCCAGTCCTCAGGATGCATTCTAACTCAAGAGCACGATCATGTTGTGCCTGACCAATGTTTCCATCTTGGGTAATAGCACAGTCCTAAGCGATATGGAGTGGAGTTGGCATATGAGCTGGTCTGTGGTTTTGCTTCCAACAGTTTTTACCACACGCAGATGCTCGGTGGATACAATGTTGCGCGCTGGGGAAAAGCCCTGGAATAATCCACAGCAGGCAGGCAAGCAAAGTATAAATAAGGGGGGGATTGGTTAGCTGCCTGCAACTCTTGCTTGTACCCGAATAAGGTTTTGCCTGCAACGTGGCCTTCTACTGCTTGAGGCGGCGTTACATTCATGCACAAGGCACAGGTGCTGGCAGGTTTCTGCGGGAACCCACAGTGCAGCGTTGCATTCTTGAAACCGTTGCTTGACCCTTTCCCCAAAATTAGAAAGATTCGCTTACACCTCTTATGGCGTATAATAGCCGTCTCCTGGGATAACAATAGCAATACTGAGAATAATGAAAATAAAACGCATCATAGGCTGAAGAAATTTCTTCGCACGGCACGTCTTTTCTTCAGCCTTACATGACTATATATCTATATATGTATTCATCCATATATTTGGGTAGAAATCCATAAAAATATTTATCTATATATGTATTTCTATATATTTATATAGATATTTATCTATACACAGAGACAGATAGATAGATAGATAGATAGATAGATAGATAGATAGATAGATAGATAGATAGATAGATAGATAGATAGATAGACAGACTGTATGCAATAACCCTGGATGTCTGACAGTTGAAGCTGACTGGTGATGTCATTAAGGCTCTATTATGACACGTACAGCTTGGAACCATAAATACTACAGCACGGCAGCCATTTAAAGCCAGTCTCCATTGGAGATGGAAGTGGGCAGAAATGTACTGGCCTATCTTCCCAAGACGCCACAGCAGCCGGACAAATTGTATGTTCGACAGAATGGCTGTTTTATTCAGCCCATAAGGGTGACTACCCACTACAGTTTTTTTTTTCACTGCGAAATTCGTAGCAGTTTTTTATCTGCAGGGGTCTATGGGACTTGTAATGTTAAAATCGAAATCACGCAAAATCGCAATTTACCGCGAAATCGCGATTTTAACATTACAAGTCCCATAGACCCCTGCAGAAAAAAAAACGCTGCGAATTTCGCAGTGAAAAAAAACTGTAGTGTGTAGTCACCCTACGGGGGAAACGGCGGCCTACAGGATCTGATTGGTCGCTGCTGCTACCATTTATAAAAAGGTCGGCTCAGTTCTTCCACGGGTAAGAATAAGGTAGGTACATAGGCAGGCAGGTAGGTTCAGTTTTTGTAGGTTGAGGAATGCTTATGGGCAAGGCCTTATGTCTGAACGCTGGCGCATGAAATGGCAGAGAGGCCCGGCCCTGTGCATTCGCTGATCATTGGCGTCAGCTGCTGTCTGCTTTTAAGCATGAATCAGGGGCTTCACACTTGTCCCCCAGGGCTCGGTCCTTGGCCCCCTTCTCTTCTCTATCTACACAGCCCCTATTGGACAAACCATCAGGAGTTTTGACCTCCAATACCACCTGTACGCTGATGACACCCAGCTATACACCTCTGCCCGTGACATCTCTGCACCCTTCCTCCAAAACATCACCGACTGTCTGTCCGCTGTCTCTAACACTATGTCCTCTCTCTACCTAAAACTAAACCTCTCTAAAACTGACTTACTGGTATTTCCGCCCTGCACTAACCGACCTCATCCTGACATCTCCATCTCAGTGTGTGGCGCCACCATATCTCCTAGACAACACGCCCGCTGCCTTGGGGTCATATTTGACTCTGATCTCTCTTTTGCCCCCTACATCCAATCTCTGGCCCGAACATGTCAGCTGCACCTCAAGAACATCGCAAGAATCCGCTCTTTTCTCACTGTGGAGACGTTAAAAACGCTTATTGTCGCCCTCATCCACTCCCGGCTTGATTACTGCAACTCGTTGCTGATCGGCCTCCCCTGCACCAGACTCTACCCTCTCCAGTCCATCCTGAATGCGGCAGCCAGGCTCATCTTCCTGTCCAGCCGCTACTCGGACGCCTCTGCCCTGTGCCAGTCACTGCACTGGCTGCCCGTTAAATACAGAATTCAATTCAAACTCGCTACCTTCATCCACAAAGCCCTCCACAGTGCAGCGCCACCCTATATCGCCTCCCTTATCTCAATCCATCAACCAGCCCGGGCTCTCCGCTCTGCTAATGAAACCAGACTGAGCGCCCCTTTAATTCGAACTTCTCATTCCCGCCTCCAAGACTTCTCCAGAGCAGCACCGGTCCTCTGGAATGCACTACCAAAAGCTACCCGAGCAATCCAGGACTCGCAGAACTTCAGGCGTGCTCTAAAAACTCACCTCTTCAGGGAGGCATACCGCATTCCCTAAGAAAAAAAAAAACCTCTCTGTACTCCGCCTGATAACATGCTCCCTGACCTACTGACTGCAATCCCTGCTAGCCATCATAAACCGCTCCTGCAGTCACACCGTTTCTGCCGTCACACGGCTAAATGTCTGACCATTGTCTATGTGTATAGCATCCCTCACACTTCGCCATACCGTGCACATCTCCAGCCCCTTTACCCTCTGTATCACCCCATTACTTGTAGTATGTAAGCTCGTTGGAGCAGGACCCTCACGCCTATTGTTTCCATCAACTGATTACTATATGTAACCGTGGTTCTGTAATGTTTGTATTTTGTCCTTCTGTATTCCCCCCTGTCTATGTAAGCGCTGCGGAATATGTTGGCGCTATACAAATAAAGATTATTATTATTATTATTATTATCAACTGGCTTTGATTGTGGGTCATGCAGGTTGCTTGCAATGCCCTAGTATGAACGATACCTGGAACACAAGCCAGTCCTCAGGATGCATTCTAACTCAAGAGCACGATCACGTTGTGCCTGACCAATGTTTCCATCTTGGGTAATAGCACAGTCCTAAGCGATATGGAGTGAAGTTGGCATATGAGCTGGTCTGTGGTTTTGCTTCCAACAGTTTCTACCGCACGCAGATGCTCGGTGGATACAATGTTGCGCGCTGGGGAAAACCCCAGGAATAATCCACAGCAGGCAGGCAAGCAAAGTATAAATAAGGGGGGGATTGGTTAGCTGCCTGCAACTCTTGCTTGTACCCGAATAAGGTTTTGCCTGCAACGCGGCCTTCTACTGCTTGAGGCGACATGACATTCATGCACAAGGCACAGGTGCTGGCAGGTTTCTGCGGGCACCCACAGTGCAGCGTTGCATTCTTGAAACTGTTGCTTGACCCTTTCCCTAAAATCAGGAAGATTCGCTTACACCTCTTATGGCGTATAATAGCTGTCTCCTGGAATAACAATAGCAATACTGAGAATAATGAAAATAAAACGCATCATAGGCTGAAGAAATTTCTTCGCACGGCACGTCTTTTCTTCAGCCTTACATGACTATATATCTATATATGTATTCATCCATATATTTGGGTAGAAATCCATAAAAATATATATCGATATATATGTATTACTATATATTTATATAGATATTTATCTATACACAGAGACAGATAGATAGGTAGATAGATAGATAGATAGATAGATAGATAGATAGATAGATAGATAGATAGATAGATAGATAGATAGACAGACTGTATGCAATAACCCTGGATGTCTGACAGTTGAAGCTGACTGGTGATGTCATTAAGGCTCTATTATGACACGTACAGCTTGGAACCATAAATACTACAGCACGGCAGTCATTTAAAGCCAGTCTCCATTGGAGATGGAAGTGGGCAGAAATGTACTGGCCTATCTTCCCAAGACGCCACAGCAGCCGGACAAATTGTATGTTCGACAGAATGGCTGTTTTATTCAGCCCATAAGGGTGACTACCCACTACAGTTTTTTTTTTCACTACGAAATTCGTAGCAGTTTTTTTTTCTGCAGGGGTCTATGGGACTTGTAATGTTAAAATCGAAATCATGCAAAATCGCAATTTACCGCGAAATCGCGATTTTAACATTACAAGTCCCATAGACCCCTGCAGGAAAAAAAAAAACGCTGCGAATTTCGCAGTGAAAAAAAACTGTAGTGTGTAGTCACCCTAAGGGGGAAACGGCGGCCTACAAAATCTGATTGGTCGCTGCTGCTACCATTTATAAAAAGGTCGGCTCAGTTCTTCCACGGGTAAGAATAAGGTAGGTACATAGCTAGGCAGGTTGGTTCAGTTTTTGTAGGTTGAGGAATGCTTATGGGCAAGGCCTTATGTCTGAACGCTGGCGCATGAAACGGCAGAGAGGCCCGGCCCTGTGCATTCGCTGATCATTGCCGTCAGCTGCTGTCTGCTTTCAAGCATGAATCAGGGGCTTGACACTTCTCAACTGGCTTTGATTGTGGGTCACACAGGTTGGTTGCAATGCCCTAGTATGAACGATACCTGGAACACAAGCCAGTCCTCAGGATGCATTCTAACTCAAGAGCACGATCATGTTGTGCCTGACCAATGTTTCCATCTTGGGTAATAGCACAGTCCTAAGCGATATGGAGTGGAGTTGGCATATGAGCTGGTCTGTGGTTTTGCTTCCAACAGTTTTTACCACACGCAGATGCTCGGTGGATACAATGTTGCGCGCTGGGGAAAAGCCCTGGAATAATCCACAGCAGGCAGGCAAGCAAAGTATAAATAAGGGGGGGATTGGTTAGCTGCCTGCAACTCTTGCTTGTACCCGAATAAGGTTTTGCCTGCAACGTGGCCTTCTACTGCTTGAGGCGGCGTTACATTCATGCACAAGGCACAGGTGCTGGCAGGTTTCTGCGGGAACCCACAGTGCAGCGTTGCATTCTTGAAACCGTTGCTTGACCCTTTCCCCAAAATTAGAAAGATTCGCTTACACCTCTTATGGCGTATAATAGCCGTCTCCTGGGATAACAATAGCAATACTGAGAATAATGAAAATAAAACGCATCATAGGCTGAAGAAATTTCTTCGCACGGCACGTCTTTTCTTCAGCCTTACATGACTATATATCTATATATGTATTCATCCATATATTTGGGTAGAAATCCATAAAAATATTTATCTATATATGTATTTCTATATATTTATATAGATATTTATCTATACACAGAGACAGATAGATAGATAGATAGATAGATAGATAGATAGATAGATAGATAGATAGATAGATAGATAGACTGTATGCAATAACCCTGGATGTCTGACAGTTGAAGCTGACTGGTGATGTCATTAAGGCTCTATTATGACACGTACAGCTTGGAACCATAAATACTACAGCACGGCAGCCATTTAAAGCCAGTCTCCATTGGAGATGGAAGTGGGCAGAAATGTACTGGCCTATCTTCCCAAGACGCCACAGCAGCCGGACAAATTGTATGTTCGACAGAATGGCTGTTTTATTCAGCCCATAAGGGTGACTACCCACTACAGTTTTTTTTTTCACTGCGAAATTCGTAGCAGTTTTTTATCTGCAGGGGTCTATGGGACTTGTAATGTTAAAATCGAAATCACGCAAAATCGCAATTTACCGCGAAATCGCGATTTTAACATTACAAGTCCCATAGACCCCTGCAGAAAAAAAAACGCTGCGAATTTCGCAGTGAAAAAAAACTGTAGTGTGTAGTCACCCTACGGGGGAAACGGCGGCCTACAGGATCTGATTGGTCGCTGCTGCTACCATTTATAAAAAGGTCGGCTCAGTTCTACCACGGGTAAGAATAAGGTAGGTACATAGGCAGGCAGGTAGGTTCAGTTTTTGTAGGTTGAGGAATGCTTATGGGCAAGGCCTTATGTCTGAACGCTGGCGCATGAAATGGCAGAGAGGCCCGGCCCTGTGCATTCGCTGATCATTGGCGTCAGCTGCTGTCTGCTTTTAAGCATGAATCAGGGGCTTCACACTTGTCCCCCAGGGCTCGGTCCTTGGCCCCCTTCTCTTCTCTATCTACACAGCCCCTATTGGACAAACCATCAGGAGTTTTGACCTCCAATACCACCTGTACGCTGATGACACCCAGCTATACACCTCTGCCCGTGACATCTCTGCACCCTTCCTCCAAAACATCACCGACTGTCTGTCCGCTGTCTCTAACACTATGTCCTCTCTCTACCTAAAACTAAACCTCTCTAAAACTGACTTACTGGTATTTCCGCCCTGCACTAACCGACCTCATCCTGACATCTCCATCTCAGTGTGTGGCGCCACCATAACTCCTAGACAACACGCCCGCTGCCTTGGGGTCATATTTGACTCTGATCTCTCTTTTGCCCCCTACATCCAATCTCTGGCCCGAACATGTCAGCTGCACCTCAAGAACATCGCAAGAATCCGCTCTTTTCTCACTGTGGAGACGTTAAAAACGCTTATTGTCGCCCTCATCCACTCCCGGCTTGATTACTGCAACTCGTTGCTGATCGGCCTCCCCTGCACCAGACTCTACCCTCTCCAGTCCATCCTGAATGCGGCAGCCAGGAGTCCAGCCGCTACTCGGACGCCTCTGCCCTGTGCCAGTCACTGCACTGGCTGCCCGTTAAATACAGAATTCAATTCAAACTCGCTACCTTCATCCACAAAGCCCTCCACAGTGCAGCGCCACCCTATATCGCCTCCCTTATCTCAATCCATCAACCAGCCCGGGCTCTCCGCTCTGCTAATGAAACCAGACTGAGCGCCCCTTTAATTCGAACTTCTCATTCCCGCCTCCAAGACTTCTCCAGAGCAGCACCGGTCCTCTGGAATGCACTACCAAAGGCTACCCGAGCAATCCAGGACTCGCAGAACTTCAGGCGTGCTCTAAAAACTCACCTCTTCAGGGAGGCATACCGCATTCCCTAAGAAAAAAAAAAACCTCTCTGTACTCCGCCTGATAACATGCTCCCTGACCTACTGACTGCAATCCCTGCTAGCCATCATAAACCGCTCCTGCAGTCACACCGTTTCTGCCGTCACACGGCTAAATGTCTGACCATTGTCTATGTGTATAGCATCCCTCACACTTCGCCATACCGTGCACATCTCCAGCCCCTTTACCCTCTGTATCACCCCATTACTTGTAGTATGTAAGCTCGTTGGAGCAGGACCCTCACGCCTATTGTTTCCATCAACTGATTACTATATGTAACCGTGGTTCTGTAATGTTTGTATTTTGTCCTTCTGTATTCCCCCCTGTCTATGTAAGCGCTGCGGAATATGTTGGCGCTATACAAATAAAGATTATTATTATTATTATTATTATCAACTGGCTTTGATTGTGGGTCATGCAGGTTGCTTGCAATGCCCTAGTATGAACGATACCTGGAACACAAGCCAGTCCTCAGGATGCATTCTAACTCAAGAGCACGATCACGTTGTGCCTGACCAATGTTTCCATCTTGGGTAATAGCACAGTCCTAAGCGATATGGAGTGAAGTTGGCATATGAGCTGGTCTGTGGTTTTGCTTCCAACAGTTTCTACCGCACGCAGATGCTCGGTGGATACAATGTTGCGCGCTGGGGAAAACCCCAGGAATAATCCACAGCAGGCAGGCAAGCAAAGTATAAATAAGGGGGGGATTGGTTAGCTGCCTGCAACTCTTGCTTGTACCCGAATAAGGTTTTGCCTGCAACGCGGCCTTCTACTGCTTGAGGCGACATGACATTCATGCACAAGGCACAGGTGCTGGCAGGTTTCTGCGGGCACCCACAGTGCAGCGTTGCATTCTTGAAACTGTTGCTTGACCCTTTCCCTAAAATCAGGAAGATTCGCTTACACCTCTTATGGCGTATAATAGCTGTCTCCTGGAATAACAATAGCAATACTGAGAATAATGAAAATAAAACGCATCATAGGCTGAAGAAATTTCTTCGCACGGCACGTCTTTTCTTCAGCCTTACATGACTATATATCTATATATGTATTCATCCATATATTTGGGTAGAAATCCATAAAAATATATATCGATATATATGTATTACTATATATTTATATAGATATTTATCTATACACAGAGACAGATAGATAGGTAGATAGATAGATAGATAGATAGATAGATAGATAGATAGATAGATAGACAGACTGTATGCAATAACCCTGGATGTCTGACAGTTGAAGCTGACTGGTGATGTCATTAAGGCTCTATTATGACACGTACAGCTTGGAACCATAAATACTACAGCACGGCAGTCATTTAAAGCCAGTCTCCATTGGAGATGGAAGTGGGCAGAAATGTACTGGCCTATCTTCCCAAGACGCCACAGCAGCCGGACAAATTGTATGTTCGACAGAATGGCTGTTTTATTCAGCCCATAAGGGTGACTACCCACTACAGTTTTTTTTTTCACTACGAAATTCGTAGCAGTTTTTTTTTCTGCAGGGGTCTATGGGACTTGTAATGTTAAAATCGAAATCATGCAAAATCGCAATTTACCGCGAAATCGCGATTTTAACATTACAAGTCCCATAGACCCCTGCAGGAAAAAAAAAACGCTGCGAATTTCGCAGTGAAAAAAAACTGTAGTGTGTAGTCACCCTAAGGGGGAAACGGCGGCCTACAAAATCTGATTGGTCGCTGCTGCTACCATTTATAAAAAGGTCGGCTCAGTTCTTCCACGGGTAAGAATAAGGTAGGTACATAGCTAGGCAGGTTGGTTCAGTTTTTGTAGGTTGAGGAATGCTTATGGGCAAGGCCTTATGTCTGAACGCTGGCGCATGAAACGGCAGAGAGGCCCGGCCCTGTGCATTCGCTGATCATTGCCGTCAGCTGCTGTCTGCTTTCAAGCATGAATCAGGGGCTTGACACTTCTCAACTGGCTTTGATTGTGGGTCACACAGGTTGGTTGCAATGCCCTAGTATGAACGATACCTGGAACACAAGCCAGTCCTCAGGATGCATTCTAACTCAAGAGCACGATCATGTTGTGCCTGACCAATGTTTCCATCTTGGGTAATAGCACAGTCCTAAGCGATATGGAGTGGAGTTGGCATATGAGCTGGTCTGTGGTTTTGCTTCCAACAGTTTTTACCACACGCAGATGCTCGGTGGATACAATGTTGCGCGCTGGGGAAAAGCCCTGGAATAATCCACAGCAGGCAGGCAAGCAAAGTATAAATAAGGGGGGGATTGGTTAGCTGCCTGCAACTCTTGCTTGTACCCGAATAAGGTTTTGCCTGCAACGTGGCCTTCTACTGCTTGAGGCGGCGTTACATTCATGCACAAGGCACAGGTGCTGGCAGGTTTCTGCGGGAACCCACAGTGCAGCGTTGCATTCTTGAAACCGTTGCTTGACCCTTTCCCCAAAATTAGAAAGATTCGCTTACACCTCTTATGGCGTATAATAGCCGTCTCCTGGGATAACAATAGCAATACTGAGAATAATGAAAATAAAACGCATCATAGGCTGAAGAAATTTCTTCGCACGGCACGTCTTTTCTTCAGCCTTACATGACTATATATCTATATATGTATTCATCCATATATTTGGGTAGAAATCCATAAAAATATTTATCTATATATGTATTTCTATATATTTATATAGATATTTATCTATACACAGAGACAGATAGATAGATAGATAGATAGATAGATAGATAGATAGATAGATAGATAGATAGATAGATAGACAGACTGTATGCAATAACCCTGGATGTCTGACAGTTGAAGCTGACTGGTGATGTCATTAAGGCTCTATTATGACACGTACAGCTTGGAACCATAAATACTACAGCACGGCAGCCATTTAAAGCCAGTCTCCATTGGAGATGGAAGTGGGCAGAAATGTACTGGCCTATCTTCCCAAGACGCCACAGCAGCCGGACAAATTGTATGTTCGACAGAATGGCTGTTTTATTCAGCCCATAAGGGTGACTACCCACTACAGTTTTTTTTTTCACTGCGAAATTCGTAGCAGTTTTTTATCTGCAGGGGTCTATGGGACTTGTAATGTTAAAATCGAAATCACGCAAAATCGCAATTTACCGCGAAATCGCGATTTTAACATTACAAGTCCCATAGACCCCTGCAGAAAAAAAAACGCTGCGAATTTCGCAGTGAAAAAAAACTGTAGTGTGTAGTCACCCTACGGGGGAAACGGCGGCCTACAGGATCTGATTGGTCGCTGCTGCTACCATTTATAAAAAGGTCGGCTCAGTTCTTCCACGGGTAAGAATAAGGTAGGTACATAGGCAGGCAGGTAGGTTCAGTTTTTGTAGGTTGAGGAATGCTTATGGGCAAGGCCTTATGTCTGAACGCTGGCGCATGAAATGGCAGAGAGGCCCGGCCCTGTGCATTCGCTGATCATTGGCGTCAGCTGCTGTCTGCTTTTAAGCATGAATCAGGGGCTTCACACTTGTCCCCCAGGGCTCGGTCCTTGGCCCCCTTCTCTTCTCTATCTACACAGCCCCTATTGGACAAACCATCAGGAGTTTTGACCTCCAATACCACCTGTACGCTGATGACACCCAGCTATACACCTCTGCCCGTGACATCTCTGCACCCTTCCTCCAAAACATCACCGACTGTCTGTCCGCTGTCTCTAACACTATGTCCTCTCTCTACCTAAAACTAAACCTCTCTAAAACTGACTTACTGGTATTTCCGCCCTGCACTAACCGACCTCATCCTGACATCTCCATCTCAGTGTGTGGCGCCACCATAACTCCTAGACAACACGCCCGCTGCCTTGGGGTCATATTTGACTCTGATCTCTCTTTTGCCCCCTACATCCAATCTCTGGCCCGAACATGTCAGCTGCACCTCAAGAACATCGCAAGAATCCGCTCTTTTCTCACTGTGGAGACGTTAAAAACGCTTATTGTCGCCCTCATCCACTCCCGGCTTGATTACTGCAACTCGTTGCTGATCGGCCTCCCCTGCACCAGACTCTACCCTCTCCAGTCCATCCTGAATGCGGCAGCCAGGCTCATCTTCCTGTCCAGCCGCTACTCGGACGCCTCTGCCCTGTGCCAGTCACTGCACTGGCTGCCCGTTAAATACAGAATTCAATTCAAACTCGCTACCTTCATCCACAAAGCCCTCCACAGTGCAGCGCCACCCTATATCGCCTCCCTTATCTCAATCCATCAACCAGCCCGGGCTCTCCGCTCTGCTAATGAAACCAGACTGAGCGCCCCTTTAATTCGAACTTCTCATTCCCGCCTCCAAGACTTCTCCAGAGCAGCACCGGTCCTCTGGAATGCACTACCAAAGGCTACCCGAGCAATCCAGGACTCGCAGAACTTCAGGCGTGCTCTAAAAACTCACCTCTTCAGGGAGGCATACCGCATTCCCTAAGAAAAAAAAAAACCTCTCTGTACTCCGCCTGATAACATGCTCCCTGACCTACTGACTGCAATCCCTGCTAGCCATCATAAACCGCTCCTGCAGTCACACCGTTTCTGCCGTCACACGGCTAAATGTCTGACCATTGTCTATGTGTATAGCATCCCTCACACTTCGCCATACCGTGCACATCTCCAGCCCCTTTACCCTCTGTATCACCCCATTACTTGTAGTATGTAAGCTCGTTGGAGCAGGACCCTCACGCCTATTGTTTCCATCAACTGATTACTATATGTAACCGTGGTTCTGTAATGTTTGTATTTTGTCCTTCTGTATTCCCCCCTGTCTATGTAAGCGCTGCGGAATATGTTGGCGCTATACAAATAAAGATTATTATTATTATTATTATTATCAACTGGCTTTGATTGTGGGTCATGCAGGTTGCTTGCAATGCCCTAGTATGAACGATACCTGGAACACAAGCCAGTCCTCAGGATGCATTCTAACTCAAGAGCACGATCACGTTGTGCCTGACCAATGTTTCCATCTTGGGTAATAGCACAGTCCTAAGCGATATGGAGTGAAGTTGGCATATGAGCTGGTCTGTGGTTTTGCTTCCAACAGTTTCTACCGCACGCAGATGCTCGGTGGATACAATGTTGCGCGCTGGGGAAAACCCCAGGAATAATCCACAGCAGGCAGGCAAGCAAAGTATAAATAAGGGGGGGATTGGTTAGCTGCCTGCAACTCTTGCTTGTACCCGAATAAGGTTTTGCCTGCAACGCGGCCTTCTACTGCTTGAGGCGACATGACATTCATGCACAAGGCACAGGTGCTGGCAGGTTTCTGCGGGCACCCACAGTGCAGCGTTGCATTCTTGAAACTGTTGCTTGACCCTTTCCCTAAAATCAGGAAGATTCGCTTACACCTCTTATGGCGTATAATAGCTGTCTCCTGGAATAACAATAGCAATACTGAGAATAATGAAAATAAAACGCATCATAGGCTGAAGAAATTTCTTCGCACGGCACGTCTTTTCTTCAGCCTTACATGACTATATATCTATATATGTATTCATCCATATATTTGGGTAGAAATCCATAAAAATATATATCGATATATATGTATTACTATATATTTATATAGATATTTATCTATACACAGAGACAGATAGATAGGTAGATAGATAGATAGATAGATAGATAGATAGATAGACAGACTGTATGCAATAACCCTGGATGTCTGACAGTTGAAGCTGACTGGTGATGTCATTAAGGCTCTATTATGACACGTACAGCTTGGAACCATAAATACTACAGCACGGCAGTCATTTAAAGCCAGTCTCCATTGGAGATGGAAGTGGGCAGAAATGTACTGGCCTATCTTCCCAAGACGCCACAGCAGCCGGACAAATTGTATGTTCGACAGAATGGCTGTTTTATTCAGCCCATAAGGGTGACTACCCACTACAGTTTTTTTTTTCACTACGAAATTCGTAGCAGTTTTTTTTTCTGCAGGGGTCTATGGGACTTGTAATGTTAAAATCGAAATCATGCAAAATCGCAATTTACCGCGAAATCGCGATTTTAACATTACAAGTCCCATAGACCCCTGCAGGAAAAAAAAAAACGCTGCGAATTTCGCAGTGAAAAAAAACTGTAGTGTGTAGTCACCCTAAGGGGGAAACGGCGGCCTACAAAATCTGATTGGTCGCTGCTGCTACCATTTATAAAAAGGTCGGCTCAGTTCTTCCACGGGTAAGAATAAGGTAGGTACATAGCTAGGCAGGTTGGTTCAGTTTTTGTAGGTTGAGGAATGCTTATGGGCAAGGCCTTATGTCTGAACGCTGGCGCATGAAACGGCAGAGAGGCCCGGCCCTGTGCATTCGCTGATCATTGCCGTCAGCTGCTGTCTGCTTTCAAGCATGAATCAGGGGCTTGACACTTCTCAACTGGCTTTGATTGTGGGTCACACAGGTTGGTTGCAATGCCCTAGTATGAACGATACCTGGAACACAAGCCAGTCCTCAGGATGCATTCTAACTCAAGAGCACGATCATGTTGTGCCTGACCAATGTTTCCATCTTGGGTAATAGCACAGTCCTAAGCGATATGGAGTGGAGTTGGCATATGAGCTGGTCTGTGGTTTTGCTTCCAACAGTTTTTACCACACGCAGATGCTCGGTGGATACAATGTTGCGCGCTGGGGAAAAGCCCTGGAATAATCCACAGCAGGCAGGCAAGCAAAGTATAAATAAGGGGGGGATTGGTTAGCTGCCTGCAACTCTTGCTTGTACCCGAATAAGGTTTTGCCTGCAACGTGGCCTTCTACTGCTTGAGGCGGCGTTACATTCATGCACAAGGCACAGGTGCTGGCAGGTTTCTGCGGGAACCCACAGTGCAGCGTTGCATTCTTGAAACCGTTGCTTGACCCTTTCCCCAAAATTAGAAAGATTCGCTTACACCTCTTATGGCGTATAATAGCCGTCTCCTGGGATAACAATAGCAATACTGAGAATAATGAAAATAAAACGCATCATAGGCTGAAGAAATTTCTTCGCACGGCACGTCTTTTCTTCAGCCTTACATGACTATATATCTATATATGTATTCATCCATATATTTGGGTAGAAATCCATAAAAATATTTATCTATATATGTATTTCTATATATTTATATAGATATTTATCTATACACAGAGACAGATAGATAGATAGATAGATAGATAGATAGATAGATAGATAGACAGACTGTATGCAATAACCCTGGATGTCTGACAGTTGAAGCTGACTGGTGATGTCATTAAGGCTCTATTATGACACGTACAGCTTGGAACCATAAATACTACAGCACGGCAGCCATTTAAAGCCAGTCTCCATTGGAGATGGAAGTGGGCAGAAATGTACTGGCCTATCTTCCCAAGACGCCACAGCAGCCGGACAAATTGTATGTTCGACAGAATGGCTGTTTTATTCAGCCCATAAGGGTGACTACCCACTACAGTTTTTTTTTTCACTGCGAAATTCGTAGCAGTTTTTTATCTGCAGGGGTCTATGGGACTTGTAATGTTAAAATCGAAATCACGCAAAATCGCAATTTACCGCGAAATCGCGATTTTAACATTACAAGTCCCATAGACCCCTGCAGAAAAAAAAACGCTGCGAATTTCGCAGTGAAAAAAAACTGTAGTGTGTAGTCACCCTACGGGGGAAACGGCGGCCTACAGGATCTGATTGGTCGCTGCTGCTACCATTTATAAAAAGGTCGGCTCAGTTCTTCCACGGGTAAGAATAAGGTAGGTACATAGGCAGGCAGGTAGGTTCAGTTTTTGTAGGTTGAGGAATGCTTATGGGCAAGGCCTTATGTCTGAACGCTGGCGCATGAAATGGCAGAGAGGCCCGGCCCTGTGCATTCGCTGATCATTGGCGTCAGCTGCTGTCTGCTTTTAAGCATGAATCAGGGGCTTCACACTTGTCCCCCAGGGCTCGGTCCTTGGCCCCCTTCTCTTCTCTATCTACACAGCCCCTATTGGACAAACCATCAGGAGTTTTGACCTCCAATACCACCTGTACGCTGATGACACCCAGCTATACACCTCTGCCCGTGACATCTCTGCACCCTTCCTCCAAAACATCACCGACTGTCTGTCCGCTGTCTCTAACACTATGTCCTCTCTCTACCTAAAACTAAACCTCTCTAAAACTGACTTACTGGTATTTCCGCCCTGCACTAACCGACCTCATCCTGACATCTCCATCTCAGTGTGTGGCGCCACCATAACTCCTAGACAACACGCCCGCTGCCTTGGGGTCATATTTGACTCTGATCTCTCTTTTGCCCCCTACATCCAATCTCTGGCCCGAACATGTCAGCTGCACCTCAAGAACATCGCAAGAATCCGCTCTTTTCTCACTGTGGAGACGTTAAAAACGCTTATTGTCGCCCTCATCCACTCCCGGCTTGATTACTGCAACTCGTTGCTGATCGGCCTCCCCTGCACCAGACTCTACCCTCTCCAGTCCATCCTGAATGCGGCAGCCAGGCTCATCTTCCTGTCCAGCCGCTACTCGGACGCCTCTGCCCTGTGCCAGTCACTGCACTGGCTGCCCGTTAAATACAGAATTCAATTCAAACTCGCTACCTTCATCCACAAAGCCCTCCACAGTGCAGCGCCACCCTATATCGCCTCCCTTATCTCAATCCATCAACCAGCCCGGGCTCTCCGCTCTGCTAATGAAACCAGACTGAGCGCCCCTTTAATTCGAACTTCTCATTCCCGCCTCCAAGACTTCTCCAGAGCAGCACCGGTCCTCTGGAATGCACTACCAAAGGCTACCCGAGCAATCCAGGACTCGCAGAACTTCAGGCGTGCTCTAAAAACTCACCTCTTCAGGGAGGCATACCGCATTCCCTAAGAAAAAAAAAAACCTCTCTGTACTCCGCCTGATAACATGCTCCCTGACCTACTGACTGCAATCCCTGCTAGCCATCATAAACCGCTCCTGCAGTCACACCGTTTCTGCCGTCACACGGCTAAATGTCTGACCATTGTCTATGTGTATAGCATCCCTCACACTTCGCCATACCGTGCACATCTCCAGCCCCTTTACCCTCTGTATCACCCCATTACTTGTAGTATGTAAGCTCGTTGGAGCAGGACCCTCACGCCTATTGTTTCCATCAACTGATTACTATATGTAACCGTGGTTCTGTAATGTTTGTATTTTGTCCTTCTGTATTCCCCCCTGTCTATGTAAGCGCTGCGGAATATGTTGGCGCTATACAAATAAAGATTATTATTATTATTATTATTATCAACTGGCTTTGATTGTGGGTCATGCAGGTTGCTTGCAATGCCCTAGTATGAACGATACCTGGAACACAAGCCAGTCCTCAGGATGCATTCTAACTCAAGAGCACGATCACGTTGTGCCTGACCAATGTTTCCATCTTGGGTAATAGCACAGTCCTAAGCGATATGGAGTGAAGTTGGCATATGAGCTGGTCTGTGGTTTTGCTTCCAACAGTTTCTACCGCACGCAGATGCTCGGTGGATACAATGTTGCGCGCTGGGGAAAACCCCAGGAATAATCCACAGCAGGCAGGCAAGCAAAGTATAAATAAGGGGGGGATTGGTTAGCTGCCTGCAACTCTTGCTTGTACCCGAATAAGGTTTTGCCTGCAACGCGGCCTTCTACTGCTTGAGGCGACATGACATTCATGCACAAGGCACAGGTGCTGGCAGGTTTCTGCGGGCACCCACAGTGCAGCGTTGCATTCTTGAAACTGTTGCTTGACCCTTTCCCTAAAATCAGGAAGATTCGCTTACACCTCTTATGGCGTATAATAGCTGTCTCCTGGAATAACAATAGCAATACTGAGAATAATGAAAATAAAACGCATCATAGGCTGAAGAAATTTCTTCGCACGGCACGTCTTTTCTTCAGCCTTACATGACTATATATCTATATATGTATTCATCCATATATTTGGGTAGAAATCCATAAAAATATATATCGATATATATGTATTACTATATATTTATATAGATATTTATCTATACACAGAGACAGATAGATAGGTAGATAGATAGATAGATAGATAGATAGATAGATAGATAGATAGATAGATAGACAGACTGTATGCAATAACCCTGGATGTCTGACAGTTGAAGCTGACTGGTGATGTCATTAAGGCTCTATTATGACACGTACAGCTTGGAACCATAAATACTACAGCACGGCAGTCATTTAAAGCCAGTCTCCATTGGAGATGGAAGTGGGCAGAAATGTACTGGCCTATCTTCCCAAGACGCCACAGCAGCCGGACAAATTGTATGTTCGACAGAATGGCTGTTTTATTCAGCCCATAAGGGTGACTACCCACTACAGTTTTTTTTTTCACTACGAAATTCGTAGCAGTTTTTTTTTCTGCAGGGGTCTATGGGACTTGTAATGTTAAAATCGAAATCATGCAAAATCGCAATTTACCGCGAAATCGCGATTTTAACATTACAAGTCCCATAGACCCCTGCAGGAAAAAAAAAAACGCTGCGAATTTCGCAGTGAAAAAAAACTGTAGTGTGTAGTCACCCTAAGGGGGAAACGGCGGCCTACAAAATCTGATTGGTCGCTGCTGCTACCATTTATAAAAAGGTCGGCTCAGTTCTTCCACGGGTAAGAATAAGGTAGGTACATAGCTAGGCAGGTTGGTTCAGTTTTTGTAGGTTGAGGAATGCTTATGGGCAAGGCCTTATGTCTGAACGCTGGCGCATGAAACGGCAGAGAGGCCCGGCCCTGTGCATTCGCTGATCATTGCCGTCAGCTGCTGTCTGCTTTCAAGCATGAATCAGGGGCTTGACACTTCTCAACTGGCTTTGATTGTGGGTCACACAGGTTGGTTGCAATGCCCTAGTATGAACGATACCTGGAACACAAGCCAGTCCTCAGGATGCATTCTAACTCAAGAGCACGATCATGTTGTGCCTGACCAATGTTTCCATCTTGGGTAATAGCACAGTCCTAAGCGATATGGAGTGGAGTTGGCATATGAGCTGGTCTGTGGTTTTGCTTCCAACAGTTTTTACCACACGCAGATGCTCGGTGGATACAATGTTGCGCGCTGGGGAAAAGCCCTGGAATAATCCACAGCAGGCAGGCAAGCAAAGTATAAATAAGGGGGGGATTGGTTAGCTGCCTGCAACTCTTGCTTGTACCCGAATAAGGTTTTGCCTGCAACGTGGCCTTCTACTGCTTGAGGCGGCGTTACATTCATGCACAAGGCACAGGTGCTGGCAGGTTTCTGCGGGAACCCACAGTGCAGCGTTGCATTCTTGAAACCGTTGCTTGACCCTTTCCCCAAAATTAGAAAGATTCGCTTACACCTCTTATGGCGTATAATAGCCGTCTCCTGGGATAACAATAGCAATACTGAGAATAATGAAAATAAAACGCATCATAGGCTGAAGAAATTTCTTCGCACGGCACGTCTTTTCTTCAGCCTTACATGACTATATATCTATATATGTATTCATCCATATATTTGGGTAGAAATCCATAAAAATATTTATCTATATATGTATTTCTATATATTTATATAGATATTTATCTATACACAGAGACAGATAGATAGATAGATAGATAGATAGATAGATAGATAGATAGATAGATAGATAGATAGATAGATAGATAGATAGATAGATAGACTGTATGCAATAACCCTGGATGTCTGACAGTTGAAGCTGACTGGTGATGTCATTAAGGCTCTATTATGACACGTACAGCTTGGAACCATAAATACTACAGCACGGCAGCCATTTAAAGCCAGTCTCCATTGGAGATGGAAGTGGGCAGAAATGTACTGGCCTATCTTCCCAAGACGCCACAGCAGCCGGACAAATTGTATGTTCGACAGAATGGCTGTTTTATTCAGCCCATAAGGGTGACTACCCACTACAGTTTTTTTTTTCACTGCGAAATTCGTAGCAGTTTTTTATCTGCAGGGGTCTATGGGACTTGTAATGTTAAAATCGAAATCACGCAAAATCGCAATTTACCGCGAAATCGCGATTTTAACATTACAAGTCCCATAGACCCCTGCAGAAAAAAAAACGCTGCGAATTTCGCAGTGAAAAAAAACTGTAGTGTGTAGTCACCCTACGGGGGAAACGGCGGCCTACAGGATCTGATTGGTCGCTGCTGCTACCATTTATAAAAAGGTCGGCTCAGTTCTTCCACGGGTAAGAATAAGGTAGGTACATAGGCAGGCAGGTAGGTTCAGTTTTTGTAGGTTGAGGAATGCTTATGGGCAAGGCCTTATGTCTGAACGCTGGCGCATGAAATGGCAGAGAGGCCCGGCCCTGTGCATTCGCTGATCATTGGCGTCAGCTGCTGTCTGCTTTTAAGCATGAATCAGGGGCTTCACACTTGTCCCCCAGGGCTCGGTCCTTGGCCCCCTTCTCTTCTCTATCTACACAGCCCCTATTGGACAAACCATCAGGAGTTTTGACCTCCAATACCACCTGTACGCTGATGACACCCAGCTATACACCTCTGCCCGTGACATCTCTGCACCCTTCCTCCAAAACATCACCGACTGTCTGTCCGCTGTCTCTAACACTATGTCCTCTCTCTACCTAAAACTAAACCTCTCTAAAACTGACTTACTGGTATTTCCGCCCTGCACTAACCGACCTCATCCTGACATCTCCATCTCAGTGTGTGGCGCCACCATAACTCCTAGACAACACGCCCGCTGCCTTGGGGTCATATTTGACTCTGATCTCTCTTTTGCCCCCTACATCCAATCTCTGGCCCGAACATGTCAGCTGCACCTCAAGAACATCGCAAGAATCCGCTCTTTTCTCACTGTGGAGACGTTAAAAACGCTTATTGTCGCCCTCATCCACTCCCGGCTTGATTACTGCAACTCGTTGCTGATCGGCCTCCCCTGCACCAGACTCTACCCTCTCCAGTCCATCCTGAATGCGGCAGCCAGGCTCATCTTCCTGTCCAGCCGCTACTCGGACGCCTCTGCCCTGTGCCAGTCACTGCACTGGCTGCCCGTTAAATACAGAATTCAATTCAAACTCGCTACCTTCATCCACAAAGCCCTCCACAGTGCAGCGCCACCCTATATCGCCTCCCTTATCTCAATCCATCAACCAGCCCGGGCTCTCCGCTCTGCTAATGAAACCAGACTGAGCGCCCCTTTAATTCGAACTTCTCATTCCCGCCTCCAAGACTTCTCCAGAGCAGCACCGGTCCTCTGGAACGCACTACCAAAGGCTACCCGAGCAATCCAGGACTCGCAGAACTTCAGGCGTGCTCTAAAAACTCACCTCTTCAGGGAGGCATACCGCATTCCCTAAGAAAAAAAAAAACCTCTCTGTACTCCGCCTGATAACATGCTCCCTGACCTACTGACTGCAATCCCTGCTAGCCATCATAAACCGCTCCTGCAGTCACACCGTTTCTGCCGTCACACGGCTAAATGTCTGACCATTGTCTATGTGTATAGCATCCCTCACACTTCGCCATACCGTGCACATCTCCAGCCCCTTTACCCTCTGTATCACCCCATTACTTGTAGTATGTAAGCTCGTTGGAGCAGGACCCTCACGCCTATTGTTTCCATCAACTGATTACTATATGTAACCGTGGTTCTGTAATGTTTGTATTTTGTCCTTCTGTATTCCCCCCTGTCTATGTAAGCGCTGCGGAATATGTTGGCGCTATACAAATAAAGATTATTATTATTATTATTATTATCAACTGGCTTTGATTGTGGGTCATGCAGGTTGCTTGCAATGCCCTAGTATGAACGATACCTGGAACACAAGCCAGTCCTCAGGATGCATTCTAACTCAAGAGCACGATCACGTTGTGCCTGACCAATGTTTCCATCTTGGGTAATAGCACAGTCCTAAGCGATATGGAGTGAAGTTGGCATATGAGCTGGTCTGTGGTTTTGCTTCCAACAGTTTCTACCGCACGCAGATGCTCGGTGGATACAATGTTGCGCGCTGGGGAAAACCCCAGGAATAATCCACAGCAGGCAGGCAAGCAAAGTATAAATAAGGGGGGGATTGGTTAGCTGCCTGCAACTCTTGCTTGTACCCGAATAAGGTTTTGCCTGCAACGCGGCCTTCTACTGCTTGAGGCGACATGACATTCATGCACAAGGCACAGGTGCTGGCAGGTTTCTGCGGGCACCCACAGTGCAGCGTTGCATTCTTGAAACTGTTGCTTGACCCTTTCCCTAAAATCAGGAAGATTCGCTTACACCTCTTATGGCGTATAATAGCTGTCTCCTGGAATAACAATAGCAATACTGAGAATAATGAAAATAAAACGCATCATAGGCTGAAGAAATTTCTTCGCACGGCACGTCTTTTCTTCAGCCTTACATGACTATATATCTATATATGTATTCATCCATATATTTGGGTAGAAATCCATAAAAATATATATCGATATATATGTATTACTATATATTTATATAGATATTTATCTATACACAGAGACAGATAGATAGGTAGATAGATAGATAGATAGATAGATAGATAGATAGACAGACTGTATGCAATAACCCTGGATGTCTGACAGTTGAAGCTGACTGGTGATGTCATTAAGGCTCTATTATGACACGTACAGCTTGGAACCATAAATACTACAGCACGGCAGTCATTTAAAGCCAGTCTCCATTGGAGATGGAAGTGGGCAGAAATGTACTGGCCTATCTTCCCAAGACGCCACAGCAGCCGGACAAATTGTATGTTCGACAGAATGGCTGTTTTATTCAGCCCATAAGGGTGACTACCCACTACAGTTTTTTTTTTCACTACGAAATTCGTAGCAGTTTTTTTTTCTGCAGGGGTCTATGGGACTTGTAATGTTAAAATCGAAATCATGCAAAATCGCAATTTACCGCGAAATCGCGATTTTAACATTACAAGTCCCATAGACCCCTGCAGGAAAAAAAAAAACGCTGCGAATTTCGCAGTGAAAAAAAACTGTAGTGTGTAGTCACCCTAAGGGGGAAACGGCGGCCTACAAAATCTGATTGGTCGCTGCTGCTACCATTTATAAAAAGGTCGGCTCAGTTCTTCCACGGGTAAGAATAAGGTAGGTACATAGCTAGGCAGGTTGGTTCAGTTTTTGTAGGTTGAGGAATGCTTATGGGCAAGGCCTTATGTCTGAACGCTGGCGCATGAAACGGCAGAGAGGCCCGGCCCTGTGCATTCGCTGATCATTGCCGTCAGCTGCTGTCTGCTTTCAAGCATGAATCAGGGGCTTGACACTTCTCAACTGGCTTTGATTGTGGGTCACACAGGTTGGTTGCAATGCCCTAGTATGAACGATACCTGGAACACAAGCCAGTCCTCAGGATGCATTCTAACTCAAGAGCACGATCATGTTGTGCCTGACCAATGTTTCCATCTTGGGTAATAGCACAGTCCTAAGCGATATGGAGTGGAGTTGGCATATGAGCTGGTCTGTGGTTTTGCTTCCAACAGTTTTTACCACACGCAGATGCTCGGTGGATACAATGTTGCGCGCTGGGGAAAAGCC
This sequence comes from Eleutherodactylus coqui, assembly GCF_035609145.1. Taxonomy (NCBI): domain Eukaryota; kingdom Metazoa; phylum Chordata; class Amphibia; order Anura; family Eleutherodactylidae; genus Eleutherodactylus; species Eleutherodactylus coqui. The sequence goes on from NC_089840.1 coordinate 159,650,769, forward strand.
CTGGAATAATCCACAGCAGGCAGGCAAGCAAAGTATAAATAAGGGGGGGATTGGTTAGCTGCCTGCAACTCTTGCTTGTACCCGAATAAGGTTTTGCCTGCAACGTGGCCTTCTACTGCTTGAGGCGGCGTTACATTCATGCACAAGGCACAGGTGCTGGCAGGTTTCTGCGGGAACCCACAGTGCAGCGTTGCATTCTTGAAACCGTTGCTTGACCCTTTCCCCAAAATTAGAAAGATTCGCTTACACCTCTTATGGCGTATAATAGCCGTCTCCTGGGATAACAATAGCAATACTGAGAATAATGAAAATAAAACGCATCATAGGCTGAAGAAATTTCTTCGCACGGCACGTCTTTTCTTCAGCCTTACATGACTATATATCTATATATGTATTCATCCATATATTTGGGTAGAAATCCATAAAAATATTTATCTATATATGTATTTCTATATATTTATATAGATATTTATCTATACACAGAGACAGATAGATAGATAGATAGATAGATAGATAGATAGATAGATAGATAGATAGATAGATAGATAGATAGATAGATAGACTGTATGCAATAACCCTGGATGTCTGACAGTTGAAGCTGACTGGTGATGTCATTAAGGCTCTATTATGACACGTACAGCTTGGAACCATAAATACTACAGCACGGCAGCCATTTAAAGCCAGTCTCCATTGGAGATGGAAGTGGGCAGAAATGTACTGGCCTATCTTCCCAAGACGCCACAGCAGCCGGACAAATTGTATGTTCGACAGAATGGCTGTTTTATTCAGCCCATAAGGGTGACTACCCACTACAGTTTTTTTTTTCACTGCGAAATTCGTAGCAGTTTTTTATCTGCAGGGGTCTATGGGACTTGTAATGTTAAAATCGAAATCACGCAAAATCGCAATTTACCGCGAAATCGCGATTTTAACATTACAAGTCCCATAGACCCCTGCAGAAAAAAAAACGCTGCGAATTTCGCAGTGAAAAAAAACTGTAGTGTGTAGTCACCCTACGGGGGAAACGGCGGCCTACAGGATCTGATTGGTCGCTGCTGCTACCATTTATAAAAAGGTCGGCTCAGTTCTTCCACGGGTAAGAATAAGGTAGGTACATAGGCAGGCAGGTAGGTTCAGTTTTTGTAGGTTGAGGAATGCTTATGGGCAAGGCCTTATGTCTGAACGCTGGCGCATGAAATGGCAGAGAGGCCCGGCCCTGTGCATTCGCTGATCATTGGCGTCAGCTGCTGTCTGCTTTTAAGCATGAATCAGGGGCTTCACACTTGTCCCCCAGGGCTCGGTCCTTGGCCCCCTTCTCTTCTCTATCTACACAGCCCCTATTGGACAAACCATCAGGAGTTTTGACCTCCAATACCACCTGTACGCTGATGACACCCAGCTATACACCTCTGCCCGTGACATCTCTGCACCCTTCCTCCAAAACATCACCGACTGTCTGTCCGCTGTCTCTAACACTATGTCCTCTCTCTACCTAAAACTAAACCTCTCTAAAACTGACTTACTGGTATTTCCGCCATGCACTAACCGACCTCATCCTGACATCTCCATCTCAGTGTGTGGCGCCACCATAACTCCTAGACAACACGCCCGCTGCCTTGGGGTCATATTTGACTCTGATCTCTCTTTTGCCCCCTACATCCAATCTCTGGCCCGAACATGTCAGCTGCACCTCAAGAACATCGCAAGAATCCGCTCTTTTCTCACTGTGGAGACGTTAAAAACGCTTATTGTCGCCCTCATCCACTCCCGGCTTGATTACTGCAACTCGTTGCTGATCGGCCTCCCCTGCACCAGACTCTACCCTCTCCAGTCCATCCTGAATGCGGCAGCCAGGCTCATCTTCCTGTCCAGCCGCTACTCGGACGCCTCTGCCCTGTGCCAGTCACTGCACTGGCTGCCCGTTAAATACAGAATTCAATTCAAACTCGCTACCTTCATCCACAAAGCCCTCCACAGTGCAGCGCCACCCTATATCGCCTCCCTTATCTCAATCCATCAACCAGCCCGGGCTCTCCGCTCTGCTAATGAAACCAGACTGAGCGCCCCTTTAATTCGAACTTCTCATTCCCGCCTCCAAGACTTCTCCAGAGCAGCACCGGTCCTCTGGAACGCACTACCAAAGGCTACCCGAGCAATCCAGGACTCGCAGAACTTCAGGCGTGCTCTAAAAACTCACCTCTTCAGGGAGGCATACCGCATTCCCTAAGAAAAAAAAAAACCTCTCTGTACTCCGCCTGATAACATGCTCCCTGACCTACTGACTGCAATCCCTGCTAGCCATCATAAACCGCTCCTGCAGTCACACCGTTTCTGCCGTCACACGGCTAAATGTCTGACCATTGTCTATGTGTATAGCATCCCTCACACTTCGCCATACCGTGCACATCTCCAGCCCCTTTACCCTCTGTATCACCCCATTACTTGTAGTATGTAAGCTCGTTGGAGCAGGACCCTCACGCCTATTGTTTCCATCAACTGATTACTATATGTAACCGTGGTTCTGTAATGTTTGTATTTTGTCCTTCTGTATTCCCCCCTGTCTATGTAAGCGCTGCGGAATATGTTGGCGCTATACAAATAAAGATTATTATTATTATTATTATTATCAACTGGCTTTGATTGTGGGTCATGCAGGTTGCTTGCAATGCCCTAGTATGAACGATACCTGGAACACAAGCCAGTCCTCAGGATGCATTCTAACTCAAGAGCACGATCACGTTGTGCCTGACCAATGTTTCCATCTTGGGTAATAGCACAGTCCTAAGCGATATGGAGTGAAGTTGGCATATGAGCTGGTCTGTGGTTTTGCTTCCAACAGTTTCTACCGCACGCAGATGCTCGGTGGATACAATGTTGCGCGCTGGGGAAAACCCCAGGAATAATCCACAGCAGGCAGACAAGCAAAGTATAAATAAGGGGGGGATTGGTTAGCTGCCTGCAACTCTTGCTTGTACCCGAATAAGGTTTTGCCTGCAACGCGGCCTTCTACTGCTTGAGGCGACATGACATTCATGCACAAGGCACAGGTGCTGGCAGGTTTCTGCGGGCACCCACAGTGCAGCGTTGCATTCTTGAAACTGTTGCTTGACCCTTTCCCTAAAATCAGGAAGATTCGCTTACACCTCTTATGGCGTATAATAGCTGTCTCCTGGAATAACAATAGCAATACTGAGAATAATGAAAATAAAACGCATCATAGGCTGAAGAAATTTCTTCGCACGGCACGTCTTTTCTTCAGCCTTACATGACTATATATCTATATATGTATTCATCCATATATTTGGGTAGAAATCCATAAAAATATATATCGATATATATGTATTACTATATATTTATATAGATATTTATCTATACACAGAGACAGATAGATAGGTAGATAGATAGATAGATAGATAGATAGATAGATAGATAGATAGACAGACTGTATGCAATAACCCTGGATGTCTGACAGTTGAAGCTGACTGGTGATGTCATTAAGGCTCTATTATGACACGTACAGCTTGGAACCATAAATACTACAGCACGGCAGTCATTTAAAGCCAGTCTCCATTGGAGATGGAAGTGGGCAGAAATGTACTGGCCTATCTTCCCAAGACGCCACAGCAGCCGGACAAATTGTATGTTCGACAGAATGGCTGTTTTATTCAGCCCATAAGGGTGACTACCCACTACAGTTTTTTTTTTCACTACGAAATTCGTAGCAGTTTTTTTTTCTGCAGGGGTCTATGGGACTTGTAATGTTAAAATCGAAATCATGCAAAATCGCAATTTACCGCGAAATCGCGATTTTAACATTACAAGTCCCATAGACCCCTGCAGGAAAAAAAAAAACGCTGCGAATTTCGCAGTGAAAAAAAACTGTAGTGTGTAGTCACCCTAAGGGGGAAACGGCGGCCTACAAAATCTGATTGGTCGCTGCTGCTACCATTTATAAAAAGGTCGGCTCAGTTCTTCCACGGGTAAGAATAAGGTAGGTACATAGCTAGGCAGGTTGGTTCAGTTTTTGTAGGTTGAGGAATGCTTATGGGCAAGGCCTTATGTCTGAACGCTGGCGCATGAAACGGCAGAGAGGCCCGGCCCTGTGCATTCGCTGATCATTGCCGTCAGCTGCTGTCTGCTTTCAAGCATGAATCAGGGGCTTGACACTTCTCAACTGGCTTTGATTGTGGGTCACACAGGTTGGTTGCAATGCCCTAGTATGAACGATACCTGGAACACAAGCCAGTCCTCAGGATGCATTCTAACTCAAGAGCACGATCATGTTGTGCCTGACCAATGTTTCCATCTTGGGTAATAGCACAGTCCTAAGCGATATGGAGTGGAGTTGGCATATGAGCTGGTCTGTGGTTTTGCTTCCAACAGTTTTTACCACACGCAGATGCTCGGTGGATACAATGTTGCGCGCTGGGGAAAAGCCCTGGAATAATCCACAGCAGGCAGGCAAGCAAAGTATAAATAAGGGGGGGATTGGTTAGCTGCCTGCAACTCTTGCTTGTACCCGAATAAGGTTTTGCCTGCAACGTGGCCTTCTACTGCTTGAGGCGGCGTTACATTCATGCACAAGGCACAGGTGCTGGCAGGTTTCTGCGGGAACCCACAGTGCAGCGTTGCATTCTTGAAACCGTTGCTTGACCCTTTCCCCAAAATTAGAAAGATTCGCTTACACCTCTTATGGCGTATAATAGCCGTCTCCTGGGATAACAATAGCAATACTGAGAATAATGAAAATAAAACGCATCATAGGCTGAAGAAATTTCTTCGCACGGCACGTCTTTTCTTCAGCCTTACATGACTATATATCTATATATGTATTCATCCATATATTTGGGTAGAAATCCATAAAAATATTTATCTATATATGTATTTCTATATATTTATATAGATATTTATCTATACACAGAGACAGATAGATAGATAGATAGATAGATAGATAGATAGATAGATAGATAGATAGATAGATAGATAGACTGTATGCAATAACCCTGGATGTCTGACAGTTGAAGCTGACTGGTGATGTCATTAAGGCTCTATTATGACACGTACAGCTTGGAACCATAAATACTACAGCACGGCAGCCATTTAAAGCCAGTCTCCATTGGAGATGGAAGTGGGCAGAAATGTACTGGCCTATCTTCCCAAGACGCCACAGCAGCCGGACAAATTGTATGTTCGACAGAATGGCTGTTTTATTCAGCCCATAAGGGTGACTACCCACTACAGTTTTTTTTTTCACTGCGAAATTCGTAGCAGTTTTTTATCTGCAGGGGTCTATGGGACTTGTAATGTTAAAATCGAAATCACGCAAAATCGCAATTTACCGCGAAATCGCGATTTTAACATTACAAGTCCCATAGACCCCTGCAGAAAAAAAAACGCTGCGAATTTCGCAGTGAAAAAAACTGTAGTGTGTAGTCACCCTACGGGGGAAACGGCGGCCTACAGGATCTGATTGGTCGCTGCTGCTACCATTTATAAAAAGGTCGGCTCAGTTCTTCCACGGGTAAGAATAAGGTAGGTACATAGGCAGGCAGGTAGGTTCAGTTTTTGTAGGTTGAGGAATGCTTATGGGCAAGGCCTTATGTCTGAACGCTGGCGCATGAAATGGCAGAGAGGCCCGGCCCTGTGCATTCGCTGATCATTGGCGTCAGCTGCTGTCTGCTTTTAAGCATGAATCAGGGGCTTCACACTTGTCCCCCAGGGCTCGGTCCTTGGCCCCCTTCTCTTCTCTATCTACACAGCCCCTATTGGACAAACCATCAGGAGTTTTGACCTCCAATACCACCTGTACGCTGATGACACCCAGCTATACACCTCTGCCCGTGACATCTCTGCACCCTTCCTCCAAAACATCACCGACTGTCTGTCCGCTGTCTCTAACACTATGTCCTCTCTCTACCTAAAACTAAACCTCTCTAAAACTGACTTACTGGTATTTCCGCCCTGCACTAACCGACCTCATCCTGACATCTCCATCTCAGTGTGTGGCGCCACCATAACTCCTAGACAACACGCCCGCTGCCTTGGGGTCATATTTGACTCTGATCTCTCTTTTGCCCCCTACATCCAATCTCTGGCCCGAACATGTCAGCTGCACCTCAAGAACATCGCAAGAATCCGCTCTTTTCTCACTGTGGAGACGTTAAAAACGCTTATTGTCGCCCTCATCCACTCCCGGCTTGATTACTGCAACTCGTTGCTGATCGGCCTCCCCTGCACCAGACTCTACCCTCTCCAGTCCATCCTGAATGCGGCAGCCAGGCTCATCTTCCTGTCCAGCCGCTACTCGGACGCCTCTGCCCTGTGCCAGTCACTGCACTGGCTGCCCGTTAAATACAGAATTCAATTCAAACTCGCTACCTTCATCCACAAAGCCCTCCACAGTGCAGCGCCACCCTATATCGCCTCCCTTATCTCAATCCATCAACCAGCCCGGGCTCTCCGCTCTGCTAATGAAACCAGACTGAGCGCCCCTTTAATTCGAACTTCTCATTCCCGCCTCCAAGACTTCTCCAGAGCAGCACCGGTCCTCTGGAACGCACTACCAAAGGCTACCCGAGCAATCCAGGACTCGCAGAACTTCAGGCGTGCTCTAAAAACTCACCTCTTCAGGGAGGCATACCGCATTCCCTAAGAAAAAAAAAAACCTCTCTGTACTCCGCCTGATAACATGCTCCCTGACCTACTGACTGCAATCCCTGCTAGCCATCATAAACCGCTCCTGCAGTCACACCGTTTCTGCCGTCACACGGCTAAATGTCTGACCATTGTCTATGTGTATAGCATCCCTCACACTTCGCCATACCGTGCACATCTCCAGCCCCTTTACCCTCTGTATCACCCCATTACTTGTAGTATGTAAGCTCGTTGGAGCAGGACCCTCACGCCTATTGTTTCCATCAACTGATTACTATATGTAACCGTGGTTCTGTAATGTTTGTATTTTGTCCTTCTGTATTCCCCCCTGTCTATGTAAGCGCTGCGGAATATGTTGGCGCTATACAAATAAAGATTATTATTATTATTATTATTATCAACTGGCTTTGATTGTGGGTCATGCAGGTTGCTTGCAATGCCCTAGTATGAACGATACCTGGAACACAAGCCAGTCCTCAGGATGCATTCTAACTCAAGAGCACGATCACGTTGTGCCTGACCAATGTTTCCATCTTGGGTAATAGCACAGTCCTAAGCGATATGGAGTGAAGTTGGCATATGAGCTGGTCTGTGGTTTTGCTTCCAACAGTTTCTACCGCACGCAGATGCTCGGTGGATACAATGTTGCGCGCTGGGGAAAACCCCAGGAATAATCCACAGCAGGCAGGCAAGCAAAGTATAAATAAGGGGGGGATTGGTTAGCTGCCTGCAACTCTTGCTTGTACCCGAATAAGGTTTTGCCTGCAACGCGGCCTTCTACTGCTTGAGGCGACATGACATTCATGCACAAGGCACAGGTGCTGGCAGGTTTCTGCGGGCACCCACAGTGCAGCGTTGCATTCTTGAAACTGTTGCTTGACCCTTTCCCTAAAATCAGGAAGATTCGCTTACACCTCTTATGGCGTATAATAGCTGTCTCCTGGAATAACAATAGCAATACTGAGAATAATGAAAATAAAACGCATCATAGGCTGAAGAAATTTCTTCGCACGGCACGTCTTTTCTTCAGCCTTACATGACTATATATCTATATATGTATTCATCCATATATTTGGGTAGAAATCCATAAAAATATATATCGATATATATGTATTACTATATATTTATATAGATATTTATCTATACACAGAGACAGATAGATAGGTAGATAGATAGATAGATAGATAGATAGATAGATAGATAGATAGATAGACAGACTGTATGCAATAACCCTGGATGTCTGACAGTTGAAGCTGACTGGTGATGTCATTAAGGCTCTATTATGACACGTACAGCTTGGAACCATAAATACTACAGCACGGCAGTCATTTAAAGCCAGTCTCCATTGGAGATGGAAGTGGGCAGAAATGTACTGGCCTATCTTCCCAAGACGCCACAGCAGCCGGACAAATTGTATGTTCGACAGAATGGCTGTTTTATTCAGCCCATAAGGGTGACTACCCACTACAGTTTTTTTTTTCACTACGAAATTCGTAGCAGTTTTTTTTTCTGCAGGGGTCTATGGGACTTGTAATGTTAAAATCGAAATCATGCAAAATCGCAATTTACCGCGAAATCGCGATTTTAACATTACAAGTCCCATAGACCCCTGCAGGAAAAAAAAAAACGCTGCGAATTTCGCAGTGAAAAAAAACTGTAGTGTGTAGTCACCCTAAGGGGGAAACGGCGGCCTACAAAATCTGATTGGTCGCTGCTGCTACCATTTATAAAAAGGTCGGCTCAGTTCTTCCACGGGTAAGAATAAGGTAGGTACATAGCTAGGCAGGTTGGTTCAGTTTTTGTAGGTTGAGGAATGCTTATGGGCAAGGCCTTATGTCTGAACGCTGGCGCATGAAACGGCAGAGAGGCCCGGCCCTGTGCATTCGCTGATCATTGCCGTCAGCTGCTGTCTGCTTTCAAGCATGAATCAGGGGCTTGACACTTCTCAACTGGCTTTGATTGTGGGTCACACAGGTTGGTTGCAATGCCCTAGTATGAACGATACCTGGAACACAAGCCAGTCCTCAGGATGCATTCTAACTCAAGAGCACGATCATGTTGTGCCTGACCAATGTTTCCATCTTGGGTAATAGCACAGTCCTAAGCGATATGGAGTGGAGTTGGCATATGAGCTGGTCTGTGGTTTTGCTTCCAACAGTTTTTACCACACGCAGATGCTCGGTGGATACAATGTTGCGCGCTGGGGAAAAGCCCTGGAATAATCCACAGCAGGCAGGCAAGCAAAGTATAAATAAGGGGGGGATTGGTTAGCTGCCTGCAACTCTTGCTTGTACCCGAATAAGGTTTTGCCTGCAACGTGGCCTTCTACTGCTTGAGGCGGCGTTACATTCATGCACAAGGCACAGGTGCTGGCAGGTTTCTGCGGGAACCCACAGTGCAGCGTTGCATTCTTGAAACCGTTGCTTGACCCTTTCCCCAAAATTAGAAAGATTCGCTTACACCTCTTATGGCGTATAATAGCCGTCTCCTGGGATAACAATAGCAATACTGAGAATAATGAAAATAAAACGCATCATAGGCTGAAGAAATTTCTTCGCACGGCACGTCTTTTCTTCAGCCTTACATGACTATATATCTATATATGTATTCATCCATATATTTGGGTAGAAATCCATAAAAATATTTATCTATATATGTATTTCTATATATTTATATAGATATTTATCTATACACAGAGACAGATAGATAGATAGATAGATAGATAGATAGATAGATAGATAGATAGATAGATAGACTGTATGCAATAACCCTGGATGTCTGACAGTTGAAGCTGACTGGTGATGTCATTAAGGCTCTATTATGACACGTACAGCTTGGAACCATAAATACTACAGCACGGCAGCCATTTAAAGCCAGTCTCCATTGGAGATGGAAGTGGGCAGAAATGTACTGGCCTATCTTCCCAAGACGCCACAGCAGCCGGACAAATTGTATGTTCGACAGAATGGCTGTTTTATTCAGCCCATAAGGGTGACTACCCACTACAGTTTTTTTTTTCACTGCGAAATTCGTAGCAGTTTTTTATCTGCAGGGGTCTATGGGACTTGTAATGTTAAAATCGAAATCACGCAAAATCGCAATTTACCGCGAAATCGCGATTTTAACATTACAAGTCCCATAGACCCCTGCAGAAAAAAAAACGCTGCGAATTTCGCAGTGAAAAAAACTGTAGTGTGTAGTCACCCTACGGGGGAAACGGCGGCCTACAGGATCTGATTGGTCGCTGCTGCTACCATTTATAAAAAGGTCGGCTCAGTTCTTCCACGGGTAAGAATAAGGTAGGTACATAGGCAGGCAGGTAGGTTCAGTTTTTGTAGGTTGAGGAATGCTTATGGGCAAGGCCTTATGTCTGAACGCTGGCGCATGAAATGGCAGAGAGGCCCGGCCCTGTGCATTCGCTGATCATTGGCGTCAGCTGCTGTCTGCTTTTAAGCATGAATCAGGGGCTTCACACTTGTCCCCCAGGGCTCGGTCCTTGGCCCCCTTCTCTTCTCTATCTACACAGCCCCTATTGGACAAACCATCAGGAGTTTTGACCTCCAATACCACCTGTACGCTGATGACACCCAGCTATACACCTCTGCCCGTGACATCTCTGCACCCTTCCTCCAAAACATCACCGACTGTCTGTCCGCTGTCTCTAACACTATGTCCTCTCTCTACCTAAAACTAAACCTCTCTAAAACTGACTTACTGGTATTTCCGCCCTGCACTAACCGACCTCATCCTGACATCTCCATCTCAGTGTGTGGCGCCACCATAACTCCTAGACAACACGCCCGCTGCCTTGGGGTCATATTTGACTCTGATCTCTCTTTTGCCCCCTACATCCAATCTCTGGCCCGAACATGTCAGCTGCACCTCAAGAACATCGCAAGAATCCGCTCTTTTCTCACTGTGGAGACGTTAAAAACGCTTATTGTCGCCCTCATCCACTCCCGGCTTGATTACTGCAACTCGTTGCTGATCGGCCTCCCCTGCACCAGACTCTACCCTCTCCAGTCCATCCTGAATGCGGCAGCCAGGCTCATCTTCCTGTCCAGCCGCTACTCGGACGCCTCTGCCCTGTGCCAGTCACTGCACTGGCTGCCCGTTAAATACAGAATTCAATTCAAACTCGCTACCTTCATCCACAAAGCCCTCCACAGTGCAGCGCCACCCTATATCGCCTCCCTTATCTCAATCCATCAACCAGCCCGGGCTCTCCGCTCTGCTAATGAAACCAGACTGAGCGCCCCTTTAATTCGAACTTCTCATTCCCGCCTCCAAGACTTCTCCAGAGCAGCACCGGTCCTCTGGAACGCACTACCAAAGGCTACCCGAGCAATCCAGGACTCGCAGAACTTCAGGCGTGCTCTAAAAACTCACCTCTTCAGGGAGGCATACCGCATTCCCTAAGAAAAAAAAAAACCTCTCTGTACTCCGCCTGATAACATGCTCCCTGACCTACTGACTGCAATCCCTGCTAGCCATCATAAACCGCTCCTGCAGTCACACCGTTTCTGCCGTCACACGGCTAAATGTCTGACCATTGTCTATGTGTATAGCATCCCTCACACTTCGCCATACCGTGCACATCTCCAGCCCCTTTACCCTCTGTATCACCCCATTACTTGTAGTATGTAAGCTCGTTGGAGCAGGACCCTCACGCCTATTGTTTCCATCAACTGATTACTATATGTAACCGTGGTTCTGTAATGTTTGTATTTTGTCCTTCTGTATTCCCCCCTGTCTATGTAAGCGCTGCGGAATATGTTGGCGCTATACAAATAAAGATTATTATTATTATTATTATTATCAACTGGCTTTGATTGTGGGTCATGCAGGTTGCTTGCAATGCCCTAGTATGAACGATACCTGGAACACAAGCCAGTCCTCAGGATGCATTCTAACTCAAGAGCACGATCACGTTGTGCCTGACCAATGTTTCCATCTTGGGTAATAGCACAGTCCTAAGCGATATGGAGTGAAGTTGGCATATGAGCTGGTCTGTGGTTTTGCTTCCAACAGTTTCTACCGCACGCAGATGCTCGGTGGATACAATGTTGCGCGCTGGGGAAAACCCCAGGAATAATCCACAGCAGGCAGGCAAGCAAAGTATAAATAAGGGGGGGATTGGTTAGCTGCCTGCAACTCTTGCTTGTACCCGAATAAGGTTTTGCCTGCAACGCGGCCTTCTACTGCTTGAGGCGACATGACATTCATGCACAAGGCACAGGTGCTGGCAGGTTTCTGCGGGCACCCACAGTGCAGCGTTGCATTCTTGAAACTGTTGCTTGACCCTTTCCCTAAAATCAGGAAGATTCGCTTACACCTCTTATGGCGTATAATAGCTGTCTCCTGGAATAACAATAGCAATACTGAGAATAATGAAAATAAAACGCATCATAGGCTGAAGAAATTTCTTCGCACGGCACGTCTTTTCTTCAGCCTTACATGACTATATATCTATATATGTATTCATCCATATATTTGGGTAGAAATCCATAAAAATATATATCGATATATATGTATTACTATATATTTATATAGATATTTATCTATACACAGAGACAGATAGATAGGTAGATAGATAGATAGATAGATAGATAGATAGATAGATAGATAGATAGATAGATAGATAGATAGACAGACTGTATGCAATAACCCTGGATGTCTGACAGTTGAAGCTGACTGGTGATGTCATTAAGGCTCTATTATGACACGTACAGCTTGGAACCATAAATACTACAGCACGGCAGCCATTTAAAGCCAGTCTCCATTGGAGATGGAAGTGGGCAGAAATGTACTGGCCTATCTTCCCAAGACGCCACAGCAGCCGGACAAATTGTATGTTCGACAGAATGGCTGTTTTATTCAGCCCATAAGGGTGACTACCCACTACAGTTTTTTTTTTCACTACGAAATTCGTAGCAGTTTTTTTTTCTGCAGGGGTCTATGGGACTTGTAATGTTAAAATCGAAATCATGCAAAATCGCAATTTACCGCGAAATCGCGATTTTAACATTACAAGTCCCATAGACCCCTGCAGGAAAAAAAAAAACGCTGCGAATTTCGCAGTGAAAAAAAACTGTAGTGTGTAGTCACCCTAAGGGGGAAACGGCGGCCTACAAAATCTGATTGGTCGCTGCTGCTACCATTTATAAAAAGGTCGGCTCAGTTCTTCCACGGGTAAGAATAAGGTAGGTACATAGCTAGGCAGGTTGGTTCAGTTTTTGTAGGTTGAGGAATGCTTATGGGCAAGGCCTTATGTCTGAACGCTGGCGCATGAAACGGCAGAGAGGCCCGGCCCTGTGCATTCGCTGATCATTGCCGTCAGCTGCTGTCTGCTTTCAAGCATGAATCAGGGGCTTGACACTTCTCAACTGGCTTTGATTGTGGGTCACACAGGTTGGTTGCAATGCCCTAGTATGAACGATACCTGGAACACAAGCCAGTCCTCAGGATGCATTCTAACTCAAGAGCACGATCATGTTGTGCCTGACCAATGTTTCCATCTTGGGTAATAGCACAGTCCTAAGCGATATGGAGTGGAGTTGGCATATGAGCTGGTCTGTGGTTTTGCTTCCAACAGTTTTTACCACACGCAGATGCTCGGTGGATACAATGTTGCGCGCTGGGGAAAAGCCCTGGAATAATCCACAGCAGGCAGGCAAGCAAAGTATAAATAAGGGGGGGATTGGTTAGCTGCCTGCAACTCTTGCTTGTACCCGAATAAGGTTTTGCCTGCAACGTGGCCTTCTACTGCTTGAGGCGGCGTTACATTCATGCACAAGGCACAGGTGCTGGCAGGTTTCTGCGGGAACCCACAGTGCAGCGTTGCATTCTTGAAACCGTTGCTTGACCCTTTCCCCAAAATTAGAAAGATTCGCTTACACCTCTTATGGCGTATAATAGCCGTCTCCTGGGATAACAATAGCAATACTGAGAATAATGAAAATAAAACGCATCATAGGCTGAAGAAATTTCTTCGCACGGCACGTCTTTTCTTCAGCCTTACATGACTATATATCTATATATGTATTCATCCATATATTTGGGTAGAAATCCATAAAAATATTTATCTATATATGTATTTCTATATATTTATATAGATATTTATCTATACACAGAGACAGATAGATAGATAGATAGATAGATAGATAGATAGATAGATAGATAGATAGATAGATAGATAGATAGATAGACTGTATGCAATAACCCTGGATGTCTGACAGTTGAAGCTGACTGGTGATGTCATTAAGGCTCTATTATGACACGTACAGCTTGGAACCATAAATACTACAGCACGGCAGCCATTTAAAGCCAGTCTCCATTGGAGATGGAAGTGGGCAGAAATGTACTGGCCTATCTTCCCAAGACGCCACAGCAGCCGGACAAATTGTATGTTCGACAGAATGGCTGTTTTATTCAGCCCATAAGGGTGACTACCCACTACAGTTTTTTTTTTCACTGCGAAATTCGTAGCAGTTTTTTATCTGCAGGGGTCTATGGGACTTGTAATGTTAAAATCGAAATCACGCAAAATCGCAATTTACCGCGAAATCGCGATTTTAACATTACAAGTCCCATAGACCCCTGCAGAAAAAAAAACGCTGCGAATTTCGCAGTGAAAAAAAACTGTAGTGTGTAGTCACCCTACGGGGGAAACGGCGGCCTACAGGATCTGATTGGTCGCTGCTGCTACCATTTATAAAAAGGTCGGCTCAGTTCTTCCACGGGTAAGAATAAGGTAGGTACATAGGCAGGCAGGTAGGTTCAGTTTTTGTAGGTTGAGGAATGCTTATGGGCAAGGCCTTATGTCTGAACGCTGGCGCATGAAATGGCAGAGAGGCCCGGCCCTGTGCATTCGCTGATCATTGGCGTCAGCTGCTGTCTGCTTTTAAGCATGAATCAGGGGCTTCACACTTGTCCCCCAGGGCTCGGTCCTTGGCCCCCTTCTCTTCTCTATCTACACAGCCCCTATTGGACAAACCATCAGGAGTTTTGACCTCCAATACCACCTGTACGCTGATGACACCCAGCTATACACCTCTGCCCGTGACATCTCTGCACCCTTCCTCCAAAACATCACCGACTGTCTGTCCGCTGTCTCTAACACTATGTCCTCTCTCTACCTAAAACTAAACCTCTCTAAAACTGACTTACTGGTATTTCCGCCCTGCACTAACCGACCTCATCCTGACATCTCCATCTCAGTGTGTGGCGCCACCATAACTCCTAGACAACACGCCCGCTGCCTTGGGGTCATATTTGACTCTGATCTCTCTTTTGCCCCCTACATCCAATCTCTGGCCCGAACATGTCAGCTGCACCTCAAGAACATCGCAAGAATCCGCTCTTTTCTCACTGTGGAGACGTTAAAAACGCTTATTGTCGCCCTCATCCACTCCCGGCTTGATTACTGCAACTCGTTGCTGATCGGCCTCCCCTGCACCAGACTCTACCCTCTCCAGTCCATCCTGAATGCGGCAGCCAGGCTCATCTTCCTGTCCAGCCGCTACTCGGACGCCTCTGCCCTGTGCCAGTCACTGCACTGGCTGCCCGTTAAATACAGAATTCAATTCAAACTCGCTACCTTCATCCACAAAGCCCTCCACAGTGCAGCGCCACCCTATATCGCCTCCCTTATCTCAATCCATCAACCAGCCCGGGCTCTCCGCTCTGCTAATGAAACCAGACTGAGCGCCCCTTTAATTCGAACTTCTCATTCCCGCCTCCAAGACTTCTCCAGAGCAGCACCGGTCCTCTGGAACGCACTACCAAAGGCTACCCGAGCAATCCAGGACTCGCAGAACTTCAGGCGTGCTCTAAAAACTCACCTCTTCAGGGAGGCATACCGCATTCCCTAAGAAAAAAAAAAACCTCTCTGTACTCCGCCTGATAACATGCTCCCTGACCTACTGACTGCAATCCCTGCTAGCCATCATAAACCGCTCCTGCAGTCACACCGTTTCTGCCGTCACACGGCTAAATGTCTGACCATTGTCTATGTGTATAGCATCCCTCACACTTCGCCATACCGTGCACATCTCCAGCCCCTTTACCCTCTGTATCACCCCATTACTTGTAGTATGTAAGCTCGTTGGAGCAGGACCCTCACGCCTATTGTTTCCATCAACTGATTACTATATGTAACCGTGGTTCTGTAATGTTTGTATTTTGTCCTTCTGTATTCCCCCCTGTCTATGTAAGCGCTGCGGAATATGTTGGCGCTATACAAATAAAGATTATTATTATTATTATTATTATCAACTGGCTTTGATTGTGGGTCATGCAGGTTGCTTGCAATGCCCTAGTATGAACGATACCTGGAACACAAGCCAGTCCTCAGGATGCATTCTAACTCAAGAGCACGATCACGTTGTGCCTGACCAATGTTTCCATCTTGGGTAATAGCACAGTCCTAAGCGATATGGAGTGAAGTTGGCATATGAGCTGGTCTGTGGTTTTGCTTCCAACAGTTTCTACCGCACGCAGATGCTCGGTGGATACAATGTTGCGCGCTGGGGAAAACCCCAGGAATAATCCACAGCAGGCAGGCAAGCAAAGTATAAATAAGGGGGGGATTGGTTAGCTGCCTGCAACTCTTGCTTGTACCCGAATAAGGTTTTGCCTGCAACGCGGCCTTCTACTGCTTGAGGCGACATGACATTCATGCACAAGGCACAGGTGCTGGCAGGTTTCTGCGGGCACCCACAGTGCAGCGTTGCATTCTTGAAACTGTTGCTTGACCCTTTCCCTAAAATCAGGAAGATTCGCTTACACCTCTTATGGCGTATAATAGCTGTCTCCTGGAATAACAATAGCAATACTGAGAATAATGAAAATAAAACGCATCATAGGCTGAAGAAATTTCTTCGCACGGCACGTCTTTTCTTCAGCCTTACATGACTATATATCTATATATGTATTCATCCATATATTTGGGTAGAAATCCATAAAAATATATATCGATATATATGTATTACTATATATTTATATAGATATTTATCTATACACAGAGACAGATAGATAGGTAGATAGCTAGATAGATAGATAGATAGATAGATAGATAGATAGATAGATAGACAGACTGTATGCAATAAGCCTGGATGTCTGACAGTTGAAGCTGACTGGTGATGTCATTAAGGCTCTATTATGACACGTACAGCTTGGAACCACACGGCAGTCATTTAAAGCCAGTCTCCATTGGAGATGGAAGTGGGCAGAAATGTACTGGCCTATCTTCCCAAGACGCCACAGCAGCCGGACAAATTGTATGTTCGACAGAATGGCTGTTTTATTCAGCCCATAAGGGTGACTACCCACTACAGTTTTTTTTTTCACTACGAAATTCGTAGCAGTTTTTTTTTCTGCAGGGGTCTATGGGACTTGTAATGTTAAAATCGAAATCATGCAAAATCGCAATTTACCGCGAAATCGCGATTTTAACATTACAAGTCCCATAGACCCCTGCAGGAAAAAAAAAACGCTGCGAATTTCGCAGTGAAAAAAAACTGTAGTGTGTAGTCACCCTAAGGGGGAAACGGCGGCCTACAAAATCTGATTGGTCGCTGCTGCTACCATTTATAAAAAGGTCGGCTCAGTTCTTCCACGGGTAAGAATAAGGTAGGTACATAGCTAGGCAGGTTGGTTCAGTTTTTGTAGGTTGAGGAATGCTTATGGGCAAGGCCTTATGTCTGAACGCTGGCGCATGAAACGGCAGAGAGGCCCGGCCCTGTGCATTCGCTGATCATTGCCGTCAGCTGCTGTCTGCTTTCAAGCATGAATCAGGGGCTTGACACTTCTCAACTGGCTTTGATTGTGGGTCACACAGGTTGGTTGCAATGCCCTAGTATGAACGATACCTGGAACACAAGCCAGTCCTCAGGATGCATTCTAACTCAAGAGCACGATCATGTTGTGCCTGACCAATGTTTCCATCTTGGGTAATAGCACAGTCCTAAGCGATATGGAGTGGAGTTGGCATATGAGCTGGTCTGTGGTTTTGCTTCCAACAGTTTTTACCACACGCAGATGCTCGGTGGATACAATGTTGCGCGCTGGGGAAAAGCCCTGGAATAATCCACAGCAGGCAGGCAAGCAAAGTATAAATAAGGGGGGGATTGGTTAGCTGCCTGCAACTCTTGCTTGTACCCGAATAAGGTTTTGCCTGCAACGTGGCCTTCTACTGCTTGAGGCGGCGTTACATTCATGCACAAGGCACAGGTGCTGGCAGGTTTCTGCGGGAACCCACAGTGCAGCGTTGCATTCTTGAAACCGTTGCTTGACCCTTTCCCCAAAATTAGAAAGATTCGCTTACACCTCTTATGGCGTATAATAGCCGTCTCCTGGGATAACAATAGCAATACTGAGAATAATGAAAATAAAACGCATCATAGGCTGAAGAAATTTCTTCGCACGGCACGTCTTTTCTTCAGCCTTACATGACTATATATCTATATATGTATTCATCCATATATTTGGGTAGAAATCCATAAAAATATTTATCTATATATGTATTTCTATATATTTATATAGATATTTATCTATACACAGAGACAGATAGATAGATAGATAGATAGACTGTATGCAATAACCCTGGATGTCTGACAGTTGAAGCTGACTGGTGATGTCATTAAGGCTCTATTATGACACGTACAGCTTGGAACCATAAATACTACAGCACGGCAGCCATTTAAAGCCAGTCTCCATTGGAGATGGAAGTGGGCAGAAATGTACTGGCCTATCTTCCCAAGACGCCACAGCAGCCGGACAAATTGTATGTTCGACAGAATGGCTGTTTTATTCAGCCCATAAGGGTGACTACCCACTACAGTTTTTTTTTTCACTGCGAAATTCGTAGCAGTTTTTTATCTGCAGGGGTCTATGGGACTTGTAATGTTAAAATCGAAATCACGCAAAATCGCAATTTACCGCGAAATCGCGATTTTAACATTACAAGTCCCATAGACCCCTGCAGAAAAAAAAACGCTGCGAATTTCGCAGTGAAAAAAAACTGTAGTGTGTAGTCACCCTACGGGGGAAACGGCGGCCTACAGGATCTGATTGGTCGCTGCTGCTACCATTTATAAAAAGGTCGGCTCAGTTCTTCCACGGGTAAGAATAAGGTAGGTACATAGGCAGGCAGGTAGGTTCAGTTTTTGTAGGTTGAGGAATGCTTATGGGCAAGGCCTTATGTCTGAACGCTGGCGCATGAAATGGCAGAGAGGCCCGGCCCTGTGCATTCGCTGATCATTGGCGTCAGCTGCTGTCTGCTTTTAAGCATGAATCAGGGGCTTCACACTTGTCCCCCAGGGCTCGGTCCTTGGCCCCCTTCTCTTCTCTATCTACACAGCCCCTATTGGACAAACCATCAGGAGTTTTGACCTCCAATACCACCTGTACGCTGATGACACCCAGCTATACACCTCTGCCCGTGACATCTCTGCACCCTCCCTCCAAAACATCACCGACTGTCTGTCCGCTGTCTCTAACACTATGTCCTCTCTCTACCTAAAACTAAACCTCTCTAAAACTGACTTACTGGTATTTCCGCCCTGCACTAACCGACCTCATCCTGACATCTCCATCTCAGTGTGTGGCGCCACCATAACTCCTAGACAACACGCCCGCTGCCTTGGGGTCATATTTGACTCTGATCTCTCTTTTGCCCCCTACATCCAATCTCTGGCCCGAACATGTCAGCTGCACCTCAAGAACATCGCAAGAATCCGCTCTTTTCTCACTGTGGAGACGTTAAAAACGCTTATTGTCACCCTCATCCACTCCCGGCTTGATTACTGCAACTCGTTGCTGATCGGCCTCCCCTGCACCAGACTCTACCCTCTCCAGTCCATCCTGAATGCGGCAGCCAGGCTCATCTTCCTGTCCAGCCGCTACTCGGACGCCTCTGCCCTGTGCCAGTCACTGCACTGGCTGCCCGTTAAATACAGAATTCAATTCAAACTCGCTACCTTCATCCACAAAGCCCTCCACAGTGCAGCGCCACCCTATATCGCCTCCCTTATCTCAATCCATCAACCAGCCCGGGCTCTCCGCTCTGCTAATGAAACCAGACTGAGCGCCCCTTTAATTCGAACTTCTCATTCCCGCCTCCAAGACTTCTCCAGAGCAGCACCGGTCCTCTGGAACGCACTACCAAAGGCTACCCGAGCAATCCAGGACTCGCAGAACTTCAGGCGTGCTCTAAAAACTCACCTCTTCAGGGAGGCATACCGCATTCCCTAAGAAAAAAAAAAACCTCTCTGTACTCCGCCTGATAACATGCTCCCTGACCTACTGACTGCAATCCCTGCTAGCCATCATAAACCGCTCCTGCAGTCACACCGTTTCTGCCGTCACACGGCTAAATGTCTGACCATTGTCTATGTGTATAGCATCCCTCACACTTCGCCATACCGTGCACATCTCCAGCCCCTTTACCCTCTGTATCACCCCATTACTTGTAGTATGTAAGCTCGTTGGAGCAGGACCCTCACGCCTATTGTTTCCATCAACTGATTACTATATGTAACCGTGGTTCTGTAATGTTTGTATTTTGTCCTTCTGTATTCCCCCCTGTCTATGTAAGCGCTGCGGAATATGTTGGCGCTATACAAATAAAGATTATTATTATTATTATTATTATCAACTGGCTTTGATTGTGGGTCATGCAGGTTGCTTGCAATGCCCTAGTATGAACGATACCTGGAACACAAGCCAGTCCTCAGGATGCATTCTAACTCAAGAGCACGATCACGTTGTGCCTGACCAATGTTTCCATCTTGGGTAATAGCACAGTCCTAAGCGATATGGAGTGAAGTTGGCATATGAGCTGGTCTGTGGTTTTGCTTCCAACAGTTTCTACCGCACGCAGATGCTCGGTGGATACAATGTTGCGCGCTGGGGAAAACCCCAGGAATAATCCACAGCAGGCAGGCAAGCAAAGTATAAATAAGGGGGGGATTGGTTAGCTGCCTGCAACTCTTGCTTGTACCCGAATAAGGTTTTGCCTGCAACGCGGCCTTCTACTGCTTGAGGCGACATGACATTCATGCACAAGGCACAGGTGCTGGCAGGTTTCTGCGGGCACCCACAGTGCAGCGTTGCATTCTTGAAACTGTTGCTTGACCCTTTCCCTAAAATCAGGAAGATTCGCTTACACCTCTTATGGCGTATAATAGCTGTCTCCTGGAATAACAATAGCAATACTGAGAATAATGAAAATAAAACGCATCATAGGCTGAAGAAATTTCTTCGCACGGCACGTCTTTTCTTCAGCCTTACATGACTATATATCTATATATGTATTCATCCATATATTTGGGTAGAAATCCATAAAAATATATATCGATATATATGTATTACTATATATTTATATAGATATTTATCTATACACAGAGACAGATAGATAGGTAGATAGATAGATAGATAGATAGATAGATAGATAGATAGATAGATAGATAGATAGATAGATAGACAGACTGTATGCAATAACCCTGGATGTCTGACAGTTGAAGCTGACTGGTGATGTCATTAAGGCTCTATTATGACACGTACAGCTTGGAACCATAAATACTACAGCACAGCAGTCATTTAAAGCCAGTCTCCATTGGAGATGGAAGTGGGCAGAAATGTACTGGCCTATCTTCCCAAGACGCCACAGCAGCCGGACAAATTGTATGTTCGACAGAATGGCTGTTTTATTCAGCCCATAAGGGTGACTACCCACTACAGTTTTTTTTTTCACTACGAAATTCGTAGCAGTTTTTTTTTCTGCAGGGGTCTATGGGACTTGTAATGTTAAAATCGAAATCATGCAAAATCGCAATTTACCGCGAAATCGCGATTTTAACATTACAAGTCCCATAGACCCCTGCAGGAAAAAAAAAACGCTGCGAATTTCGCAGTGAAAAAAAACTGTAGTGTGTAGTCACCCTAAGGGGGAAACGGCGGCCTACAAAATCTGATTGGTCGCTGCTGCTACCATTTATAAAAAGGTCGGCTCAGTTCTTCCACGGGTAAGAATAAGGTAGGTACATAGCTAGGCAGGTTGGTTCAGTTTTTGTAGGTTGAGGAATGCTTATGGGCAAGGCCTTATGTCTGAACGCTGGCGCATGAAACGGCAGAGAGGCCCGGCCCTGTGCATTCGCTGATCATTGCCGTCAGCTGCTGTCTGCTTTCAAGCATGAATCAGGGGCTTGACACTTCTCAACTGGCTTTGATTGTGGGTCACACAGGTTGGTTGCAATGCCCTAGTATGAACGATACCTGGAACACAAGCCAGTCCTCAGGATGCATTCTAACTCAAGAGCACGATCATGTTGTGCCTGACCAATGTTTCCATCTTGGGTAATAGCACAGTCCTAAGCGATATGGAGTGGAGTTGGCATATGAGCTGGTCTGTGGTTTTGCTTCCAACAGTTTTTACCACACGCAGATGCTCGGTGGATACAATGTTGCGCGCTGGGGAAAAGCCCTGGAATAATCCACAGCAGGCAGGCAAGCAAAGTATAAATAAGGGGGGGATTGGTTAGCTGCCTGCAACTCTTGCTTGTACCCGAATAAGGTTTTGCCTGCAACGTGGCCTTCTACTGCTTGAGGCGGCGTTACATTCATGCACAAGGCACAGGTGCTGGCAGGTTTCTGCGGGAACCCACAGTGCAGCGTTGCATTCTTGAAACCGTTGCTTGACCCTTTCCCCAAAATTAGAAAGATTCGCTTACACCTCTTATGGCGTATAATAGCCGTCTCCTGGGATAACAATAGCAATACTGAGAATAATGAAAATAAAACGCATCATAGGCTGAAGAAATTTCTTCGCACGGCACGTCTTTTCTTCAGCCTTACATGACTATATATCTATATATGTATTCATCCATATATTTGGGTAGAAATCCATAAACATATTTATCTATATATGTATTTCTATATATTTATATAGATATTTATCTATACACAGAGACAGATAGATAGATAGATAGATAGATAGATAGATAGATAGATAGATAGATAGATAGATAGATAGATAGATAGATAGATAGATAGACAGACTGTATGCAATAACCCTGGATGTCTGACAGTTGAAGCTGACTGGTGATATGTCATTAAGGCTCTATTATGACACGTACAGCTTGGAACCATAAATACTACAGCACGGCAGCCATTTAAAGCCAGTCTCCATTGGAGATGGAAGTGGGCAGAAATGTACTGGCCTATCTTCCCAAGATGCCACAGCAGCCGGACAAATTGTATGTTCGACAGAATGGCTGTTTTATTCAGCCCATAAGGGTGACTACCCACTACAGTTTTTTTTTTCACTGCGAAATTCGTAGCAGTTTTTTATCTGCAGGGGTCTATGGGACTTGTAATGTTAAAATCGAAATCACGCAAAATCACAATTTACCGCGAAATCGCGATTTTAACATTACAAGTCCCATAGACCCCTGCAGAAAAAAAAAACGCTGCGAATTTCGCAGTGAAAAAAAACTGTAGTGTGTAGTCACCCTACGGGGGAAACGGCGGCCTACAGGATCTGATTGGTCGCTGCTGCTACCATTTCTAAAAAGGTCGGCTCAGTTCTTCCACGGGTAAGAATAAGGTAGGTACATAGGCAGGCAGGTAGGTTCAGTTTTTGTAGGTTGAGGAATGCTTATGGGCAAGGCCTTATGTCTGAACGCTGGCGCATGAAATGGCAGAGAGGCCCGGCCCTGTGCATTCGCCGATCATTGGCGTCAGCTGCTGTCTGCTTTCAAGCATGAATCAGGGGCTTCACACTTGTCCCCCAGGGCTCGGTCCTTGGCCCCCTTCTCTTCTCTATCTACACAGCCCCTATTGGAAAAACCATCAGGAGTTTTGGCCTCCAATACCACCTGTACGCTGATGACACCCAGCTATACACCTCTGCCCGTGACATCTCTGCACCCTTCCTCCAAAACATCACCGACTGTCTGTCCGCTGTCTCTAACACTATGTCCTCTCTCTACCTAAAACTAAACCTCTCTAAAACTGACTTACTGGTATTTCCGCCCTGCACTAACCGACCTCATCCTGACATCTCCATCTCAGTGTGTGGCGCCACCATAACTCCTAGACAACACGCCCGCTGCCTTGGGGTCATATTTGACTCTGATCTCTCTTTTGCCCCCTACATCCAATCTCTGGCCCGAACATGTCAGCTGCACCTCAAGAACATCGCAAGAATCCGCTCTTTTCTCACTGTGGAGACGTTAAAAACGCTTATTGTCGCCCTCATCCACTCCCGGCTTGATTACTGCAACTCGTTGCTGATCGGCCTCCCCTGCACCAGACTCTACCCTCTCCAGTCCATCCTGAATGCGGCAGCCAGGCTCATCTTCCTGTCCAGCCGCTACTCGGACGCCTCTGCCCTGTGCCAGTCACTGCACTGGCTGCCCGTTAAATACAGAATTCAATTCAAACTCGCTACCTTCATCCACAAAGCCCTCCACAGTGCAGCGCCACCCTATATCGCCTCCCTTATCTCAATCCATCAACCAGCCCGGGCTCTCCGCTCTGCTAATGAAACCAGACTGAGCGCCCCTTTAATTCGAACTTCTCATTCCCGCCTCCAAGACTTCTCCAGAGCAGCACCGGTCCTCTGGAACGCACTACCAAAGGCTACCCGAGCAATCCAGGACTCGCAGAACTTCAGGCGTGCTCTAAAAACTCACCTCTTCAGGGAGGCATACCGCATTCCCTAAGAAAAAAAAAAACCTCTCTGTACTCCGCCTGATAACATGCTCCCTGACCTACTGACTGCAATCCCTGCTAGCCATCATAAACCGCTCCTGCAGTCACACCGTTTCTGCCGTCACACGGCTAAATGTCTGACCATTGTCTATGTGTATAGCATCCCTCACACTTCGCCATACCGTGCACATCTCCAGCCCCTTTACCCTCTGTATCACCCCATTACTTGTAGTATGTAAGCTCGTTGGAGCAGGACCCTCACCCCTATTGTTTCCATCAACTGATTACTATATGTAACCGTGGTTCTGTAATGTTTGTATTTTGTCCTTCTGTATTCCCCCCTGTCTATGTAAGCGCTGCGGAATATGTTGGCGCTATACAAATAAAGATTATTATTATTATTATTATTATCAACTGGCTTTGATTGTGGGTCATGCAGGTTGCTTGCAATGCCCTAGTATGAACGATACCTGGAACACAAGCCAGTCCTCAGGATGCATTCTAACTCAAGAGCACGATCACGTTGTGCCTGACCAATGTTTCCATCTTGGGTAATAGCACAGTCCTAAGCGATATGGAGTGAAGTTGGCATATGAGCTGGTCTGTGGTTTTGCTTCCAACAGTTTCTACCGCACGCAGATGCTCGGTGGATACAATGTTGCGCGCTGGGGAAAACCCCAGGAATAATCCACAGCAGGCAGGCAAGCAAAGTATAAATAAGGGGGGGATTGGTTAGCTGCCTGCAACTCTTGCTTGTACCCGAATAAGGTTTTGCCTGCAACGCGGCCTTCTACTGCTTGAGGCGACATGACATTCATGCACAAGGCACAGGTGCTGGCAGGTTTCTGCGGGCACCCACAGTGCAGCGTTGCATTCTTGAAACTGTTGCTTGACCCTTTCCCTAAAATCAGGAAGATTCGCTTACACCTCTTATGGCGTATAATAGCTGTCTCCTGGAATAACAATAGCAATACTGAGAATAATGAAAATAAAACGCATCATAGGCTGAAGAAATTTCTTCGCACGGCACGTCTTTTCTTCAGCCTTACATGACTATATATCTATATATGTATTCATCCATATATTTGGGTAGAAATCCATAAAAATATATATCGATATATATGTATTACTATATATTTATATAGATATTTATCTATACACAGAGACAGATAGATAGGTAGATAGATAGATAGATAGATAGATAGATAGATAGATAGATAGATAGATAGATAGATAGATAGACAGACTGTATGCAATAACCCTGGATGTCTGACAGTTGAAGCTGACTGGTGATGTCATTAAGGCTCTATTATGACACGTACAGCTTGGAACCATAAATACTACAGCACAGCAGTCATTTAAAGCCAGTCTCCATTGGAGATGGAAGTGGGCAGAAATGTACTGGCCTATCTTCCCAAGACGCCACAGCAGCCGGACAAATTGTATGTTCGACAGAATGGCTGTTTTATTCAGCCCATAAGGGTGACTACCCACTACAGTTTTTTTTTTCACTACGAAATTCGTAGCAGTTTTTTTTTCTGCAGGGGTCTATGGGACTTGTAATGTTAAAATCGAAATCATGCAAAATCGCAATTTACCGCGAAATCGCGATTTTAACATTACAAGTCCCATAGACCCCTGCAGGAAAAAAAAAACGCTGCGAATTTCGCAGTGAAAAAAAACTGTAGTGTGTAGTCACCCTAAGGGGGAAACGGCGGCCTACAAAATCTGATTGGTCGCTGCTGCTACCATTTATAAAAAGGTCGGCTCAGTTCTTCCACGGGTAAGAATAAGGTAGGTACATAGCTAGGCAGGTTGGTTCAGTTTTTGTAGGTTGAGGAATGCTTATGGGCAAGGCCTTATGTCTGAACGCTGGCGCATGAAACGGCAGAGAGGCCCGGCCCTGTGCATTCGCTGATCATTGCCGTCAGCTGCTGTCTGCTTTCAAGCATGAATCAGGGGCTTGACACTTCTCAACTGGCTTTGATTGTGGGTCACACAGGTTGGTTGCAATGCCCTAGTATGAACGATACCTGGAACACAAGCCAGTCCTCAGGATGCATTCTAACTCAAGAGCACGATCATGTTGTGCCTGACCAATGTTTCCATCTTGGGTAATAGCACAGTCCTAAGCGATATGGAGTGGAGTTGGCATATGAGCTGGTCTGTGGTTTTGCTTCCAACAGTTTTTACCACACGCAGATGCTCGGTGGATACAATGTTGCGCGCTGGGGAAAAGCCCTGGAATAATCCACAGCAGGCAGGCAAGCAAAGTATAAATAAGGGGGGGATTGGTTAGCTGCCTGCAACTCTTGCTTGTACCCGAATAAGGTTTTGCCTGCAACGTGGCCTTCTACTGCTTGAGGCGGCGTTACATTCATGCACAAGGCACAGGTGCTGGCAGGTTTCTGCGGGAACCCACAGTGCAGCGTTGCATTCTTGAAACCGTTGCTTGACCCTTTCCCCAAAATTAGAAAGATTCGCTTACACCTCTTATGGCGTATAATAGCCGTCTCCTGGGATAACAATAGCAATACTGAGAATAATGAAAATAAAACGCATCATAGGCTGAAGAAATTTCTTCGCACGGCACGTCTTTTCTTCAGCCTTACATGACTATATATCTATATATGTATTCATCCATATATTTGGGTAGAAATCCATAAACATATTTATCTATATATGTATTTCTATATATTTATATAGATATTTATCTATACACAGAGACAGATAGATAGATAGATAGATAGATAGATAGATAGATAGATAGATAGATAGATAGATAGACAGACTGTATGCAATAACCCTGGATGTCTGACAGTTGAAGCTGACTGGTGATATGTCATTAAGGCTCTATTATGACACGTACAGCTTGGAACCATAAATACTACAGCACGGCAGCCATTTAAAGCCAGTCTCCATTGGAGATGGAAGTGGGCAGAAATGTACTGGCCTATCTTCCCAAGATGCCACAGCAGCCGGACAAATTGTATGTTCGACAGAATGGCTGTTTTATTCAGCCCATAAGGGTGACTACCCACTACAGTTTTTTTTTTCACTGCGAAATTCGTAGCAGTTTTTTATCTGCAGGGGTCTATGGGACTTGTAATGTTAAAATCGAAATCACGCAAAATCACAATTTACCGCGAAATCGCGATTTTAACATTACAAGTCCCATAGACCCCTGCAGAAAAAAAAAACGCTGCGAATTTCGCAGTGAAAAAAAACTGTAGTGTGTAGTCACCCTACGGGGGAAACGGCGGCCTACAGGATCTGATTGGTCGCTGCTGCTACCATTTCTAAAAAGGTCGGCTCAGTTCTTCCACGGGTAAGAATAAGGTAGGTACATAGGCAGGCAGGTAGGTTCAGTTTTTGTAGGTTGAGGAATGCTTATGGGCAAGGCCTTATGTCTGAACGCTGGCGCATGAAATGGCAGAGAGGCCCGGCCCTGTGCATTCGCCGATCATTGGCGTCAGCTGCTGTCTGCTTTCAAGCATGAATCAGGGGCTTCACACTTGTCCCCCAGGGCTCGGTCCTTGGCCCCCTTCTCTTCTCTATCTACACAGCCCCTATTGGACAAACCATCAGGAGTTTTGGCCTCCAATACCACCTGTACGCTGATGACACCCAGCTATACACCTCTGCCCGTGACATCTCTGCACCCTTCCTCCAAAACATCACCGACTGTCTGTCCGCTGTCTCTAACACTATGTCCTCTCTCTACCTAAAACTAAACCTCTCTAAAACTGACTTACTGGTATTTCCGCCCTGCACTAACCGACCTCATCCTGACATCTCCATCTCAGTGTGTGGCGCCACCATAACTCCTAGACAACACGCCCGCTGCCTTGGGGTCATATTTGACTCTGATCTCTCTTTTGCCCCCTACATCCAATCTCTGGCCCGAACATGTCAGCTGCACCTCAAGAACATCGCAAGAATCCGCTCTTTTCTCACTGTGGAGACGTTAAAAACGCTTATTGTCGCCCTCATCCACTCCCGGCTTGATTACTGCAACTCGTTGCTGATCGGCCTCCCCTGCACCAGACTCTACCCTCTCCAGTCCATCCTGAATGCGGCAGCCAGGCTCATCTTCCTGTCCAGCCGCTACTCGGACGCCTCTGCCCTGTGCCAGTCACTGCACTGGCTGCCCGTTAAATACAGAATTCAATTCAAACTCGCTACCTTCATCCACAAAGCCCTCCACAGTGCAGCGCCACCCTATATCGCCTCCCTTATCTCAATCCATCAACCAGCCCGGGCTCTCCGCTCTGCTAATGAAACCAGACTGAGCGCCCCTTTAATTCGAACTTCTCATTCCCGCCTCCAAGACTTCTCCAGAGCAGCACCGGTCCTCTGGAACGCACTACCAAAGGCTACCCGAGCAATCCAGGACTCGCAGAACTTCAGGCGTGCTCTAAAAACTCACCTCTTCAGGGAGGCATACCGCATTCCCTAAGAAAAAAAAAAACCTCTCTGTACTCCGCCTGATAACATGCTCCCTGACCTACTGACTGCAATCCCTGCTAGCCATCATAAACCGCTCCTGCAGTCACACCGTTTCTGCCGTCACACGGCTAAATGTCTGACCATTGTCTATGTGTATAGCATCCCTCACACTTCGCCATACCGTGCACATCTCCAGCCCCTTTACCCTCTGTATCACCCCATTACTTGTAGTATGTAAGCTCGTTGGAGCAGGACCCTCACCCCTATTGTTTCCATCAACTGATTACTATATGTAACCGTGGTTCTGTAATGTTTGTATTTTGTCCTTCTGTATTCCCCCCTGTCTATGTAAGCGCTGCGGAATATGTTGGCGCTATACAAATAAAGATTATTATTATTATTATTATTATCAACTGGCTTTGATTGTGGGTCATGCAGGTTGCTTGCAATGCCCTAGTATGAACGATACCTGGAACACAAGCCAGTCCTCAGGATGCATTCTAACTCAAGAGCACGATCACGTTGTGCCTGACCAATGTTTCCATCTTGGGTAATAGCACAGTCCTAAGCGATATGGAGTGAAGTTGGCATATGAGCTGGTCTGTGGTTTTGCTTCCAACAGTTTCTACCGCACGCAGATGCTCGGTGGATACAATGTTGCGCGCTGGGGAAAACCCCAGGAATAATCCACAGCAGGCAGGCAAGCAAAGTATAAATAAGGGGGGGATTGGTTAGCTGCCTGCAACTCTTGCTTGTACCCGAATAAGGTTTTGCCTGCAACGCGGCCTTCTACTGCTTGAGGCGACATGACATTCATGCACAAGGCACAGGTGCTGGCAGGTTTCTGCGGGCACCCACAGTGCAGCGTTGCATTCTTGAAACTGTTGCTTGACCCTTTCCCTAAAATCAGGAAGATTCGCTTACACCTCTTATGGCGTATAATAGCTGTCTCCTGGAATAACAATAGCAATACTGAGAATAATGAAAATAAAACGCATCATAGGCTGAAGAAATTTCTTCGCACGGCACGTCTTTTCTTCAGCCTTACATGACTATATATCTATATATGTATTCATCCATATATTTGGGTAGAAATCCATAAAAATATATATCGATATATATGTATTACTATATATTTATATAGATATTTATCTATACACAGAGACAGATAGATAGGTAGATAGATAGATAGATAGATAGATAGATAGATAGACAGACTGTATGCAATAACCCTGGATGTCTGACAGTTGAAGCTGACTGGTGATGTCATTAAGGCTCTATTATGACACGTACAGCTTGGAACCATAAATACTACAGCACAGCAGTCATTTAAAGCCAGTCTCCATTGGAGATGGAAGTGGGCAGAAATGTACTGGCCTATCTTCCCAAGACGCCACAGCAGCCGGACAAATTGTATGTTCGACAGAATGGCTGTTTTATTCAGCCCATAAGGGTGACTACCCACTACAGTTTTTTTTTTCACTACGAAATTCGTAGCAGTTTTTTTTTCTGCAGGGGTCTATGGGACTTGTAATGTTAAAATCGAAATCATGCAAAATCGCAATTTACCGCGAAATCGCGATTTTAACATTACAAGTCCCATAGACCCCTGCAGGAAAAAAAAAACGCTGCGAATTTCGCAGTGAAAAAAAACTGTAGTGTGTAGTCACCCTAAGGGGGAAACGGCGGCCTACAAAATCTGATTGGTCGCTGCTGCTACCATTTATAAAAAGGTCGGCTCAGTTCTTCCACGGGTAAGAATAAGGTAGGTACATAGCTAGGCAGGTTGGTTCAGTTTTTGTAGGTTGAGGAATGCTTATGGGCAAGGCCTTATGTCTGAACGCTGGCGCATGAAACGGCAGAGAGGCCCGGCCCTGTGCATTCGCTGATCATTGCCGTCAGCTGCTGTCTGCTTTCAAGCATGAATCAGGGGCTTGACACTTCTCAACTGGCTTTGATTGTGGGTCACACAGGTTGGTTGCAATGCCCTAGTATGAACGATACCTGGAACACAAGCCAGTCCTCAGGATGCATTCTAACTCAAGAGCACGATCATGTTGTGCCTGACCAATGTTTCCATCTTGGGTAATAGCACAGTCCTAAGCGATATGGAGTGGAGTTGGCATATGAGCTGGTCTGTGGTTTTGCTTCCAACAGTTTTTACCACACGCAGATGCTCGGTGGATACAATGTTGCGCGCTGGGGAAAAGCCCTGGAATAATCCACAGCAGGCAGGCAAGCAAAGTATAAATAAGGGGGGGATTGGTTAGCTGCCTGCAACTCTTGCTTGTACCCGAATAAGGTTTTGCCTGCAACGTGGCCTTCTACTGCTTGAGGCGGCGTTACATTCATGCACAAGGCACAGGTGCTGGCAGGTTTCTGCGGGAACCCACAGTGCAGCGTTGCATTCTTGAAACCGTTGCTTGACCCTTTCCCCAAAATTAGAAAGATTCGCTTACACCTCTTATGGCGTATAATAGCCGTCTCCTGGGATAACAATAGCAATACTGAGAATAATGAAAATAAAACGCATCATAGGCTGAAGAAATTTCTTCGCACGGCACGTCTTTTCTTCAGCCTTACATGACTATATATCTATATATGTATTCATCCATATATTTGGGTAGAAATCCATAAAAATATTTATCTATATATGTATTTCTATATATTTATATAGATATTTATCTATACACAGAGACAGATAGATAGATAGATAGATAGATAGATAGATAGATAGATAGATAGATAGATAGATAGACAGACTGTATGCAATAACCCTGGATGTCTGACAGTTGAAGCTGACTGGTGATGTCATTAAGGCTCTATTATGACACGTACAGCTTGGAACCATAAATACTACAGCACAGCAGTCATTTAAAGCCAGTCTCCATTGGAGATGGAAGTGGGCAGAAATGTACTGGCCTATCTTCCCAAGACGCCACAGCAGCCGGACAAATTGTATGTTCGACAGAATGGCTGTTTTATTCAGCCCATAAGGGTGACTACCCACTACAGTTTTTTTTTTCACTACGAAATTCGTAGCAGTTTTTTTTTCTGCAGGGGTCTATGGGACTTGTAATGTTAAAATCGAAATCATGCAAAATCGCAATTTACCGCGAAATCGCGATTTTAACATTACAAGTCCCATAGACCCCTGCAGGAAAAAAAAAACGCTGCGAATTTCGCAGTGAAAAAAAACTGTAGTGTGTAGTCACCCTAAGGGGGAAACGGCGGCCTACAAAATCTGATTGGTCGCTGCTGCTACCATTTATAAAAAGGTCGGCTCAGTTCTTCCACGGGTAAGAATAAGGTAGGTACATAGCTAGGCAGGTTGGTTCAGTTTTTGTAGGTTGAGGAATGCTTATGGGCAAGGCCTTATGTCTGAACGCTGGCGCATGAAACGGCAGAGAGGCCCGGCCCTGTGCATTCGCTGATCATTGCCGTCAGCTGCTGTCTGCTTTCAAGCATGAATCAGGGGCTTGACACTTCTCAACTGGCTTTGATTGTGGGTCACACAGGTTGGTTGCAATGCCCTAGTATGAACGATACCTGGAACACAAGCCAGTCCTCAGGATGCATTCTAACTCAAGAGCACGATCATGTTGTGCCTGACCAATGTTTCCATCTTGGGTAATAGCACAGTCCTAAGCGATATGGAGTGGAGTTGGCATATGAGCTGGTCTGTGGTTTTGCTTCCAACAGTTTTTACCACACGCAGATGCTCGGTGGATACAATGTTGCGCGCTGGGGAAAAGCCCTGGAATAATCCACAGCAGGCAGGCAAGCAAAGTATAAATAAGGGGGGGATTGGTTAGCTGCCTGCAACTCTTGCTTGTACCCGAATAAGGTTTTGCCTGCAACGTGGCCTTCTACTGCTTGAGGCGGCGTTACATTCATGCACAAGGCACAGGTGCTGGCAGGTTTCTGCGGGAACCCACAGTGCAGCGTTGCATTCTTGAAACCGTTGCTTGACCCTTTCCCCAAAATTAGAAAGATTCGCTTACACCTCTTATGGCGTATAATAGCCGTCTCCTGGGATAACAATAGCAATACTGAGAATAATGAAAATAAAACGCATCATAGGCTGAAGAAATTTCTTCGCACGGCACGTCTTTTCTTCAGCCTTACATGACTATATATCTATATATGTATTCATCCATATATTTGGGTAGAAATCCATAAAAATATTTATCTATATATGTATTTCTATATATTTATATAGATATTTATCTATACACAGAGACAGATAGATAGATAGATAGATAGATAGATAGATAGATAGATAGATAGACAGACTGTATGCAATAACCCTGGATGTCTGACAGTTGAAGCTGACTGGTGATGTCATTAAGGCTCTATTATGACACGTACAGCTTGGAACCATAAATACTACAGCACAGCAGTCATTTAAAGCCAGTCTCCATTGGAGATGGAAGTGGGCAGAAATGTACTGGCCTATCTTCCCAAGACGCCACAGCAGCCGGACAAATTGTATGTTCGACAGAATGGCTGTTTTATTCAGCCCATAAGGGTGACTACCCACTACAGTTTTTTTTTTCACTACGAAATTCGTAGCAGTTTTTTTTTCTGCAGGGGTCTATGGGACTTGTAATGTTAAAATCGAAATCATGCAAAATCGCAATTTACCGCGAAATCGCGATTTTAACATTACAAGTCCCATAGACCCCTGCAGGAAAAAAAAAACGCTGCGAATTTCGCAGTGAAAAAAAACTGTAGTGTGTAGTCACCCTAAGGGGGAAACGGCGGCCTACAAAATCTGATTGGTCGCTGCTGCTACCATTTATAAAAAGGTCGGCTCAGTTCTTCCACGGGTAAGAATAAGGTAGGTACATAGCTAGGCAGGTTGGTTCAGTTTTTGTAGGTTGAGGAATGCTTATGGGCAAGGCCTTATGTCTGAACGCTGGCGCATGAAACGGCAGAGAGGCCCGGCCCTGTGCATTCGCTGATCATTGCCGTCAGCTGCTGTCTGCTTTCAAGCATGAATCAGGGGCTTGACACTTCTCAACTGGCTTTGATTGTGGGTCACACAGGTTGGTTGCAATGCCCTAGTATGAACGATACCTGGAACACAAGCCAGTCCTCAGGATGCATTCTAACTCAAGAGCACGATCATGTTGTGCCTGACCAATGTTTCCATCTTGGGTAATAGCACAGTCCTAAGCGATATGGAGTGGAGTTGGCATATGAGCTGGTCTGTGGTTTTGCTTCCAACAGTTTTTACCACACGCAGATGCTCGGTGGATACAATGTTGCGCGCTGGGGAAAAGCCCTGGAATAATCCACAGCAGGCAGGCAAGCAAAGTATAAATAAGGGGGGGATTGGTTAGCTGCCTGCAACTCTTGCTTGTACCCGAATAAGGTTTTGCCTGCAACGTGGCCTTCTACTGCTTGAGGCGGCGTTACATTCATGCACAAGGCACAGGTGCTGGCAGGTTTCTGCGGGAACCCACAGTGCAGCGTTGCATTCTTGAAACCGTTGCTTGACCCTTTCCCCAAAATTAGAAAGATTCGCTTACACCTCTTATGGCGTATAATAGCCGTCTCCTGGGATAACAATAGCAATACTGAGAATAATGAAAATAAAACGCATCATAGGCTGAAGAAATTTCTTCGCACGGCACGTCTTTTCTTCAGCCTTACATGACTATATATCTATATATGTATTCATCCATATATTTGGGTAGAAATCCATAAAAATATTTATCTATATATGTATTTCTATATATTTATATAGATATTTATCTATACACAGAGACAGATAGATAGATAGATAGATAGATAGATAGATAGATAGATAGATAGATAGACTGTATGCAATAACCCTGGATGTCTGACAGTTGAAGCTGACTGGTGATGTCATTAAGGCTCTATTATGACACGTACAGCTTGGAACCATAAATACTACAGCACGGCAGCCATTTAAAGCCAGTCTCCATTGGAGATGGAAGTGGGCAGAAATGTACTGGCCTATCTTCCCAAGACGCCACAGCAGCCGGACAAATTGTATGTTCGACAGAATGGCTGTTTTATTCAGCCCATAAGGGTGACTACCCACTACAGTTTTTTTTTTCACTGCGAAATTCGTAGCAGTTTTTTATCTGCAGGGGTCTATGGGACTTGTAATGTTAAAATCGAAATCACGCAAAATCGCAATTTACCGCGAAATCGCGATTTTAACATTACAAGTCCCATAGACCCCTGCAGAAAAAAAAACGCTGCGAATTTCGCAGTGAAAAAAAACTGTAGTGTGTAGTCACCCTACGGGGGAAACGGCGGCCTACAGGATCTGATTGGTCGCTGCTGCTACCATTTATAAAAAGGTCGGCTCAGTTCTTCCACGGGTAAGAATAAGGTAGGTACATAGGCAGGCAGGTAGGTTCAGTTTTTGTAGGTTGAGGAATGCTTATGGGCAAGGCCTTATGTCTGAACGCTGGCGCATGAAATGGCAGAGAGGCCCGGCCCTGTGCATTCGCTGATCATTGGCGTCAGCTGCTGTCTGCTTTTAAGCATGAATCAGGGGCTTCACACTTGTCCCCCAGGGCTCGGTCCTTGGCCCCCTTCTCTTCTCTATCTACACAGCCCCTATTGGACAAACCATCAGGAGTTTTGACCTCCAATACCACCTGTACGCTGATGACACCCAGCTATACACCTCTGCCCGTGACATCTCTGCACCCTCCCTCCAAAACATCACCGACTGTCTGTCCGCTGTCTCTAACACTATGTCCTCTCTCTACCTAAAACTAAACCTCTCTAAAACTGACTTACTGGTATTTCCGCCCTGCACTAACCGACCTCATCCTGACATCTCCATCTCAGTGTGTGGCGCCACCATAACTCCTAGACAACACGCCCGCTGCCTTGGGGTCATATTTGACTCTGATCTCTCTTTTGCCCCCTACATCCAATCTCTGGCCCGAACATGTCAGCTGCACCTCAAGAACATCGCAAGAATCCGCTCTTTTCTCACTGTGGAGACGTTAAAAACGCTTATTGTCGCCCTCATCCACTCCCGGCTTGATTACTGCAACTCGTTGCTGATCGGCTTCCCCTGCACCAGACTCTACCCTCTCCAGTCCATCCTGAATGCGGCAGCCAGGCTCATCTTCCTGTCCAGCCGCTACTCGGACGCCTCTGCCCTGTGCCAGTCACTGCACTGGCTGCCCGTTAAATACAGAATTCAATTCAAACTCGCTACCTTCATCCACAAAGCCCTCCACAGTGCAGCGCCACCCTATATCGCCTCCCTTATCTCAATCCATCAACCAGCCCGGGCTCTCCGCTCTGCTAATGAAACCAGACTGAGCGCCCCTTTAATTCGAACTTCTCATTCCCGCCTCCAAGACTTCTCCAGAGCAGCACCGGTCCTCTGGAACGCACTACCAAAGGCTACCCGAGCAATCCAGGACTCGCAGAACTTCAGGCGTGCTCTAAAAACTCACCTCTTCAGGGAGGCATACCGCATTCCCTAAGAAAAAAAAAAACCTCTCTGTACTCCGCCTGATAACATGCTCCCTGACCTACTGACTGCAATCCCTGCTAGCCATCATAAACCGCTCCTGCAGTCACACCGTTTCTGCCGTCACACGGCTAAATGTCTGACCATTGTCTATGTGTATAGCATCCCTCACACTTCGCCATACCGTGCACATCTCCAGCCCCTTTACCCTCTGTATCACCCCATTACTTGTAGTATGTAAGCTCGTTGGAGCAGGACCCTCACCCCTATTGTTTCCATCAACTGATTACTATATGTAACCGTGGTTCTGTAATGTTTGTATTTTGTCCTTCTGTATTCCCCCCTGTCTATGTAAGCGCTGCGGAATATGTTGGCGCTATACAAATAAAGATTATTATTATTATTATTATTATCAACTGGCTTTGATTGTGGGTCATGCAGGTTGCTTGCAATGCCCTAGTATGAACGATACCTGGAACACAAGCCAGTCCTCAGGATGCATTCTAACTCAAGAGCACGATCACGTTGTGCCTGACCAATGTTTCCATCTTGGGTAATAGCACAGTCCTAAGCGATATGGAGTGAAGTTGGCATATGAGCTGGTCTGTGGTTTTGCTTCCAACAGTTTCTACCGCACGCAGATGCTCGGTGGATACAATGTTGCGCGCTGGGGAAAACCCCAGGAATAATCCACAGCAGGCAGGCAAGCAAAGTATAAATAAGGGGGGGATTGGTTAGCTGCCTGCAACTCTTGCTTGTACCCGAATAAGGTTTTGCCTGCAACGCGGCCTTCTACTGCTTGAGGCGACATGACATTCATGCACAAGGCACAGGTGCTGGCAGGTTTCTGCGGGCACCCACAGTGCAGCGTTGCATTCTTGAAACTGTTGCTTGACCCTTTCCCTAAAATCAGGAAGATTCGCTTACACCTCTTATGGCGTATAATAGCTGTCTCCTGGAATAACAATAGCAATACTGAGAATAATGAAAATAAAACGCATCATAGGCTGAAGAAATTTCTTCGCACGGCACGTCTTTTCTTCAGCCTTACATGACTATATATCTATATATGTATTCATCCATATATTTGGGTAGAAATCCATAAAAATATATATCGATATATATGTATTACTATATATTTATATAGATATTTATCTATACACAGAGACAGATAGATAGGTAGATAGATAGATAGATAGATAGATAGATAGATAGATAGACAGACTGTATGCAATAAGCCTGGATGTCTGACAGTTGAAGCTGACTGGTGATGTCATTAAGGCTCTATTATGACACGTACAGCTTGGAACCATAAATACTACAGCACGGCAGTCATTTAAAGCCAGTCTCCATTGGAGATGGAAGTGGGCAGAAATGTACTGGCCTATCTTCCCAAGACGCCACAGCAGCCGGACAAATTGTATGTTCGACAGAATGGCTGTTTTATTCAGCCCATAAGGGTGACTACCCACTACAGTTTTTTTTTTCACTACGAAATTCGTAGCAGTTTTTTTTTCTGCAGGGGTCTATGGGACTTGTAATGTTAAAATCGAAATCATGCAAAATCGCAATTTACCGCGAAATCGCGATTTTAACATTACAAGTCCCATAGACCCCTGCAGGAAAAAAAAAACGCTGCGAATTTCGCAGTGAAAAAAAACTGTAGTGTGTAGTCACCCTAAGGGGGAAACGGCGGCCTACAAAATCTGATTGGTCGCTGCTGCTACCATTTATAAAAAGGTCGGCTCAGTTCTTCCACGGGTAAGAATAAGGTAGGTACATAGCTAGGCAGGTTGGTTCAGTTTTTGTAGGTTGAGGAATGCTTATGGGCAAGGCCTTATGTCTGAACGCTGGCGCATGAAACGGCAGAGAGGCCCGGCCCTGTGCATTCGCTGATCATTGCCGTCAGCTGCTGTCTGCTTTCAAGCATGAATCAGGGGCTTGACACTTCTCAACTGGCTTTGATTGTGGGTCACACAGGTTGGTTGCAATGCCCTAGTATGAACGATACCTGGAACACAAGCCAGTCCTCAGGATGCATTCTAACTCAAGAGCACGATCATGTTGTGCCTGACCAATGTTTCCATCTTGGGTAATAGCACAGTCCTAAGCGATATGGAGTGGAGTTGGCATATGAGCTGGTCTGTGGTTTTGCTTCCAACAGTTTTTACCACACGCAGATGCTCGGTGGATACAATGTTGCGCGCTGGGGAAAAGCCCTGGAATAATCCACAGCAGGCAGGCAAGCAAAGTATAAATAAGGGGGGGATTGGTTAGCTGCCTGCAACTCTTGCTTGTACCCGAATAAGGTTTTGCCTGCAACGTGGCCTTCTACTGCTTGAGGCGGCGTTACATTCATGCACAAGGCACAGGTGCTGGCAGGTTTCTGCGGGAACCCACAGTGCAGCGTTGCATTCTTGAAACCGTTGCTTGACCCTTTCCCCAAAATTAGAAAGATTCGCTTACACCTCTTATGGCGTATAATAGCCGTCTCCTGGGATAACAATAGCAATACTGAGAATAATGAAAATAAAACGCATCATAGGCTGAAGAAATTTCTTCGCACGGCACGTCTTTTCTTCAGCCTTACATGACTATATATCTATATATGTATTCATCCATATATTTGGGTAGAAATCCATAAAAATATTTATCTATATATGTATTTCTATATATTTATATAGATATTTATCTATACACAGAGACAGATAGATAGATAGATAGATAGATAGATAGATAGATAGATAGATAGATAGATAGATAGATAGATAGACTGTATGCAATAACCCTGGATGTCTGACAGTTGAAGCTGACTGGTGATGTCATTAAGGCTCTATTATGACACGTACAGCTTGGAACCATAAATACTACAGCACGGCAGCCATTTAAAGCCAGTCTCCATTGGAGATGGAAGTGGGCAGAAATGTACTGGCCTATCTTCCCAAGACGCCACAGCAGCCGGACAAATTGTATGTTCGACAGAATGGCTGTTTTATTCAGCCCATAAGGGTGACTACCCACTACAGTTTTTTTTTTCACTGCGAAATTCGTAGCAGTTTTTTATCTGCAGGGGTCTATGGGACTTGTAATGTTAAAATCGAAATCACGCAAAATCGCAATTTACCGCGAAATCGCGATTTTAACATTACAAGTCCCATAGACCCCTGCAGAAAAAAAAACGCTGCGAATTTCGCAGTGAAAAAAAACTGTAGTGTGTAGTCACCCTACGGGGGAAACGGCGGCCTACAGGATCTGATTGGTCGCTGCTGCTACCATTTATAAAAAGGTCGGCTCAGTTCTTCCACGGGTAAGAATAAGGTAGGTACATAGGCAGGCAGGTAGGTTCAGTTTTTGTAGGTTGAGGAATGCTTATGGGCAAGGCCTTATGTCTGAACGCTGGCGCATGAAATGGCAGAGAGGCCCGGCCCTGTGCATTCGCTGATCATTGGCGTCAGCTGCTGTCTGCTTTTAAGCATGAATCAGGGGCTTCACACTTGTCCCCCAGGGCTCGGTCCTTGGCCCCCTTCTCTTCTCTATCTACACAGCCCCTATTGGACAAACCATCAGGAGTTTTGACCTCCAATACCACCTGTACGCTGATGACACCCAGCTATACACCTCTGCCCGTGACATCTCTGCACCCTCCCTCCAAAACATCACCGACTGTCTGTCCGCTGTCTCTAACACTATGTCCT
The DNA here is from genome assembly GCF_035609145.1 of Eleutherodactylus coqui. Taxonomy (NCBI): domain Eukaryota; kingdom Metazoa; phylum Chordata; class Amphibia; order Anura; family Eleutherodactylidae; genus Eleutherodactylus; species Eleutherodactylus coqui. The sequence goes on from NC_089840.1 coordinate 159,690,762, forward strand.
CTCTCTACCTAAAACTAAACCTCTCTAAAACTGACTTACTGGTATTTCCGCCCTGCACTAACCGACCTCATCCTGACATCTCCATCTCAGTGTGTGGCGCCACCATAACTCCTAGACAACACGCCCGCTGCCTTGGGGTCATATTTGACTCTGATCTCTCTTTTGCCCCCTACATCCAATCTCTGGCCCGAACATGTCAGCTGCACCTCAAGAACATCGCAAGAATCCGCTCTTTTCTCACTGTGGAGACGTTAAAAACGCTTATTGTCGCCCTCATCCACTCCCGGCTTGATTACTGCAACTCGTTGCTGATCGGCTTCCCCTGCACCAGACTCTACCCTCTCCAGTCCATCCTGAATGCGGCAGCCAGGCTCATCTTCCTGTCCAGCCGCTACTCGGACGCCTCTGCCCTGTGCCAGTCACTGCACTGGCTGCCCGTTAAATACAGAATTCAATTCAAACTCGCTACCTTCATCCACAAAGCCCTCCACAGTGCAGCGCCACCCTATATCGCCTCCCTTATCTCAATCCATCAACCAGCCCGGGCTCTCCGCTCTGCTAATGAAACCAGACTGAGCGCCCCTTTAATTCGAACTTCTCATTCCCGCCTCCAAGACTTCTCCAGAGCAGCACCGGTCCTCTGGAACGCACTACCAAAGGCTACCCGAGCAATCCAGGACTCGCAGAACTTCAGGCGTGCTCTAAAAACTCACCTCTTCAGGGAGGCATACCGCATTCCCTAAGAAAAAAAAAAACCTCTCTGTACTCCGCCTGATAACATGCTCCCTGACCTACTGACTGCAATCCCTGCTAGCCATCATAAACCGCTCCTGCAGTCACACCGTTTCTGCCGTCACACGGCTAAATGTCTGACCATTGTCTATGTGTATAGCATCCCTCACACTTCGCCATACCGTGCACATCTCCAGCCCCTTTACCCTCTGTATCACCCCATTACTTGTAGTATGTAAGCTCGTTGGAGCAGGACCCTCACCCCTATTGTTTCCATCAACTGATTACTATATGTAACCGTGGTTCTGTAATGTTTGTATTTTGTCCTTCTGTATTCCCCCCTGTCTATGTAAGCGCTGCGGAATATGTTGGCGCTATACAAATAAAGATTATTATTATTATTATTATTATCAACTGGCTTTGATTGTGGGTCATGCAGGTTGCTTGCAATGCCCTAGTATGAACGATACCTGGAACACAAGCCAGTCCTCAGGATGCATTCTAACTCAAGAGCACGATCACGTTGTGCCTGACCAATGTTTCCATCTTGGGTAATAGCACAGTCCTAAGCGATATGGAGTGAAGTTGGCATATGAGCTGGTCTGTGGTTTTGCTTCCAACAGTTTCTACCGCACGCAGATGCTCGGTGGATACAATGTTGCGCGCTGGAATAATCCACAGCAGGCAGGCAAGCAAAGTATAAATAAGGGGGGGATTGGTTAGCTGCCTGCAACTCTTGCTTGTACCCGAATAAGGTTTTGCCTGCAACGCGGCCTTCTACTGCTTGAGGCGACATGACATTCATGCACAAGGCACAGGTGCTGGCAGGTTTCTGCGGGCACCCACAGTGCAGCGTTGCATTCTTGAAACTGTTGCTTGACCCTTTCCCTAAAATCAGGAAGATTCGCTTACACCTCTTATGGCGTATAATAGCTGTCTCCTGGAATAACAATAGCAATACTGAGAATAATGAAAATAAAACGCATCATAGGCTGAAGAAATTTCTTCGCACGGCACGTCTTTTCTTCAGCCTTACATGACTATATATCTATATATGTATTCATCCATATATTTGGGTAGAAATCCATAAAAATATATATCGATATATATGTATTACTATATATTTATATAGATATTTATCTATACACAGAGACAGATAGATAGGTAGATAGATAGATAGATAGATAGATAGATAGATAGACAGACTGTATGCAATAAGCCTGGATGTCTGACAGTTGAAGCTGACTGGTGATGTCATTAAGGCTCTATTATGACACGTACAGCTTGGAACCATAAATACTACAGCACGGCAGTCATTTAAAGCCAGTCTCCATTGGAGATGGAAGTGGGCAGAAATGTACTGGCCTATCTTCCCAAGACGCCACAGCAGCCGGACAAATTGTATGTTCGACAGAATGGCTGTTTTATTCAGCCCATAAGGGTGACTACCCACTACAGTTTTTTTTTTCACTACGAAATTCGTAGCAGTTTTTTTTTCTGCAGGGGTCTATGGGACTTGTAATGTTAAAATCGAAATCATGCAAAATCGCAATTTACCGCGAAATCGCGATTTTAACATTACAAGTCCCATAGACCCCTGCAGGAAAAAAAAAACGCTGCGAATTTCGCAGTGAAAAAAAACTGTAGTGTGTAGTCACCCTAAGGGGGAAACGGCGGCCTACAAAATCTGATTGGTCGCTGCTGCTACCATTTATAAAAAGGTCGGCTCAGTTCTTCCACGGGTAAGAATAAGGTAGGTACATAGCTAGGCAGGTTGGTTCAGTTTTTGTAGGTTGAGGAATGCTTATGGGCAAGGCCTTATGTCTGAACGCTGGCGCATGAAACGGCAGAGAGGCCCGGCCCTGTGCATTCGCTGATCATTGCCGTCAGCTGCTGTCTGCTTTCAAGCATGAATCAGGGGCTTGACACTTCTCAACTGGCTTTGATTGTGGGTCACACAGGTTGGTTGCAATGCCCTAGTATGAACGATACCTGGAACACAAGCCAGTCCTCAGGATGCATTCTAACTCAAGAGCACGATCATGTTGTGCCTGACCAATGTTTCCATCTTGGGTAATAGCACAGTCCTAAGCGATATGGAGTGGAGTTGGCATATGAGCTGGTCTGTGGTTTTGCTTCCAACAGTTTTTACCACACGCAGATGCTCGGTGGATACAATGTTGCGCGCTGGGGAAAAGCCCTGGAATAATCCACAGCAGGCAGGCAAGCAAAGTATAAATAAGGGGGGGATTGGTTAGCTGCCTGCAACTCTTGCTTGTACCCGAATAAGGTTTTGCCTGCAACGTGGCCTTCTACTGCTTGAGGCGGCGTTACATTCATGCACAAGGCACAGGTGCTGGCAGGTTTCTGCGGGAACCCACAGTGCAGCGTTGCATTCTTGAAACCGTTGCTTGACCCTTTCCCCAAAATTAGAAAGATTCGCTTACACCTCTTATGGCGTATAATAGCCGTCTCCTGGGATAACAATAGCAATACTGAGAATAATGAAAATAAAACGCATCATAGGCTGAAGAAATTTCTTCGCACGGCACGTCTTTTCTTCAGCCTTACATGACTATATATCTATATATGTATTCATCCATATATTTGGGTAGAAATCCATAAAAATATTTATCTATATATGTATTTCTATATATTTATATAGATATTTATCTATACACAGAGACAGACAGATAGATAGATAGATAGATAGATAGATAGATAGATAGATAGATAGATAGATAGATAGATAGATAGATAGATAGATAGATAGATAGATAGATAGACAGACTGTATGCAATAACCCTGGATGTCTGACAGTTGAAGCTGACGTGATATGTCATTAAGGCTCTATTATGACACGTACAGCTTGGAACCATAAATACTACAGCACGGCAGCCATTTAAAGCCAGTCTCCATTGGAGATGGAAGTGGGCAGAAATGTACTGGCCTATCTTCCCAAGATGCCACAGCAGCCGGACAAATTGTATGTTCGACAGAATGGCTGTTTTATTCAGCCCATAAGGGTGACTACCCACTACAGTTTTTTTTTTCACTGCGAAATTCGTAGCAGTTTTTTATCTGCAGGGGTCTATGGGACTTGTAATGTTAAAATCGAAATCACGCAAAATCACAATTTACCGCGAAATCGCGATTTTAACATTACAAGTCCCATAGACCCCTGCAGAAAAAAAAAACGCTGCGAATTTCGCAGTGAAAAAAAACTGTAGTGTGTAGTCACCCTAAGGGGGAAACGGCGGCCTACAAAATCTGATTGGTCGCTGCTGCTACCATTTATAAAAAGGTCGGCTCAGTTCTTCCACGGGTAAGAATAAGGTAGGTACATAGCTAGGCAGGTTGGTTCAGTTTTTGTAGGTTGAGGAATGCTTATGGGCAAGGCCTTATGTCTGAACGCTGGCGCATGAAACGGCAGAGAGGCCCGGCCCTGTGCATTCGCTGATCATTGCCGTCAGCTGCTGTCTGCTTTCAAGCATGAATCAGGGGCTTGACACTTCTCAACTGGCTTTGATTGTGGGTCACACAGGTTGGTTGCAATGCCCTAGTATGAACGATACCTGGAACACAAGCCAGTCCTCAGGATGCATTCTAACTCAAGAGCACGATCATGTTGTGCCTGACCAATGTTTCCATCTTGGGTAATAGCACAGTCCTAAGCGATATGGAGTGGAGTTGGCATATGAGCTGGTCTGTGGTTTTGCTTCCAACAGTTTTTACCACACGCAGATGCTCGGTGGATACAATGTTGCGCGCTGGGGAAAAGCCCTGGAATAATCCACAGCAGGCAGGCAAGCAAAGTATAAATAAGGGGGGGATTGGTTAGCTGCCTGCAACTCTTGCTTGTACCCGAATAAGGTTTTGCCTGCAACGTGGCCTTCTACTGCTTGAGGCGGCGTTACATTCATGCACAAGGCACAGGTGCTGGCAGGTTTCTGCGGGAACCCACAGTGCAGCGTTGCATTCTTGAAACCGTTGCTTGACCCTTTCCCCAAAATTAGAAAGATTCGCTTACACCTCTTATGGCGTATAATAGCCGTCTCCTGGGATAACAATAGCAATACTGAGAATAATGAAAATAAAACGCATCATAGGCTGAAGAAATTTCTTCGCACGGCACGTCTTTTCTTCAGCCTTACATGACTATATATCTATATATGTATTCATCCATATATTTGGGTAGAAATCCATAAAAATATTTATCTATATATGTATTTCTATATATTTATATAGATATTTATCTATACACAGAGACAGACAGATAGATAGATAGATAGATAGATAGATAGATAGATAGACAGACTGTATGCAATAACCCTGGATGTCTGACAGTTGAAGCTGACTGGTGATATGTCATTAAGGCTCTATTATGACACGTACAGCTTGGAACCATAAATACTACAGCACGGCAGCCATTTAAAGCCAGTCTCCATTGGAGATGGAAGTGGGCAGAAATGTACTGGCCTATCTTCCCAAGATGCCACAGCAGCCGGACAAATTGTATGTTCGACAGAATGGCTGTTTTATTCAGCCCATAAGGGTGACTACCCACTACAGTTTTTTTTTTCACTGCGAAATTCGTAGCAGTTTTTTATCTGCAGGGGTCTATGGGACTTGTAATGTTAAAATCGAAATCACGCAAAATCACAATTTACCGCGAAATCGCGATTTTAACATTACAAGTCCCATAGACCCCTGCAGAAAAAAAAAACGCTGCGAATTTCGCAGTGAAAAAAAACTGTAGTGTGTAGTCACCCTAAGGGGGAAACGGCGGCCTACAAAATCTGATTGGTCGCTGCTGCTACCATTTATAAAAAGGTCGGCTCAGTTCTTCCACGGGTAAGAATAAGGTAGGTACATAGCTAGGCAGGTTGGTTCAGTTTTTGTAGGTTGAGGAATGCTTATGGGCAAGGCCTTATGTCTGAACGCTGGCGCATGAAACGGCAGAGAGGCCCGGCCCTGTGCATTCGCTGATCATTGCCGTCAGCTGCTGTCTGCTTTCAAGCATGAATCAGGGGCTTGACACTTCTCAACTGGCTTTGATTGTGGGTCACACAGGTTGGTTGCAATGCCCTAGTATGAACGATACCTGGAACACAAGCCAGTCCTCAGGATGCATTCTAACTCAAGAGCACGATCATGTTGTGCCTGACCAATGTTTCCATCTTGGGTAATAGCACAGTCCTAAGCGATATGGAGTGGAGTTGGCATATGAGCTGGTCTGTGGTTTTGCTTCCAACAGTTTTTACCACACGCAGATGCTCGGTGGATACAATGTTGCGCGCTGGGGAAAAGCCCTGGAATAATCCACAGCAGGCAGGCAAGCAAAGTATAAATAAGGGGGGGATTGGTTAGCTGCCTGCAACTCTTGCTTGTACCCGAATAAGGTTTTGCCTGCAACGTGGCCTTCTACTGCTTGAGGCGGCGTTACATTCATGCACAAGGCACAGGTGCTGGCAGGTTTCTGCGGGAACCCACAGTGCAGCGTTGCATTCTTGAAACCGTTGCTTGACCCTTTCCCCAAAATTAGAAAGATTCGCTTACACCTCTTATGGCGTATAATAGCCGTCTCCTGGGATAACAATAGCAATACTGAGAATAATGAAAATAAAACGCATCATAGGCTGAAGAAATTTCTTCGCACGGCACGTCTTTTCTTCAGCCTTACATGACTATATATCTATATATGTATTCATCCATATATTTGGGTAGAAATCCATAAAAATATTTATCTATATATGTATTTCTATATATTTATATAGATATTTATCTATACACAGAGACAGATAGATAGATAGATAGATAGATAGATAGATAGATAGACTGTATGCAATAACCCTGGATGTCTGACAGTTGAAGCTGACTGGTGATGTCATTAAGGCTCTATTATGACACGTACAGCTTGGAACCATAAATACTACAGCACGGCAGCCATTTAAAGCCAGTCTCCATTGGAGATGGAAGTGGGCAGAAATGTACTGGCCTATCTTCCCAAGACGCCACAGCAGCCGGACAAATTGTATGTTCGACAGAATGGCTGTTTTATTCAGCCCATAAGGGTGACTACCCACTACAGTTTTTTTTTTCACTGCGAAATTCGTAGCAGTTTTTTATCTGCAGGGGTCTATGGGACTTGTAATGTTAAAATCGAAATCACGCAAAATCGCAATTTACCGCGAAATCGCGATTTTAACATTACAAGTCCCATAGACCCCTGCAGAAAAAAAAACGCTGCGAATTTCGCAGTGAAAAAAAACTGTAGTGTGTAGTCACCCTACGGGGGAAACGGCGGCCTACAGGATCTGATTGGTCGCTGCTGCTACCATTTATAAAAAGGTCGGCTCAGTTCTTCCACGGGTAAGAATAAGGTAGGTACATAGGCAGGCAGGTAGGTTCAGTTTTTGTAGGTTGAGGAATGCTTATGGGCAAGGCCTTATGTCTGAACGCTGGCGCATGAAATGGCAGAGAGGCCCGGCCCTGTGCATTCGCTGATCATTGGCGTCAGCTGCTGTCTGCTTTTAAGCATGAATCAGGGGCTTCACACTTGTCCCCCAGGGCTCGGTCCTTGGCCCCCTTCTCTTCTCTATCTACACAGCCCCTATTGGACAAACCATCAGGAGTTTTGACCTCCAATACCACCTGTACGCTGATGACACCCAGCTATACACCTCTGCCCGTGACATCTCTGCACCCTCCCTCCAAAACATCACCGACTGTCTGTCCGCTGTCTCTAACACTATGTCCTCTCTCTACCTAAAACTAAACCTCTCTAAAACTGACTTACTGGTATTTCCGCCCTGCACTAACCGACCTCATCCTGACATCTCCATCTCAGTGTGTGGCGCCACCATAACTCCTAGACAACACGCCCGCTGCCTTGGGGTCATATTTGACTCTGATCTCTCTTTTGCCCCCTACATCCAATCTCTGGCCCGAACATGTCAGCTGCACCTCAAGAACATCGCAAGAATCCGCTCTTTTCTCACTGTGGAGACGTTAAAAACGCTTATTGTCGCCCTCATCCACTCCCGGCTTGATTACTGCAACTCGTTGCTGATCGGCTTCCCCTGCACCAGACTCTACCCTCTCCAGTCCATCCTGAATGCGGCAGCCAGGCTCATCTTCCTGTCCAGCCGCTACTCGGACGCCTCTGCCCTGTGCCAGTCACTGCACTGGCTGCCCGTTAAATACAGAATTCAATTCAAACTCGCTACCTTCATCCACAAAGCCCTCCACAGTGCAGCGCCACCCTATATCGCCTCCCTTATCTCAATCCATCAACCAGCCCGGGCTCTCCGCTCTGCTAATGAAACCAGACTGAGCGCCCCTTTAATTCGAACTTCTCATTCCCGCCTCCAAGACTTCTCCAGAGCAGCACCGGTCCTCTGGAACGCACTACCAAAGGCTACCCGAGCAATCCAGGACTCGCAGAACTTCAGGCGTGCTCTAAAAACTCACCTCTTCAGGGAGGCATACCGCATTCCCTAAGAAAAAAAAAAACCTCTCTGTACTCCGCCTGATAACATGCTCCCTGACCTACTGACTGCAATCCCTGCTAGCCATCATAAACCGCTCCTGCAGTCACACCGTTTCTGCCGTCACACGGCTAAATGTCTGACCATTGTCTATGTGTATAGCATCCCTCACACTTCGCCATACCGTGCACATCTCCAGCCCCTTTACCCTCTGTATCACCCCATTACTTGTAGTATGTAAGCTCGTTGGAGCAGGACCCTCACCCCTATTGTTTCCATCAACTGATTACTATATGTAACCGTGGTTCTGTAATGTTTGTATTTTGTCCTTCTGTATTCCCCCCTGTCTATGTAAGCGCTGCGGAATATGTTGGCGCTATACAAATAAAGATTATTATTATTATTATTATTATCAACTGGCTTTGATTGTGGGTCATGCAGGTTGCTTGCAATGCCCTAGTATGAACGATACCTGGAACACAAGCCAGTCCTCAGGATGCATTCTAACTCAAGAGCACGATCACGTTGTGCCTGACCAATGTTTCCATCTTGGGTAATAGCACAGTCCTAAGCGATATGGAGTGAAGTTGGCATATGAGCTGGTCTGTGGTTTTGCTTCCAACAGTTTCTACCGCACGCAGATGCTCGGTGGATACAATGTTGCGCGCTGGAATAATCCACAGCAGGCAGGCAAGCAAAGTATAAATAAGGGGGGGATTGGTTAGCTGCCTGCAACTCTTGCTTGTACCCGAATAAGGTTTTGCCTGCAACGCGGCCTTCTACTGCTTGAGGCGACATGACATTCATGCACAAGGCACAGGTGCTGGCAGGTTTCTGCGGGCACCCACAGTGCAGCGTTGCATTCTTGAAACTGTTGCTTGACCCTTTCCCTAAAATCAGGAAGATTCGCTTACACCTCTTATGGCGTATAATAGCTGTCTCCTGGAATAACAATAGCAATACTGAGAATAATGAAAATAAAACGCATCATAGGCTGAAGAAATTTCTTCGCACGGCACGTCTTTTCTTCAGCCTTACATGACTATATATCTATATATGTATTCATCCATATATTTGGGTAGAAATCCATAAAAATATATATCGATATATATGTATTACTATATATTTATATAGATATTTATCTATACACAGAGACAGATAGATAGGTAGATAGATAGATAGATAGATAGATAGATAGATAGATAGATAGATAGATAGACAGACTGTATGCAATAAGCCTGGATGTCTGACAGTTGAAGCTGACTGGTGATGTCATTAAGGCTCTATTATGACACGTACAGCTTGGAACCATAAATACTACAGCACGGCAGTCATTTAAAGCCAGTCTCCATTGGAGATGGAAGTGGGCAGAAATGTACTGGCCTATCTTCCCAAGACGCCACAGCAGCCGGACAAATTGTATGTTCGACAGAATGGCTGTTTTATTCAGCCCATAAGGGTGACTACCCACTACAGTTTTTTTTTTCACTACGAAATTCGTAGCAGTTTTTTTTTCTGCAGGGGTCTATGGGACTTGTAATGTTAAAATCGAAATCATGCAAAATCGCAATTTACCGCGAAATCGCGATTTTAACATTACAAGTCCCATAGACCCCTGCAGGAAAAAAAAAACGCTGCGAATTTCGCAGTGAAAAAAAACTGTAGTGTGTAGTCACCCTAAGGGGGAAACGGCGGCCTACAAAATCTGATTGGTCGCTGCTGCTACCATTTATAAAAAGGTCGGCTCAGTTCTTCCACGGGTAAGAATAAGGTAGGTACATAGCTAGGCAGGTTGGTTCAGTTTTTGTAGGTTGAGGAATGCTTATGGGCAAGGCCTTATGTCTGAACGCTGGCGCATGAAACGGCAGAGAGGCCCGGCCCTGTGCATTCGCTGATCATTGCCGTCAGCTGCTGTCTGCTTTCAAGCATGAATCAGGGGCTTGACACTTCTCAACTGGCTTTGATTGTGGGTCACACAGGTTGGTTGCAATGCCCTAGTATGAACGATACCTGGAACACAAGCCAGTCCTCAGGATGCATTCTAACTCAAGAGCACGATCATGTTGTGCCTGACCAATGTTTCCATCTTGGGTAATAGCACAGTCCTAAGCGATATGGAGTGGAGTTGGCATATGAGCTGGTCTGTGGTTTTGCTTCCAACAGTTTTTACCACACGCAGATGCTCGGTGGATACAATGTTGCGCGCTGGGGAAAAGCCCTGGAATAATCCACAGCAGGCAGGCAAGCAAAGTATAAATAAGGGGGGGATTGGTTAGCTGCCTGCAACTCTTGCTTGTACCCGAATAAGGTTTTGCCTGCAACGTGGCCTTCTACTGCTTGAGGCGGCGTTACATTCATGCACAAGGCACAGGTGCTGGCAGGTTTCTGCGGGAACCCACAGTGCAGCGTTGCATTCTTGAAACCGTTGCTTGACCCTTTCCCCAAAATTAGAAAGATTCGCTTACACCTCTTATGGCGTATAATAGCCGTCTCCTGGGATAACAATAGCAATACTGAGAATAATGAAAATAAAACGCATCATAGGCTGAAGAAATTTCTTCGCACGGCACGTCTTTTCTTCAGCCTTACATGACTATATATCTATATATGTATTCATCCATATATTTGGGTAGAAATCCATAAAAATATTTATCTATATATGTATTTCTATATATTTATATAGATATTTATCTATACACAGAGACAGACAGATAGATAGATAGATAGATAGATAGATAGATAGATAGATAGATAGACAGACTGTATGCAATAACCCTGGATGTCTGACAGTTGAAGCTGACTGGTGATATGTCATTAAGGCTCTATTATGACACGTACAGCTTGGAACCATAAATACTACAGCACGGCAGCCATTTAAAGCCAGTCTCCATTGGAGATGGAAGTGGGCAGAAATGTACTGGCCTATCTTCCCAAGATGCCACAGCAGCCGGACAAATTGTATGTTCGACAGAATGGCTGTTTTATTCAGCCCATAAGGGTGACTACCCACTACAGTTTTTTTTTTCACTGCGAAATTCGTAGCAGTTTTTTATCTGCAGGGGTCTATGGGACTTGTAATGTTAAAATCGAAATCACGCAAAATCACAATTTACCGCGAAATCGCGATTTTAACATTACAAGTCCCATAGACCCCTGCAGAAAAAAAAAACGCTGCGAATTTCGCAGTGAAAAAAAACTGTAGTGTGTAGTCACCCTAAGGGGGAAACGGCGGCCTACAAAATCTGATTGGTCGCTGCTGCTACCATTTATAAAAAGGTCGGCTCAGTTCTTCCACGGGTAAGAATAAGGTAGGTACATAGCTAGGCAGGTTGGTTCAGTTTTTGTAGGTTGAGGAATGCTTATGGGCAAGGCCTTATGTCTGAACGCTGGCGCATGAAACGGCAGAGAGGCCCGGCCCTGTGCATTCGCTGATCATTGCCGTCAGCTGCTGTCTGCTTTCAAGCATGAATCAGGGGCTTGACACTTCTCAACTGGCTTTGATTGTGGGTCACACAGGTTGGTTGCAATGCCCTAGTATGAACGATACCTGGAACACAAGCCAGTCCTCAGGATGCATTCTAACTCAAGAGCACGATCATGTTGTGCCTGACCAATGTTTCCATCTTGGGTAATAGCACAGTCCTAAGCGATATGGAGTGGAGTTGGCATATGAGCTGGTCTGTGGTTTTGCTTCCAACAGTTTTTACCACACGCAGATGCTCGGTGGATACAATGTTGCGCGCTGGGGAAAAGCCCTGGAATAATCCACAGCAGGCAGGCAAGCAAAGTATAAATAAGGGGGGGATTGGTTAGCTGCCTGCAACTCTTGCTTGTACCCGAATAAGGTTTTGCCTGCAACGTGGCCTTCTACTGCTTGAGGCGGCGTTACATTCATGCACAAGGCACAGGTGCTGGCAGGTTTCTGCGGGAACCCACAGTGCAGCGTTGCATTCTTGAAACCGTTGCTTGACCCTTTCCCCAAAATTAGAAAGATTCGCTTACACCTCTTATGGCGTATAATAGCCGTCTCCTGGGATAACAATAGCAATACTGAGAATAATGAAAATAAAACGCATCATAGGCTGAAGAAATTTCTTCGCACGGCACGTCTTTTCTTCAGCCTTACATGACTATATATCTATATATGTATTCATCCATATATTTGGGTAGAAATCCATAAAAATATTTATCTATATATGTATTTCTATATATTTATATAGATATTTATCTATACACAGAGACAGACAGATAGATAGATAGATAGATAGATAGATAGATAGATAGACAGACTGTATGCAATAACCCTGGATGTCTGACAGTTGAAGCTGACTGGTGATATGTCATTAAGGCTCTATTATGACACGTACAGCTTGGAACCATAAATACTACAGCACGGCAGCCATTTAAAGCCAGTCTCCATTGGAGATGGAAGTGGGCAGAAATGTACTGGCCTATCTTCCCAAGATGCCACAGCAGCCGGACAAATTGTATGTTCGACAGAATGGCTGTTTTATTCAGCCCATAAGGGTGACTACCCACTACAGTTTTTTTTTTCACTGCGAAATTCGTAGCAGTTTTTTATCTGCAGGGGTCTATGGGACTTGTAATGTTAAAATCGAAATCACGCAAAATCACAATTTACCGCGAAATCGCGATTTTAACATTACAAGTCCCATAGACCCCTGCAGAAAAAAAAAACGCTGCGAATTTCGCAGTGAAAAAAAACTGTAGTGTGTAGTCACCCTAAGGGGGAAACGGCGGCCTACAAAATCTGATTGGTCGCTGCTGCTACCATTTATAAAAAGGTCGGCTCAGTTCTTCCACGGGTAAGAATAAGGTAGGTACATAGCTAGGCAGGTTGGTTCAGTTTTTGTAGGTTGAGGAATGCTTATGGGCAAGGCCTTATGTCTGAACGCTGGCGCATGAAACGGCAGAGAGGCCCGGCCCTGTGCATTCGCTGATCATTGCCGTCAGCTGCTGTCTGCTTTCAAGCATGAATCAGGGGCTTGACACTTCTCAACTGGCTTTGATTGTGGGTCACACAGGTTGGTTGCAATGCCCTAGTATGAACGATACCTGGAACACAAGCCAGTCCTCAGGATGCATTCTAACTCAAGAGCACGATCATGTTGTGCCTGACCAATGTTTCCATCTTGGGTAATAGCACAGTCCTAAGCGATATGGAGTGGAGTTGGCATATGAGCTGGTCTGTGGTTTTGCTTCCAACAGTTTTTACCACACGCAGATGCTCGGTGGATACAATGTTGCGCGCTGGGGAAAAGCCCTGGAATAATCCACAGCAGGCAGGCAAGCAAAGTATAAATAAGGGGGGGATTGGTTAGCTGCCTGCAACTCTTGCTTGTACCCGAATAAGGTTTTGCCTGCAACGTGGCCTTCTACTGCTTGAGGCGGCGTTACATTCATGCACAAGGCACAGGTGCTGGCAGGTTTCTGCGGGAACCCACAGTGCAGCGTTGCATTCTTGAAACCGTTGCTTGACCCTTTCCCCAAAATTAGAAAGATTCGCTTACACCTCTTATGGCGTATAATAGCCGTCTCCTGGGATAACAATAGCAATACTGAGAATAATGAAAATAAAACGCATCATAGGCTGAAGAAATTTCTTCGCACGGCACGTCTTTTCTTCAGCCTTACATGACTATATATCTATATATGTATTCATCCATATATTTGGGTAGAAATCCATAAAAATATTTATCTATATATGTATTTCTATATATTTATATAGATATTTATCTATACACAGAGACAGACAGATAGATAGATAGATAGATAGATAGATAGATAGATAGATAGATAGACAGACTGTATGCAATAACCCTGGATGTCTGACAGTTGAAGCTGACTGGTGATATGTCATTAAGGCTCTATTATGACACGTACAGCTTGGAACCATAAATACTACAGCACGGCAGCCATTTAAAGCCAGTCTCCATTGGAGATGGAAGTGGGCAGAAATGTACTGGCCTATCTTCCCAAGATGCCACAGCAGCCGGACAAATTGTATGTTCGACAGAATGGCTGTTTTATTCAGCCCATAAGGGTGACTACCCACTACAGTTTTTTTTTTCACTGCGAAATTCGTAGCAGTTTTTTATCTGCAGGGGTCTATGGGACTTGTAATGTTAAAATCGAAATCACGCAAAATCACAATTTACCGCGAAATCGCGATTTTAACATTACAAGTCCCATAGACCCCTGCAGAAAAAAAAAACGCTGCGAATTTCGCAGTGAAAAAAAACTGTAGTGTGTAGTCACCCTAAGGGGGAAACGGCGGCCTACAAAATCTGATTGGTCGCTGCTGCTACCATTTATAAAAAGGTCGGCTCAGTTCTTCCACGGGTAAGAATAAGGTAGGTACATAGCTAGGCAGGTTGGTTCAGTTTTTGTAGGTTGAGGAATGCTTATGGGCAAGGCCTTATGTCTGAACGCTGGCGCATGAAACGGCAGAGAGGCCCGGCCCTGTGCATTCGCTGATCATTGCCGTCAGCTGCTGTCTGCTTTCAAGCATGAATCAGGGGCTTGACACTTCTCAACTGGCTTTGATTGTGGGTCACACAGGTTGGTTGCAATGCCCTAGTATGAACGATACCTGGAACACAAGCCAGTCTTCAGGATGCATTCTAACTCAAGAGCACGATCATGTTGTGCCTGACCAATGTTTCCATCTTGGGTAATAGCACAGTCCTAAGCGATATGGAGTGGAGTTGGCATATGAGCTGGTCTGTGGTTTTGCTTCCAACAGTTTTTACCACACGCAGATGCTCGGTGGATACAATGTTGCGCGCTGGGGAAAAGCCCTGGAATAATCCACAGCAGGCAGGCAAGCAAAGTATAAATAAGGGGGGGATTGGTTAGCTGCCTGCAACTCTTGCTTGTACCCGAATAAGGTTTTGCCTGCAACGTGGCCTTCTACTGCTTGAGGCGGCGTTACATTCATGCACAAGGCACAGGTGCTGGCAGGTTTCTGCGGGAACCCACAGTGCAGCGTTGCATTCTTGAAACCGTTGCTTGACCCTTTCCCCAAAATTAGAAAGATTCGCTTACACCTCTTATGGCGTATAATAGCCGTCTCCTGGGATAACAATAGCAATACTGAGAATAATGAAAATAAAACGCATCATAGGCTGAAGAAATTTCTTCGCACGGCACGTCTTTTCTTCAGCCTTACATGACTATATATCTATATATGTATTCATCCATATATTTGGGTAGAAATCCATAAAAATATTTATCTATATATGTATTTCTATATATTTATATAGATATTTATCTATACACAGAGACAGATAGATAGATAGATAGATAGATAGATAGATAGATAGATAGATAGATAGATAGATAGATAGATAGATAGATAGATAGATAGATAGATAGACTGTATGCAATAACCCTGGATGTCTGACAGTTGAAGCTGACTGGTGATGTCATTAAGGCTCTATTATGACACGTACAGCTTGGAACCATAAATACTACAGCACGGCAGCCATTTAAAGCCAGTCTCCATTGGAGATGGAAGTGGGCAGAAATGTACTGGCCTATCTTCCCAAGACGCCACAGCAGCCGGACAAATTGTATGTTCGACAGAATGGCTGTTTTATTCAGCCCATAAGGGTGACTACCCACTACAGTTTTTTTTTTCACTGCGAAATTCGTAGCAGTTTTTTATCTGCAGGGGTCTATGGGACTTGTAATGTTAAAATCGAAATCACGCAAAATCGCAATTTACCGCGAAATCGCGATTTTAACATTACAAGTCCCATAGACCCCTGCAGAAAAAAAAACGCTGCGAATTTCGCAGTGAAAAAAAACTGTAGTGTGTAGTCACCCTACGGGGGAAACGGCGGCCTACAGGATCTGATTGGTCGCTGCTGCTACCATTTATAAAAAGGTCGGCTCAGTTCTTCCACGGGTAAGAATAAGGTAGGTACATAGGCAGGCAGGTAGGTTCAGTTTTTGTAGGTTGAGGAATGCTTATGGGCAAGGCCTTATGTCTGAACGCTGGCGCATGAAATGGCAGAGAGGCCCGGCCCTGTGCATTCGCTGATCATTGGCGTCAGCTGCTGTCTGCTTTTAAGCATGAATCAGGGGCTTCACACTTGTCCCCCAGGGCTCGGTCCTTGGCCCCCTTCTCTTCTCTATCTACACAGCCCCTATTGGACAAACCATCAGGAGTTTTGACCTCCAATACCACCTGTACGCTGATGACACCCAGCTATACACCTCTGCCCGTGACATCTCTGCACCCTCCCTCCAAAACATCACCGACTGTCTGTCCGCTGTCTCTAACACTATGTCCTCTCTCTACCTAAAACTAAACCTCTCTAAAACTGACTTACTGGTATTTCCGCCCTGCACTAACCGACCTCATCCTGACATCTCCATCTCAGTGTGTGGCGCCACCATAACTCCTAGACAACACGCCCGCTGCCTTGGGGTCATATTTGACTCTGATCTCTCTTTTGCCCCCTACATCCAATCTCTGGCCCGAACATGTCAGCTGCACCTCAAGAACATCGCAAGAATCCGCTCTTTTCTCACTGTGGAGACGTTAAAAACGCTTATTGTCGCCCTCATCCACTCCCGGCTTGATTACTGCAACTCGTTGCTGATCGGCTTCCCCTGCACCAGACTCTACCCTCTCCAGTCCATCCTGAATGCGGCAGCCAGGCTCATCTTCCTGTCCAGCCGCTACTCGGACGCCTCTGCCCTGTGCCAGTCACTGCACTGGCTGCCCGTTAAATACAGAATTCAATTCAAACTCGCTACCTTCATCCACAAAGCCCTCCACAGTGCAGCGCCACCCTATATCGCCTCCCTTATCTCAATCCATCAACCAGCCCGGGCTCTCCGCTCTGCTAATGAAACCAGACTGAGCGCCCCTTTAATTCGAACTTCTCATTCCCGCCTCCAAGACTTCTCCAGAGCAGCACCGGTCCTCTGGAACGCACTACCAAAGGCTACCCGAGCAATCCAGGACTCGCAGAACTTCAGGCGTGCTCTAAAAACTCACCTCTTCAGGGAGGCATACCGCATTCCCTAAGAAAAAAAAAAACCTCTCTGTACTCCGCCTGATAACATGCTCCCTGACCTACTGACTGCAATCCCTGCTAGCCATCATAAACCGCTCCTGCAGTCACACCGTTTCTGCCGTCACACGGCTAAATGTCTGACCATTGTCTATGTGTATAGCATCCCTCACACTTCGCCATACCGTGCACATCTCCAGCCCCTTTACCCTCTGTATCACCCCATTACTTGTAGTATGTAAGCTCGTTGGAGCAGGACCCTCACCCCTATTGTTTCCATCAACTGATTACTATATGTAACCGTGGTTCTGTAATGTTTGTATTTTGTCCTTCTGTATTCCCCCCTGTCTATGTAAGCGCTGCGGAATATGTTGGCGCTATACAAATAAAGATTATTATTATTATTATTATTATCAACTGGCTTTGATTGTGGGTCATGCAGGTTGCTTGCAATGCCCTAGTATGAACGATACCTGGAACACAAGCCAGTCCTCAGGATGCATTCTAACTCAAGAGCACGATCACGTTGTGCCTGACCAATGTTTCCATCTTGGGTAATAGCACAGTCCTAAGCGATATGGAGTGAAGTTGGCATATGAGCTGGTCTGTGGTTTTGCTTCCAACAGTTTCTACCGCACGCAGATGCTCGGTGGATACAATGTTGCGCGCTGGGGAAAACCCCAGGAATAATCCACAGCAGGCAGGCAAGCAAAGTATAAATAAGGGGGGGATTGGTTAGCTGCCTGCAACTCTTGCTTGTACCCGAATAAGGTTTTGCCTGCAACGCGGCCTTCTACTGCTTGAGGCGACATGACATTCATGCACAAGGCACAGGTGCTGGCAGGTTTCTGCGGGCACCCACAGTGCAGCGTTGCATTCTTGAAACTGTTGCTTGACCCTTTCCCTAAAATCAGGAAGATTCGCTTACACCTCTTATGGCGTATAATAGCTGTCTCCTGGAATAACAATAGCAATACTGAGAATAATGAAAATAAAACGCATCATAGGCTGAAGAAATTTCTTCGCACGGCACGTCTTTTCTTCAGCCTTACATGACTATATATCTATATATGTATTCATCCATATATTTGGGTAGAAATCCATAAAAATATATATCGATATATATGTATTACTATATATTTATATAGATATTTATCTATACACAGAGACAGATAGATAGGTAGATAGATAGATAGATAGATAGATAGATAGATAGATAGATAGATAGATAGACAGACTGTATGCAATAAGCCTGGATGTCTGACAGTTGAAGCTGACTGGTGATGTCATTAAGGCTCTATTATGACACGTACAGCTTGGAACCATAAATACTACAGCACGGCAGTCATTTAAAGCCAGTCTCCATTGGAGATGGAAGTGGGCAGAAATGTACTGGCCTATCTTCCCAAGACGCCACAGCAGCCGGACAAATTGTATGTTCGACAGAATGGCTGTTTTATTCAGCCCATAAGGGTGACTACCCACTACAGTTTTTTTTTTCACTACGAAATTCGTAGCAGTTTTTTTTTCTGCAGGGGTCTATGGGACTTGTAATGTTAAAATCGAAATCATGCAAAATCGCAATTTACCGCGAAATCGCGATTTTAACATTACAAGTCCCATAGACCCCTGCAGGAAAAAAAAAACGCTGCGAATTTCGCAGTGAAAAAAAACTGTAGTGTGTAGTCACCCTAAGGGGGAAACGGCGGCCTACAAAATCTGATTGGTCGCTGCTGCTACCATTTATAAAAAGGTCGGCTCAGTTCTTCCACGGGTAAGAATAAGGTAGGTACATAGCTAGGCAGGTTGGTTCAGTTTTTGTAGGTTGAGGAATGCTTATGGGCAAGGCCTTATGTCTGAACGCTGGCGCATGAAACGGCAGAGAGGCCCGGCCCTGTGCATTCGCTGATCATTGCCGTCAGCTGCTGTCTGCTTTCAAGCATGAATCAGGGGCTTGACACTTCTCAACTGGCTTTGATTGTGGGTCACACAGGTTGGTTGCAATGCCCTAGTATGAACGATACCTGGAACACAAGCCAGTCCTCAGGATGCATTCTAACTCAAGAGCACGATCATGTTGTGCCTGACCAATGTTTCCATCTTGGGTAATAGCACAGTCCTAAGCGATATGGAGTGGAGTTGGCATATGAGCTGGTCTGTGGTTTTGCTTCCAACAGTTTTTACCACACGCAGATGCTCGGTGGATACAATGTTGCGCGCTGGGGAAAAGCCCTGGAATAATCCACAGCAGGCAGGCAAGCAAAGTATAAATAAGGGGGGGATTGGTTAGCTGCCTGCAACTCTTGCTTGTACCCGAATAAGGTTTTGCCTGCAACGTGGCCTTCTACTGCTTGAGGCGGCGTTACATTCATGCACAAGGCACAGGTGCTGGCAGGTTTCTGCGGGAACCCACAGTGCAGCGTTGCATTCTTGAAACCGTTGCTTGACCCTTTCCCCAAAATTAGAAAGATTCGCTTACACCTCTTATGGCGTATAATAGCCGTCTCCTGGGATAACAATAGCAATACTGAGAATAATGAAAATAAAACGCATCATAGGCTGAAGAAATTTCTTCGCACGGCACGTCTTTTCTTCAGCCTTACATGACTATATATCTATATATGTATTCATCCATATATTTGGGTAGAAATCCATAAAAATATTTATCTATATATGTATTTCTATATATTTATATAGATATTTATCTATACACAGAGACAGACAGATAGATAGATAGATAGATAGATAGATAGATAGATAGATAGATAGATAGATAGATAGATAGACAGACTGTATGCAATAACCCTGGATGTCTGACAGTTGAAGCTGACTGGTGATATGTCATTAAGGCTCTATTATGACACGTACAGCTTGGAACCATAAATACTACAGCACGGCAGCCATTTAAAGCCAGTCTCCATTGGAGATGGAAGTGGGCAGAAATGTACTGGCCTATCTTCCCAAGATGCCACAGCAGCCGGACAAATTGTATGTTCGACAGAATGGCTGTTTTATTCAGCCCATAAGGGTGACTACCCACTACAGTTTTTTTTTTCACTGCGAAATTCGTAGCAGTTTTTTATCTGCAGGGGTCTATGGGACTTGTAATGTTAAAATCGAAATCACGCAAAATCACAATTTACCGCGAAATCGCGATTTTAACATTACAAGTCCCATAGACCCCTGCAGAAAAAAAAAACGCTGCGAATTTCGCAGTGAAAAAAAACTGTAGTGTGTAGTCACCCTAAGGGGGAAACGGCGGCCTACAAAATCTGATTGGTCGCTGCTGCTACCATTTATAAAAAGGTCGGCTCAGTTCTTCCACGGGTAAGAATAAGGTAGGTACATAGCTAGGCAGGTTGGTTCAGTTTTTGTAGGTTGAGGAATGCTTATGGGCAAGGCCTTATGTCTGAACGCTGGCGCATGAAACGGCAGAGAGGCCCGGCCCTGTGCATTCGCTGATCATTGCCGTCAGCTGCTGTCTGCTTTCAAGCATGAATCAGGGGCTTGACACTTCTCAACTGGCTTTGATTGTGGGTCACACAGGTTGGTTGCAATGCCCTAGTATGAACGATACCTGGAACACAAGCCAGTCCTCAGGATGCATTCTAACTCAAGAGCACGATCATGTTGTGCCTGACCAATGTTTCCATCTTGGGTAATAGCACAGTCCTAAGCGATATGGAGTGGAGTTGGCATATGAGCTGGTCTGTGGTTTTGCTTCCAACAGTTTTTACCACACGCAGATGCTCGGTGGATACAATGTTGCGCGCTGGGGAAAAGCCCTGGAATAATCCACAGCAGGCAGGCAAGCAAAGTATAAATAAGGGGGGGATTGGTTAGCTGCCTGCAACTCTTGCTTGTACCCGAATAAGGTTTTGCCTGCAACGTGGCCTTCTACTGCTTGAGGCGGCGTTACATTCATGCACAAGGCACAGGTGCTGGCAGGTTTCTGCGGGAACCCACAGTGCAGCGTTGCATTCTTGAAACCGTTGCTTGACCCTTTCCCCAAAATTAGAAAGATTCGCTTACACCTCTTATGGCGTATAATAGCCGTCTCCTGGGATAACAATAGCAATACTGAGAATAATGAAAATAAAACGCATCATAGGCTGAAGAAATTTCTTCGCACGGCACGTCTTTTCTTCAGCCTTACATGACTATATATCTATATATGTATTCATCCATATATTTGGGTAGAAATCCATAAAAATATTTATCTATATATGTATTTCTATATATTTATATAGATATTTATCTATACACAGAGACAGACAGATAGATAGATAGATAGATAGATAGATAGATAGATAGATAGATAGATAGATAGATAGATAGACAGACTGTATGCAATAACCCTGGATGTCTGACAGTTGAAGCTGACTGGTGATATGTCATTAAGGCTCTATTATGACACGTACAGCTTGGAACCATAAATACTACAGCACGGCAGCCATTTAAAGCCAGTCTCCATTGGAGATGGAAGTGGGCAGAAATGTACTGGCCTATCTTCCCAAGATGCCACAGCAGCCGGACAAATTGTATGTTCGACAGAATGGCTGTTTTATTCAGCCCATAAGGGTGACTACCCACTACAGTTTTTTTTTTCACTGCGAAATTCGTAGCAGTTTTTTATCTGCAGGGGTCTATGGGACTTGTAATGTTAAAATCGAAATCACGCAAAATCACAATTTACCGCGAAATCGCGATTTTAACATTACAAGTCCCATAGACCCCTGCAGAAAAAAAAAACGCTGCGAATTTCGCAGTGAAAAAAAACTGTAGTGTGTAGTCACCCTAAGGGGGAAACGGCGGCCTACAAAATCTGATTGGTCGCTGCTGCTACCATTTATAAAAAGGTCGGCTCAGTTCTTCCACGGGTAAGAATAAGGTAGGTACATAGCTAGGCAGGTTGGTTCAGTTTTTGTAGGTTGAGGAATGCTTATGGGCAAGGCCTTATGTCTGAACGCTGGCGCATGAAACGGCAGAGAGGCCCGGCCCTGTGCATTCGCTGATCATTGCCGTCAGCTGCTGTCTGCTTTCAAGCATGAATCAGGGGCTTGACACTTCTCAACTGGCTTTGATTGTGGGTCACACAGGTTGGTTGCAATGCCCTAGTATGAACGATACCTGGAACACAAGCCAGTCTTCAGGATGCATTCTAACTCAAGAGCACGATCATGTTGTGCCTGACCAATGTTTCCATCTTGGGTAATAGCACAGTCCTAAGCGATATGGAGTGGAGTTGGCATATGAGCTGGTCTGTGGTTTTGCTTCCAACAGTTTTTACCACACGCAGATGCTCGGTGGATACAATGTTGCGCGCTGGGGAAAAGCCCTGGAATAATCCACAGCAGGCAGGCAAGCAAAGTATAAATAAGGGGGGGATTGGTTAGCTGCCTGCAACTCTTGCTTGTACCCGAATAAGGTTTTGCCTGCAACGTGGCCTTCTACTGCTTGAGGCGGCGTTACATTCATGCACAAGGCACAGGTGCTGGCAGGTTTCTGCGGGAACCCACAGTGCAGCGTTGCATTCTTGAAACCGTTGCTTGACCCTTTCCCCAAAATTAGAAAGATTCGCTTACACCTCTTATGGCGTATAATAGCCGTCTCCTGGGATAACAATAGCAATACTGAGAATAATGAAAATAAAACGCATCATAGGCTGAAGAAATTTCTTCGCACGGCACGTCTTTTCTTCAGCCTTACATGACTATATATCTATATATGTATTCATCCATATATTTGGGTAGAAATCCATAAAAATATTTATCTATATATGTATTTCTATATATTTATATAGATATTTATCTATACACAGAGACAGATAGATAGATAGATAGATAGATAGATAGATAGATAGATAGACTGTATGCAATAACCCTGGATGTCTGACAGTTGAAGCTGACTGGTGATGTCATTAAGGCTCTATTATGACACGTACAGCTTGGAACCATAAATACTACAGCACGGCAGCCATTTAAAGCCAGTCTCCATTGGAGATGGAAGTGGGCAGAAATGTACTGGCCTATCTTCCCAAGACGCCACAGCAGCCGGACAAATTGTATGTTCGACAGAATGGCTGTTTTATTCAGCCCATAAGGGTGACTACCCACTACAGTTTTTTTTTTCACTGCGAAATTCGTAGCAGTTTTTTATCTGCAGGGGTCTATGGGACTTGTAATGTTAAAATCGAAATCACGCAAAATCGCAATTTACCGCGAAATCGCGATTTTAACATTACAAGTCCCATAGACCCCTGCAGAAAAAAAAACGCTGCGAATTTCGCAGTGAAAAAAAACTGTAGTGTGTAGTCACCCTACGGGGGAAACGGCGGCCTACAGGATCTGATTGGTCGCTGCTGCTACCATTTATAAAAAGGTCGGCTCAGTTCTTCCACGGGTAAGAATAAGGTAGGTACATAGGCAGGCAGGTAGGTTCAGTTTTTGTAGGTTGAGGAATGCTTATGGGCAAGGCCTTATGTCTGAACGCTGGCGCATGAAATGGCAGAGAGGCCCGGCCCTGTGCATTCGCTGATCATTGGCGTCAGCTGCTGTCTGCTTTTAAGCATGAATCAGGGGCTTCACACTTGTCCCCCAGGGCTCGGTCCTTGGCCCCCTTCTCTTCTCTATCTACACAGCCCCTATTGGACAAACCATCAGGAGTTTTGACCTCCAATACCACCTGTACGCTGATGACACCCAGCTATACACCTCTGCCCGTGACATCTCTGCACCCTCCCTCCAAAACATCACCGACTGTCTGTCCGCTGTCTCTAACACTATGTCCTCTCTCTACCTAAAACTAAACCTCTCTAAAACTGACTTACTGGTATTTCCGCCCTGCACTAACCGACCTCATCCTGACATCTCCATCTCAGTGTGTGGCGCCACCATAACTCCTAGACAACACGCCCGCTGCCTTGGGGTCATATTTGACTCTGATCTCTCTTTTGCCCCCTACATCCAATCTCTGGCCCGAACATGTCAGCTGCACCTCAAGAACATCGCAAGAATCCGCTCTTTTCTCACTGTGGAGACGTTAAAAACGCTTATTGTCGCCCTCATCCACTCCCGGCTTGATTACTGCAACTCGTTGCTGATCGGCTTCCCCTGCACCAGACTCTACCCTCTCCAGTCCATCCTGAATGCGGCAGCCAGGCTCATCTTCCTGTCCAGCCGCTACTCGGACGCCTCTGCCCTGTGCCAGTCACTGCACTGGCTGCCCGTTAAATACAGAATTCAATTCAAACTCGCTACCTTCATCCACAAAGCCCTCCACAGTGCAGCGCCACCCTATATCGCCTCCCTTATCTCAATCCATCAACCAGCCCGGGCTCTCCGCTCTGCTAATGAAACCAGACTGAGCGCCCCTTTAATTCGAACTTCTCATTCCCGCCTCCAAGACTTCTCCAGAGCAGCACCGGTCCTCTGGAACGCACTACCAAAGGCTACCCGAGCAATCCAGGACTCGCAGAACTTCAGGCGTGCTCTAAAAACTCACCTCTTCAGGGAGGCATACCGCATTCCCTAAGAAAAAAAAAAACCTCTCTGTACTCCGCCTGATAACATGCTCCCTGACCTACTGACTGCAATCCCTGCTAGCCATCATAAACCGCTCCTGCAGTCACACCGTTTCTGCCGTCACACGGCTAAATGTCTGACCATTGTCTATGTGTATAGCATCCCTCACACTTCGCCATACCGTGCACATCTCCAGCCCCTTTACCCTCTGTATCACCCCATTACTTGTAGTATGTAAGCTCGTTGGAGCAGGACCCTCACCCCTATTGTTTCCATCAACTGATTACTATATGTAACCGTGGTTCTGTAATGTTTGTATTTTGTCCTTCTGTATTCCCCCCTGTCTATGTAAGCGCTGCGGAATATGTTGGCGCTATACAAATAAAGATTATTATTATTATTATTATTATCAACTGGCTTTGATTGTGGGTCATGCAGGTTGCTTGCAATGCCCTAGTATGAACGATACCTGGAACACAAGCCAGTCCTCAGGATGCATTCTAACTCAAGAGCACGATCACGTTGTGCCTGACCAATGTTTCCATCTTGGGTAATAGCACAGTCCTAAGCGATATGGAGTGAAGTTGGCATATGAGCTGGTCTGTGGTTTTGCTTCCAACAGTTTCTACCGCACGCAGATGCTCGGTGGATACAATGTTGCGCGCTGGGGAAAACCCCAGGAATAATCCACAGCAGGCAGGCAAGCAAAGTATAAATAAGGGGGGGATTGGTTAGCTGCCTGCAACTCTTGCTTGTACCCGAATAAGGTTTTGCCTGCAACGCGGCCTTCTACTGCTTGAGGCGACATGACATTCATGCACAAGGCACAGGTGCTGGCAGGTTTCTGCGGGCACCCACAGTGCAGCGTTGCATTCTTGAAACTGTTGCTTGACCCTTTCCCTAAAATCAGGAAGATTCGCTTACACCTCTTATGGCGTATAATAGCTGTCTCCTGGAATAACAATAGCAATACTGAGAATAATGAAAATAAAACGCATCATAGGCTGAAGAAATTTCTTCGCACGGCACGTCTTTTCTTCAGCCTTACATGACTATATATCTATATATGTATTCATCCATATATTTGGGTAGAAATCCATAAAAATATATATCGATATATATGTATTACTATATATTTATATAGATATTTATCTATACACAGAGACAGATAGATAGGTAGATAGATAGATAGATAGATAGATAGATAGATAGATAGATAGATAGATAGATAGATAGATAGATAGATAGACAGACTGTATGCAATAAGCCTGGATGTCTGACAGTTGAAGCTGACTGGTGATGTCATTAAGGCTCTATTATGACACGTACAGCTTGGAACCATAAATACTACAGCACGGCAGTCATTTAAAGCCAGTCTCCATTGGAGATGGAAGTGGGCAGAAATGTACTGGCCTATCTTCCCAAGACGCCACAGCAGCCGGACAAATTGTATGTTCGACAGAATGGCTGTTTTATTCAGCCCATAAGGGTGACTACCCACTACAGTTTTTTTTTTCACTGCGAAATTCGTAGCAGTTTTTTATCTGCAGGGGTCTATGGGACTTGTAATGTTAAAATCGAAATCACGCAAAATCACAATTTACCGCGAAATCGCGATTTTAACATTACAAGTCCCATAGACCCCTGCAGAAAAAAAAAACGCTGCGAATTTCGCAGTGAAAAAAAACTGTAGTGTGTAGTCACCCTAAGGGGGAAACGGCGGCCTACAAAATCTGATTGGTCGCTGCTGCTACCATTTATAAAAAGGTCGGCTCAGTTCTTCCACGGGTAAGAATAAGGTAGGTACATAGCTAGGCAGGTTGGTTCAGTTTTTGTAGGTTGAGGAATGCTTATGGGCAAGGCCTTATGTCTGAACGCTGGCGCATGAAACGGCAGAGAGGCCCGGCCCTGTGCATTCGCTGATCATTGCCGTCAGCTGCTGTCTGCTTTCAAGCATGAATCAGGGGCTTGACACTTCTCAACTGGCTTTGATTGTGGGTCACACAGGTTGGTTGCAATGCCCTAGTATGAACGATACCTGGAACACAAGCCAGTCCTCAGGATGCATTCTAACTCAAGAGCACGATCATGTTGTGCCTGACCAATGTTTCCATCTTGGGTAATAGCACAGTCCTAAGCGATATGGAGTGGAGTTGGCATATGAGCTGGTCTGTGGTTTTGCTTCCAACAGTTTTTACCACACGCAGATGCTCGGTGGATACAATGTTGCGCGCTGGGGAAAAGCCCTGGAATAATCCACAGCAGGCAGGCAAGCAAAGTATAAATAAGGGGGGGATTGGTTAGCTGCCTGCAACTCTTGCTTGTACCCGAATAAGGTTTTGCCTGCAACGTGGCCTTCTACTGCTTGAGGCGGCGTTACATTCATGCACAAGGCACAGGTGCTGGCAGGTTTCTGCGGGAACCCACAGTGCAGCGTTGCATTCTTGAAACCGTTGCTTGACCCTTTCCCCAAAATTAGAAAGATTCGCTTACACCTCTTATGGCGTATAATAGCCGTCTCCTGGGATAACAATAGCAATACTGAGAATAATGAAAATAAAACGCATCATAGGCTGAAGAAATTTCTTCGCACGGCACGTCTTTTCTTCAGCCTTACATGACTATATATCTATATATGTATTCATCCATATATTTGGGTAGAAATCCATAAAAATATTTATCTATATATGTATTTCTATATATTTATATAGATATTTATCTATACACAGAGACAGATAGATAGATAGATAGATAGATAGATAGATAGATAGATAGATAGATAGACTGTATGCAATAACCCTGGATGTCTGACAGTTGAAGCTGACTGGTGATGTCATTAAGGCTCTATTATGACACGTACAGCTTGGAACCATAAATACTACAGCACGGCAGCCATTTAAAGCCAGTCTCCATTGGAGATGGAAGTGGGCAGAAATGTACTGGCCTATCTTCCCAAGACGCCACAGCACCCGGACAAATTGTATGTTCGACAGAATGGCTGTTTTATTCAGCCCATAAGGGTGACTACCCACTACAGTTTTTTTTTTCACTGCGAAATTCGTAGCAGTTTTTTATCTGCAGGGGTCTATGGGACTTGTAATGTTAAAATCGAAATCACGCAAAATCGCAATTTACCGCGAAATCGCGATTTTAACATTACAAGTCCCATAGACCCCTGCAGAAAAAAAAACGCTGCGAATTTCGCAGTGAAAAAAAACTGTAGTGTGTAGTCACCCTACGGGGGAAACGGCGGCCTACAGGATCTGATTGGTCGCTGCTGCTACCATTTATAAAAAGGTCGGCTCAGTTCTTCCACGGGTAAGAATAAGGTAGGTACATAGGCAGGCAGGTAGGTTCAGTTTTTGTAGGTTGAGGAATGCTTATGGGCAAGGCCTTATGTCTGAACGCTGGCGCATGAAATGGCAGAGAGGCCCGGCCCTGTGCATTCGCTGATCATTGGCGTCAGCTGCTGTCTGCTTTTAAGCATGAATCAGGGGCTTCACACTTGTCCCCCAGGGCTCGGTCCTTGGCCCCCTTCTCTTCTCTATCTACACAGCCCCTATTGGACAAACCATCAGGAGTTTTGACCTCCAATACCACCTGTACGCTGATGACACCCAGCTATACACCTCTGCCCGTGACATCTCTGCACCCTCCCTCCAAAACATCACCGACTGTCTGTCCGCTGTCTCTAACACTATGTCCTCTCTCTACCTAAAACTAAACCTCTCTAAAACTGACTTACTGGTATTTCCGCCCTGCACTAACCGACCTCATCCTGACATCTCCATCTCAGTGTGTGGCGCCACCATAACTCCTAGACAACACGCCCGCTGCCTTGGGGTCATATTTGACTCTGATCTCTCTTTTGCCCCCTACATCCAATCTCTGGCCCGAACATGTCAGCTGCACCTCAAGAACATCGCAAGAATCCGCTCTTTTCTCACTGTGGAGACGTTAAAAACGCTTATTGTCGCCCTCATCCACTCCCGGCTTGATTACTGCAACTCGTTGCTGATCGGCTTCCCCTGCACCAGACTCTACCCTCTCCAGTCCATCCTGAATGCGGCAGCCAGGCTCATCTTCCTGTCCAGCCGCTACTCGGACGCCTCTGCCCTGTGCCAGTCACTGCACTGGCTGCCCGTTAAATACAGAATTCAATTCAAACTCGCTACCTTCATCCACAAAGCCCTCCACAGTGCAGCGCCACCCTATATCGCCTCCCTTATCTCAATCCATCAACCAGCCCGGGCTCTCCGCTCTGCTAATGAAACCAGACTGAGCGCCCCTTTAATTCGAACTTCTCATTCCCGCCTCCAAGACTTCTCCAGAGCAGCACCGGTCCTCTGGAACGCACTACCAAAGGCTACCCGAGCAATCCAGGACTCGCAGAACTTCAGGCGTGCTCTAAAAACTCACCTCTTCAGGGAGGCATACCGCATTCCCTAAGAAAAAAAAAAACCTCTCTGTACTCCGCCTGATAACATGCTCCCTGACCTACTGACTGCAATCCCTGCTAGCCATCATAAACCGCTCCTGCAGTCACACCGTTTCTGCCGTCACACGGCTAAATGTCTGACCATTGTCTATGTGTATAGCATCCCTCACACTTCGCCATACCGTGCACATCTCCAGCCCCTTTACCCTCTGTATCACCCCATTACTTGTAGTATGTAAGCTCGTTGGAGCAGGACCCTCACCCCTATTGTTTCCATCAACTGATTACTATATGTAACCGTGGTTCTGTAATGTTTGTATTTTGTCCTTCTGTATTCCCCCCTGTCTATGTAAGCGCTGCGGAATATGTTGGCGCTATACAAATAAAGATTATTATTATTATTATTATTATCAACTGGCTTTGATTGTGGGTCATGCAGGTTGCTTGCAATGCCCTAGTATGAACGATACCTGGAACACAAGCCAGTCCTCAGGATGCATTCTAACTCAAGAGCACGATCACGTTGTGCCTGACCAATGTTTCCATCTTGGGTAATAGCACAGTCCTAAGCGATATGGAGTGAAGTTGGCATATGAGCTGGTCTGTGGTTTTGCTTCCAACAGTTTCTACCGCACGCAGATGCTCGGTGGATACAATGTTGCGCGCTGGGGAAAACCCCAGGAATAATCCACAGCAGGCAGGCAAGCAAAGTATAAATAAGGGGGGGATTGGTTAGCTGCCTGCAACTCTTGCTTGTACCCGAATAAGGTTTTGCCTGCAACGCGGCCTTCTACTGCTTGAGGCGACATGACATTCATGCACAAGGCACAGGTGCTGGCAGGTTTCTGCGGGCACCCACAGTGCAGCGTTGCATTCTTGAAACTGTTGCTTGACCCTTTCCCTAAAATCAGGAAGATTCGCTTACACCTCTTATGGCGTATAATAGCTGTCTCCTGGAATAACAATAGCAATACTGAGAATAATGAAAATAAAACGCATCATAGGCTGAAGAAATTTCTTCGCACGGCACGTCTTTTCTTCAGCCTTACATGACTATATATCTATATATGTATTCATCCATATATTTGGGTAGAAATCCATAAAAATATATATCGATATATATGTATTACTATATATTTATATAGATATTTATCTATACACAGAGACAGATAGATAGGTAGATAGATAGATAGATAGATAGATAGATAGATAGATAGATAGATAGATAGATAGATAGATAGACAGACTGTATGCAATAAGCCTGGATGTCTGACAGTTGAAGCTGACTGGTGATGTCATTAAGGCTCTATTATGACACGTACA
The DNA here is from genome assembly GCF_035609145.1 of Eleutherodactylus coqui. Lineage (NCBI taxonomy): Eukaryota > Metazoa > Chordata > Amphibia > Anura > Eleutherodactylidae > Eleutherodactylus > Eleutherodactylus coqui. Next base: position 159,721,318 of record NC_089840.1, read on the forward strand.
GCTTGGAACCATAAATACTACAGCACGGCAGTCATTTAAAGCCAGTCTCCATTGGAGATGGAAGTGGGCAGAAATGTACTGGCCTATCTTCCCAAGACGCCACAGCAGCCGGACAAATTGTATGTTCGACAGAATGGCTGTTTTATTCAGCCCATAAGGGTGACTACCCACTACAGTTTTTTTTTTCACTGCGAAATTCGTAGCAGTTTTTTATCTGCAGGGGTCTATGGGACTTGTAATGTTAAAATCGAAATCACGCAAAATCACAATTTACCGCGAAATCGCGATTTTAACATTACAAGTCCCATAGACCCCTGCAGAAAAAAAAAACGCTGCGAATTTCGCAGTGAAAAAAAACTGTAGTGTGTAGTCACCCTAAGGGGGAAACGGCGGCCTACAAAATCTGATTGGTCGCTGCTGCTACCATTTATAAAAAGGTCGGCTCAGTTCTTCCACGGGTAAGAATAAGGTAGGTACATAGCTAGGCAGGTTGGTTCAGTTTTTGTAGGTTGAGGAATGCTTATGGGCAAGGCCTTATGTCTGAACGCTGGCGCATGAAACGGCAGAGAGGCCCGGCCCTGTGCATTCGCTGATCATTGCCGTCAGCTGCTGTCTGCTTTCAAGCATGAATCAGGGGCTTGACACTTCTCAACTGGCTTTGATTGTGGGTCACACAGGTTGGTTGCAATGCCCTAGTATGAACGATACCTGGAACACAAGCCAGTCTTCAGGATGCATTCTAACTCAAGAGCACGATCATGTTGTGCCTGACCAATGTTTCCATCTTGGGTAATAGCACAGTCCTAAGCGATATGGAGTGGAGTTGGCATATGAGCTGGTCTGTGGTTTTGCTTCCAACAGTTTTTACCACACGCAGATGCTCGGTGGATACAATGTTGCGCGCTGGGGAAAAGCCCTGGAATAATCCACAGCAGGCAGGCAAGCAAAGTATAAATAAGGGGGGGATTGGTTAGCTGCCTGCAACTCTTGCTTGTACCCGAATAAGGTTTTGCCTGCAACGTGGCCTTCTACTGCTTGAGGCGGCGTTACATTCATGCACAAGGCACAGGTGCTGGCAGGTTTCTGCGGGAACCCACAGTGCAGCGTTGCATTCTTGAAACCGTTGCTTGACCCTTTCCCCAAAATTAGAAAGATTCGCTTACACCTCTTATGGCGTATAATAGCCGTCTCCTGGGATAACAATAGCAATACTGAGAATAATGAAAATAAAACGCATCATAGGCTGAAGAAATTTCTTCGCACGGCACGTCTTTTCTTCAGCCTTACATGACTATATATCTATATATGTATTCATCCATATATTTGGGTAGAAATCCATAAAAATATTTATCTATATATGTATTTCTATATATTTATATAGATATTTATCTATACACAGAGACAGATAGATAGATAGATAGATAGATAGATAGATAGATAGATAGATAGATAGATAGATAGACTGTATGCAATAACCCTGGATGTCTGACAGTTGAAGCTGACTGGTGATGTCATTAAGGCTCTATTATGACACGTACAGCTTGGAACCATAAATACTACAGCACGGCAGTCATTTAAAGCCAGTCTCCATTGGAGATGGAAGTGGGCAGAAATGTACTGGCCTATCTTCCCAAGACGCCACAGCAGCCGGACAAATTGTATGTTCGACAGAATGGCTGTTTTATTCAGCCCATAAGGGTGACTACCCACTACAGTTTTTTTTTTCACTGCGAAATTCGTAGCAGTTTTTTATCTGCAGGGGTCTATGGGACTTGTAATGTTAAAATCGAAATCACGCAAAATCACAATTTACCGCGAAATCGCGATTTTAACATTACAAGTCCCATAGACCCCTGCAGAAAAAAAAAACGCTGCGAATTTCGCAGTGAAAAAAAACTGTAGTGTGTAGTCACCCTAAGGGGGAAACGGCGGCCTACAAAATCTGATTGGTCGCTGCTGCTACCATTTATAAAAAGGTCGGCTCAGTTCTTCCACGGGTAAGAATAAGGTAGGTACATAGCTAGGCAGGTTGGTTCAGTTTTTGTAGGTTGAGGAATGCTTATGGGCAAGGCCTTATGTCTGAACGCTGGCGCATGAAACGGCAGAGAGGCCCGGCCCTGTGCATTCGCTGATCATTGCCGTCAGCTGCTGTCTGCTTTCAAGCATGAATCAGGGGCTTGACACTTCTCAACTGGCTTTGATTGTGGGTCACACAGGTTGGTTGCAATGCCCTAGTATGAACGATACCTGGAACACAAGCCAGTCTTCAGGATGCATTCTAACTCAAGAGCACGATCATGTTGTGCCTGACCAATGTTTCCATCTTGGGTAATAGCACAGTCCTAAGCGATATGGAGTGGAGTTGGCATATGAGCTGGTCTGTGGTTTTGCTTCCAACAGTTTTTACCACACGCAGATGCTCGGTGGATACAATGTTGCGCGCTGGGGAAAAGCCCTGGAATAATCCACAGCAGGCAGGCAAGCAAAGTATAAATAAGGGGGGGATTGGTTAGCTGCCTGCAACTCTTGCTTGTACCCGAATAAGGTTTTGCCTGCAACGTGGCCTTCTACTGCTTGAGGCGGCGTTACATTCATGCACAAGGCACAGGTGCTGGCAGGTTTCTGCGGGAACCCACAGTGCAGCGTTGCATTCTTGAAACCGTTGCTTGACCCTTTCCCCAAAATTAGAAAGATTCGCTTACACCTCTTATGGCGTATAATAGCCGTCTCCTGGGATAACAATAGCAATACTGAGAATAATGAAAATAAAACGCATCATAGGCTGAAGAAATTTCTTCGCACGGCACGTCTTTTCTTCAGCCTTACATGACTATATATCTATATATGTATTCATCCATATATTTGGGTAGAAATCCATAAAAATATTTATCTATATATGTATTTCTATATATTTATATAGATATTTATCTATACACAGAGACAGATAGATAGATAGATAGATAGATAGATAGATAGATAGATAGATAGATAGACTGTATGCAATAACCCTGGATGTCTGACAGTTGAAGCTGACTGGTGATGTCATTAAGGCTCTATTATGACACGTACAGCTTGGAACCATAAATACTACAGCACGGCAGCCATTTAAAGCCAGTCTCCATTGGAGATGGAAGTGGGCAGAAATGTACTGGCCTATCTTCCCAAGACGCCACAGCAGCCGGACAAATTGTATGTTCGACAGAATGGCTGTTTTATTCAGCCCATAAGGGTGACTACCCACTACAGTTTTTTTTTTCACTGCGAAATTCGTAGCAGTTTTTTATCTGCAGGGGTCTATGGGACTTGTAATGTTAAAATCGAAATCACGCAAAATCGCAATTTACCGCGAAATCGCGATTTTAACATTACAAGTCCCATAGACCCCTGCAGAAAAAAAAACGCTGCGAATTTCGCAGTGAAAAAAAACTGTAGTGTGTAGTCACCCTACGGGGGAAACGGCGGCCTACAGGATCTGATTGGTCGCTGCTGCTACCATTTATAAAAAGGTCGGCTCAGTTCTTCCACGGGTAAGAATAAGGTAGGTACATAGGCAGGCAGGTAGGTTCAGTTTTTGTAGGTTGAGGAATGCTTATGGGCAAGGCCTTATGTCTGAACGCTGGCGCATGAAATGGCAGAGAGGCCCGGCCCTGTGCATTCGCTGATCATTGGCGTCAGCTGCTGTCTGCTTTTAAGCATGAATCAGGGGCTTCACACTTGTCCCCCAGGGCTCGGTCCTTGGCCCCCTTCTCTTCTCTATCTACACAGCCCCTATTGGACAAACCATCAGGAGTTTTGACCTCCAATACCACCTGTACGCTGATGACACCCAGCTATACACCTCTGCCCGTGACATCTCTGCACCCTCCCTCCAAAACATCACCGACTGTCTGTCCGCTGTCTCTAACACTATGTCCTCTCTCTACCTAAAACTAAACCTCTCTAAAACTGACTTACTGGTATTTCCGCCCTGCACTAACCGACCTCATCCTGACATCTCCATCTCAGTGTGTGGCGCCACCATAACTCCTAGACAACACGCCCGCTGCCTTGGGGTCATATTTGACTCTGATCTCTCTTTTGCCCCCTACATCCAATCTCTGGCCCGAACATGTCAGCTGCACCTCAAGAACATCGCAAGAATCCGCTCTTTTCTCACTGTGGAGACGTTAAAAACGCTTATTGTCGCCCTCATCCACTCCCGGCTTGATTACTGCAACTCGTTGCTGATCGGCTTCCCCTGCACCAGACTCTACCCTCTCCAGTCCATCCTGAATGCGGCAGCCAGGCTCATCTTCCTGTCCAGCCGCTACTCGGACGCCTCTGCCCTGTGCCAGTCACTGCACTGGCTGCCCGTTAAATACAGAATTCAATTCAAACTCGCTACCTTCATCCACAAAGCCCTCCACAGTGCAGCGCCACCCTATATCGCCTCCCTTATCTCAATCCATCAACCAGCCCGGGCTCTCCGCTCTGCTAATGAAACCAGACTGAGCGCCCCTTTAATTCGAACTTCTCATTCCCGCCTCCAAGACTTCTCCAGAGCAGCACCGGTCCTCTGGAACGCACTACCAAAGGCTACCCGAGCAATCCAGGACTCGCAGAACTTCAGGCGTGCTCTAAAAACTCACCTCTTCAGGGAGGCATACCGCATTCCCTAAGAAAAAAAAAAACCTCTCTGTACTCCGCCTGATAACATGCTCCCTGACCTACTGACTGCAATCCCTGCTAGCCATCATAAACCGCTCCTGCAGTCACACCGTTTCTGCCGTCACACGGCTAAATGTCTGACCATTGTCTATGTGTATAGCATCCCTCACACTTCGCCATACCGTGCACATCTCCAGCCCCTTTACCCTCTGTATCACCCCATTACTTGTAGTATGTAAGCTCGTTGGAGCAGGACCCTCACCCCTATTGTTTCCATCAACTGATTACTATATGTAACCGTGGTTCTGTAATGTTTGTATTTTGTCCTTCTGTATTCCCCCCTGTCTATGTAAGCGCTGCGGAATATGTTGGCGCTATACAAATAAAGATTATTATTATTATTATTATTATCAACTGGCTTTGATTGTGGGTCATGCAGGTTGCTTGCAATGCCCTAGTATGAACGATACCTGGAACACAAGCCAGTCCTCAGGATGCATTCTAACTCAAGAGCACGATCACGTTGTGCCTGACCAATGTTTCCATCTTGGGTAATAGCACAGTCCTAAGCGATATGGAGTGAAGTTGGCATATGAGCTGGTCTGTGGTTTTGCTTCCAACAGTTTCTACCGCACGCAGATGCTCGGTGGATACAATGTTGCGCGCTGGGGAAAACCCCAGGAATAATCCACAGCAGGCAGGCAAGCAAAGTATAAATAAGGGGGGGATTGGTTAGCTGCCTGCAACTCTTGCTTGTACCCGAATAAGGTTTTGCCTGCAACGCGGCCTTCTACTGCTTGAGGCGACATGACATTCATGCACAAGGCACAGGTGCTGGCAGGTTTCTGCGGGCACCCACAGTGCAGCGTTGCATTCTTGAAACTGTTGCTTGACCCTTTCCCTAAAATCAGGAAGATTCGCTTACACCTCTTATGGCGTATAATAGCTGTCTCCTGGAATAACAATAGCAATACTGAGAATAATGAAAATAAAACGCATCATAGGCTGAAGAAATTTCTTCGCACGGCACGTCTTTTCTTCAGCCTTACATGACTATATATCTATATATGTATTCATCCATATATTTGGGTAGAAATCCATAAAAATATATATCGATATATATGTATTACTATATATTTATATAGATATTTATCTATACACAGAGACAGATAGATAGGTAGATAGATAGATAGATAGATAGATAGATAGATAGATAGATAGATAGACAGACTGTATGCAATAAGCCTGGATGTCTGACAGTTGAAGCTGACTGGTGATGTCATTAAGGCTCTATTATGACACGTACAGCTTGGAACCATAAATACTACAGCACGGCAGTCATTTAAAGCCAGTCTCCATTGGAGATGGAAGTGGGCAGAAATGTACTGGCCTATCTTCCCAAGACGCCACAGCAGCCGGACAAATTGTATGTTCGACAGAATGGCTGTTTTATTCAGCCCATAAGGGTGACTACCCACTACAGTTTTTTTTTTCACTGCGAAATTCGTAGCAGTTTTTTATCTGCAGGGGTCTATGGGACTTGTAATGTTAAAATCGAAATCACGCAAAATCACAATTTACCGCGAAATCGCGATTTTAACATTACAAGTCCCATAGACCCCTGCAGAAAAAAAAAACGCTGCGAATTTCGCAGTGAAAAAAAACTGTAGTGTGTAGTCACCCTAAGGGGGAAACGGCGGCCTACAAAATCTGATTGGTCGCTGCTGCTACCATTTATAAAAAGGTCGGCTCAGTTCTTCCACGGGTAAGAATAAGGTAGGTACATAGCTAGGCAGGTTGGTTCAGTTTTTGTAGGTTGAGGAATGCTTATGGGCAAGGCCTTATGTCTGAACGCTGGCGCATGAAACGGCAGAGAGGCCCGGCCCTGTGCATTCGCTGATCATTGCCGTCAGCTGCTGTCTGCTTTCAAGCATGAATCAGGGGCTTGACACTTCTCAACTGGCTTTGATTGTGGGTCACACAGGTTGGTTGCAATGCCCTAGTATGAACGATACCTGGAACACAAGCCAGTCTTCAGGATGCATTCTAACTCAAGAGCACGATCATGTTGTGCCTGACCAATGTTTCCATCTTGGGTAATAGCACAGTCCTAAGCGATATGGAGTGGAGTTGGCATATGAGCTGGTCTGTGGTTTTGCTTCCAACAGTTTTTACCACACGCAGATGCTCGGTGGATACAATGTTGCGCGCTGGGGAAAAGCCCTGGAATAATCCACAGCAGGCAGGCAAGCAAAGTATAAATAAGGGGGGGATTGGTTAGCTGCCTGCAACTCTTGCTTGTACCCGAATAAGGTTTTGCCTGCAACGTGGCCTTCTACTGCTTGAGGCGGCGTTACATTCATGCACAAGGCACAGGTGCTGGCAGGTTTCTGCGGGAACCCACAGTGCAGCGTTGCATTCTTGAAACCGTTGCTTGACCCTTTCCCCAAAATTAGAAAGATTCGCTTACACCTCTTATGGCGTATAATAGCCGTCTCCTGGGATAACAATAGCAATACTGAGAATAATGAAAATAAAACGCATCATAGGCTGAAGAAATTTCTTCGCACGGCACGTCTTTTCTTCAGCCTTACATGACTATATATCTATATATGTATTCATCCATATATTTGGGTAGAAATCCATAAAAATATTTATCTATATATGTATTTCTATATATTTATATAGATATTTATCTATACACAGAGACAGATAGATAGATAGATAGATAGATAGATAGATAGATAGATAGATAGACTGTATGCAATAACCCTGGATGTCTGACAGTTGAAGCTGACTGGTGATGTCATTAAGGCTCTATTATGACACGTACAGCTTGGAACCATAAATACTACAGCACGGCAGCCATTTAAAGCCAGTCTCCATTGGAGATGGAAGTGGGCAGAAATGTACTGGCCTATCTTCCCAAGACGCCACAGCAGCCGGACAAATTGTATGTTCGACAGAATGGCTGTTTTATTCAGCCCATAAGGGTGACTACCCACTACAGTTTTTTTTTTCACTGCGAAATTCGTAGCAGTTTTTTATCTGCAGGGGTCTATGGGACTTGTAATGTTAAAATCGAAATCACGCAAAATCGCAATTTACCGCGAAATCGCGATTTTAACATTACAAGTCCCATAGACCCCTGCAGAAAAAAAAACGCTGCGAATTTCGCAGTGAAAAAAAACTGTAGTGTGTAGTCACCCTACGGGGGAAACGGCGGCCTACAGGATCTGATTGGTCGCTGCTGCTACCATTTATAAAAAGGTCGGCTCAGTTCTTCCACGGGTAAGAATAAGGTAGGTACATAGGCAGGCAGGTAGGTTCAGTTTTTGTAGGTTGAGGAATGCTTATGGGCAAGGCCTTATGTCTGAACGCTGGCGCATGAAATGGCAGAGAGGCCCGGCCCTGTGCATTCGCTGATCATTGGCGTCAGCTGCTGTCTGCTTTTAAGCATGAATCAGGGGCTTCACACTTGTCCCCCAGGGCTCGGTCCTTGGCCCCCTTCTCTTCTCTATCTACACAGCCCCTATTGGACAAACCATCAGGAGTTTTGACCTCCAATACCACCTGTACGCTGATGACACCCAGCTATACACCTCTGCCCGTGACATCTCTGCACCCTCCCTCCAAAACATCACCGACTGTCTGTCCGCTGTCTCTAACACTATGTCCTCTCTCTACCTAAAACTAAACCTCTCTAAAACTGACTTACTGGTATTTCCGCCCTGCACTAACCGACCTCATCCTGACATCTCCATCTCAGTGTGTGGCGCCACCATAACTCCTAGACAACACGCCCGCTGCCTTGGGGTCATATTTGACTCTGATCTCTCTTTTGCCCCCTACATCCAATCTCTGGCCCGAACATGTCAGCTGCACCTCAAGAACATCGCAAGAATCCGCTCTTTTCTCACTGTGGAGACGTTAAAAACGCTTATTGTCGCCCTCATCCACTCCCGGCTTGATTACTGCAACTCGTTGCTGATCGGCTTCCCCTGCACCAGACTCTACCCTCTCCAGTCCATCCTGAATGCGGCAGCCAGGCTCATCTTCCTGTCCAGCCGCTACTCGGACGCCTCTGCCCTGTGCCAGTCACTGCACTGGCTGCCCGTTAAATACAGAATTCAATTCAAACTCGCTACCTTCATCCACAAAGCCCTCCACAGTGCAGCGCCACCCTATATCGCCTCCCTTATCTCAATCCATCAACCAGCCCGGGCTCTCCGCTCTGCTAATGAAACCAGACTGAGCGCCCCTTTAATTCGAACTTCTCATTCCCGCCTCCAAGACTTCTCCAGAGCAGCACCGGTCCTCTGGAACGCACTACCAAAGGCTACCCGAGCAATCCAGGACTCGCAGAACTTCAGGCGTGCTCTAAAAACTCACCTCTTCAGGGAGGCATACCGCATTCCCTAAGAAAAAAAAAAACCTCTCTGTACTCCGCCTGATAACATGCTCCCTGACCTACTGACTGCAATCCCTGCTAGCCATCATAAACCGCTCCTGCAGTCACACCGTTTCTGCCGTCACACGGCTAAATGTCTGACCATTGTCTATGTGTATAGCATCCCTCACACTTCGCCATACCGTGCACATCTCCAGCCCCTTTACCCTCTGTATCACCCCATTACTTGTAGTATGTAAGCTCGTTGGAGCAGGACCCTCACCCCTATTGTTTCCATCAACTGATTACTATATGTAACCGTGGTTCTGTAATGTTTGTATTTTGTCCTTCTGTATTCCCCCCTGTCTATGTAAGCGCTGCGGAATATGTTGGCGCTATACAAATAAAGATTATTATTATTATTATTATTATTATTATCAACTGGCTTTGATTGTGGGTCATGCAGGTTGCTTGCAATGCCCTAGTATGAACGATACCTGGAACACAAGCCAGTCCTCAGGATGCATTCTAACTCAAGAGCACGATCACGTTGTGCCTGACCAATGTTTCCATCTTGGGTAATAGCACAGTCCTAAGCGATATGGAGTGAAGTTGGCATATGAGCTGGTCTGTGGTTTTGCTTCCAACAGTTTCTACCGCACGCAGATGCTCGGTGGATACAATGTTGCGCGCTGGGGAAAACCCCAGGAATAATCCACAGCAGGCAGGCAAGCAAAGTATAAATAAGGGGGGGATTGGTTAGCTGCCTGCAACTCTTGCTTGTACCCGAATAAGGTTTTGCCTGCAACGCGGCCTTCTACTGCTTGAGGCGACATGACATTCATGCACAAGGCACAGGTGCTGGCAGGTTTCTGCGGGCACCCACAGTGCAGCGTTGCATTCTTGAAACTGTTGCTTGACCCTTTCCCTAAAATCAGGAAGATTCGCTTACACCTCTTATGGCGTATAATAGCTGTCTCCTGGAATAACAATAGCAATACTGAGAATAATGAAAATAAAACGCATCATAGGCTGAAGAAATTTCTTCGCACGGCACGTCTTTTCTTCAGCCTTACATGACTATATATCTATATATGTATTCATCCATATATTTGGGTAGAAATCCATAAAAATATATATCGATATATATGTATTACTATATATTTATATAGATATTTATCTATACACAGAGACAGATAGATAGGTAGATAGATAGATAGATAGATAGATAGATAGATAGATAGATAGATAGATAGATAGATAGATAGATAGATAGATAGACAGACTGTATGCAATAAGCCTGGATGTCTGACAGTTGAAGCTGACTGGTGATGTCATTAAGGCTCTATTATGACACGTACAGCTTGGAACCATAAATACTACAGCACGGCAGTCATTTAAAGCCAGTCTCCATTGGAGATGGAAGTGGGCAGAAATGTACTGGCCTATCTTCCCAAGACGCCACAGCAGCCGGACAAATTGTATGTTCGACAGAATGGCTGTTTTATTCAGCCCATAAGGGTGACTACCCACTACAGTTTTTTTTTTCACTGCGAAATTCGTAGCAGTTTTTTATCTGCAGGGGTCTATGGGACTTGTAATGTTAAAATCGAAATCACGCAAAATCACAATTTACCGCGAAATCGCGATTTTAACATTACAAGTCCCATAGACCCCTGCAGAAAAAAAAAACGCTGCGAATTTCGCAGTGAAAAAAAACTGTAGTGTGTAGTCACCCTAAGGGGGAAACGGCGGCCTACAAAATCTGATTGGTCGCTGCTGCTACCATTTATAAAAAGGTCGGCTCAGTTCTTCCACGGGTAAGAATAAGGTAGGTACATAGCTAGGCAGGTTGGTTCAGTTTTTGTAGGTTGAGGAATGCTTATGGGCAAGGCCTTATGTCTGAACGCTGGCGCATGAAACGGCAGAGAGGCCCGGCCCTGTGCATTCGCTGATCATTGCCGTCAGCTGCTGTCTGCTTTCAAGCATGAATCAGGGGCTTGACACTTCTCAACTGGCTTTGATTGTGGGTCACACAGGTTGGTTGCAATGCCCTAGTATGAACGATACCTGGAACACAAGCCAGTCTTCAGGATGCATTCTAACTCAAGAGCACGATCATGTTGTGCCTGACCAATGTTTCCATCTTGGGTAATAGCACAGTCCTAAGCGATATGGAGTGGAGTTGGCATATGAGCTGGTCTGTGGTTTTGCTTCCAACAGTTTTTACCACACGCAGATGCTCGGTGGATACAATGTTGCGCGCTGGGGAAAAGCCCTGGAATAATCCACAGCAGGCAGGCAAGCAAAGTATAAATAAGGGGGGGATTGGTTAGCTGCCTGCAACTCTTGCTTGTACCCGAATAAGGTTTTGCCTGCAACGTGGCCTTCTACTGCTTGAGGCGGCGTTACATTCATGCACAAGGCACAGGTGCTGGCAGGTTTCTGCGGGAACCCACAGTGCAGCGTTGCATTCTTGAAACCGTTGCTTGACCCTTTCCCCAAAATTAGAAAGATTCGCTTACACCTCTTATGGCGTATAATAGCCGTCTCCTGGGATAACAATAGCAATACTGAGAATAATGAAAATAAAACGCATCATAGGCTGAAGAAATTTCTTCGCACGGCACGTCTTTTCTTCAGCCTTACATGACTATATATCTATATATGTATTCATCCATATATTTGGGTAGAAATCCATAAAAATATTTATCTATATATGTATTTCTATATATTTATATAGATATTTATCTATACACAGAGACAGATAGATAGATAGATAGATAGATAGATAGATAGATAGACTGTATGCAATAACCCTGGATGTCTGACAGTTGAAGCTGACTGGTGATGTCATTAAGGCTCTATTATGACACGTACAGCTTGGAACCATAAATACTACAGCACGGCAGCCATTTAAAGCCAGTCTCCATTGGAGATGGAAGTGGGCAGAAATGTACTGGCCTATCTTCCCAAGACGCCACAGCAGCCGGACAAATTGTATGTTCGACAGAATGGCTGTTTTATTCAGCCCATAAGGGTGACTACCCACTACAGTTTTTTTTTTCACTGCGAAATTCGTAGCAGTTTTTTATCTGCAGGGGTCTATGGGACTTGTAATGTTAAAATCGAAATCACGCAAAATCGCAATTTACCGCGAAATCGCGATTTTAACATTACAAGTCCCATAGACCCCTGCAGAAAAAAAAACGCTGCGAATTTCGCAGTGAAAAAAAACTGTAGTGTGTAGTCACCCTACGGGGGAAACGGCGGCCTACAGGATCTGATTGGTCGCTGCTGCTACCATTTATAAAAAGGTCGGCTCAGTTCTTCCACGGGTAAGAATAAGGTAGGTACATAGGCAGGCAGGTAGGTTCAGTTTTTGTAGGTTGAGGAATGCTTATGGGCAAGGCCTTATGTCTGAACGCTGGCGCATGAAATGGCAGAGAGGCCCGGCCCTGTGCATTCGCTGATCATTGGCGTCAGCTGCTGTCTGCTTTTAAGCATGAATCAGGGGCTTCACACTTGTCCCCCAGGGCTCGGTCCTTGGCCCCCTTCTCTTCTCTATCTACACAGCCCCTATTGGACAAACCATCAGGAGTTTTGACCTCCAATACCACCTGTACGCTGATGACACCCAGCTATACACCTCTGCCCGTGACATCTCTGCACCCTCCCTCCAAAACATCACCGACTGTCTGTCCGCTGTCTCTAACACTATGTCCTCTCTCTACCTAAAACTAAACCTCTCTAAAACTGACTTACTGGTATTTCCGCCCTGCACTAACCGACCTCATCCTGACATCTCCATCTCAGTGTGTGGCGCCACCATAACTCCTAGACAACACGCCCGCTGCCTTGGGGTCATATTTGACTCTGATCTCTCTTTTGCCCCCTACATCCAATCTCTGGCCCGAACATGTCAGCTGCACCTCAAGAACATCGCAAGAATCCGCTCTTTTCTCACTGTGGAGACGTTAAAAACGCTTATTGTCGCCCTCATCCACTCCCGGCTTGATTACTGCAACTCGTTGCTGATCGGCTTCCCCTGCACCAGACTCTACCCTCTCCAGTCCATCCTGAATGCGGCAGCCAGGCTCATCTTCCTGTCCAGCCGCTACTCGGACGCCTCTGCCCTGTGCCAGTCACTGCACTGGCTGCCCGTTAAATACAGAATTCAATTCAAACTCGCTACCTTCATCCACAAAGCCCTCCACAGTGCAGCGCCACCCTATATCGCCTCCCTTATCTCAATCCATCAACCAGCCCGGGCTCTCCGCTCTGCTAATGAAACCAGACTGAGCGCCCCTTTAATTCGAACTTCTCATTCCCGCCTCCAAGACTTCTCCAGAGCAGCACCGGTCCTCTGGAACGCACTACCAAAGGCTACCCGAGCAATCCAGGACTCGCAGAACTTCAGGCGTGCTCTAAAAACTCACCTCTTCAGGGAGGCATACCGCATTCCCTAAGAAAAAAAAAAACCTCTCTGTACTCCGCCTGATAACATGCTCCCTGACCTACTGACTGCAATCCCTGCTAGCCATCATAAACCGCTCCTGCAGTCACACCGTTTCTGCCGTCACACGGCTAAATGTCTGACCATTGTCTATGTGTATAGCATCCCTCACACTTCGCCATACCGTGCACATCTCCAGCCCCTTTACCCTCTGTATCACCCCATTACTTGTAGTATGTAAGCTCGTTGGAGCAGGACCCTCACCCCTATTGTTTCCATCAACTGATTACTATATGTAACCGTGGTTCTGTAATGTTTGTATTTTGTCCTTCTGTATTCCCCCCTGTCTATGTAAGCGCTGCGGAATATGTTGGCGCTATACAAATAAAGATTATTATTATTATTATTATTATCAACTGGCTTTGATTGTGGGTCATGCAGGTTGCTTGCAATGCCCTAGTATGAACGATACCTGGAACACAAGCCAGTCCTCAGGATGCATTCTAACTCAAGAGCACGATCACGTTGTGCCTGACCAATGTTTCCATCTTGGGTAATAGCACAGTCCTAAGCGATATGGAGTGAAGTTGGCATATGAGCTGGTCTGTGGTTTTGCTTCCAACAGTTTCTACCGCACGCAGATGCTCGGTGGATACAATGTTGCGCGCTGGGGAAAACCCCAGGAATAATCCACAGCAGGCAGGCAAGCAAAGTATAAATAAGGGGGGGATTGGTTAGCTGCCTGCAACTCTTGCTTGTACCCGAATAAGGTTTTGCCTGCAACGCGGCCTTCTACTGCTTGAGGCGACATGACATTCATGCACAAGGCACAGGTGCTGGCAGGTTTCTGCGGGCACCCACAGTGCAGCGTTGCATTCTTGAAACTGTTGCTTGACCCTTTCCCTAAAATCAGGAAGATTCGCTTACACCTCTTATGGCGTATAATAGCTGTCTCCTGGAATAACAATAGCAATACTGAGAATAATGAAAATAAAACGCATCATAGGCTGAAGAAATTTCTTCGCACGGCACGTCTTTTCTTCAGCCTTACATGACTATATATCTATATATGTATTCATCCATATATTTGGGTAGAAATCCATAAAAATATATATCGATATATATGTATTACTATATATTTATATAGATATTTATCTATACACAGAGACAGATAGATAGGTAGATAGATAGATAGATAGATAGATAGATAGATAGATAGATAGATAGATAGATAGATAGATAGATAGACAGACTGTATGCAATAAGCCTGGATGTCTGACAGTTGAAGCTGACTGGTGATGTCATTAAGGCTCTATTATGACACGTACAGCTTGGAACCATAAATACTACAGCACGGCAGTCATTTAAAGCCAGTCTCCATTGGAGATGGAAGTGGGCAGAAATGTACTGGCCTATCTTCCCAAGACGCCACAGCAGCCGGACAAATTGTATGTTCGACAGAATGGCTGTTTTATTCAGCCCATAAGGGTGACTACCCACTACAGTTTTTTTTTTCACTGCGAAATTCGTAGCAGTTTTTTATCTGCAGGGGTCTATGGGACTTGTAATGTTAAAATCGAAATCACGCAAAATCACAATTTACCGCGAAATCGCGATTTTAACATTACAAGTCCCATAGACCCCTGCAGAAAAAAAAAACGCTGCGAATTTCGCAGTGAAAAAAAACTGTAGTGTGTAGTCACCCTAAGGGGGAAACGGCGGCCTACAAAATCTGATTGGTCGCTGCTGCTACCATTTATAAAAAGGTCGGCTCAGTTCTTCCACGGGTAAGAATAAGGTAGGTACATAGCTAGGCAGGTTGGTTCAGTTTTTGTAGGTTGAGGAATGCTTATGGGCAAGGCCTTATGTCTGAACGCTGGCGCATGAAACGGCAGAGAGGCCCGGCCCTGTGCATTCGCTGATCATTGCCGTCAGCTGCTGTCTGCTTTCAAGCATGAATCAGGGGCTTGACACTTCTCAACTGGCTTTGATTGTGGGTCACACAGGTTGGTTGCAATGCCCTAGTATGAACGATACCTGGAACACAAGCCAGTCCTCAGGATGCATTCTAACTCAAGAGCACGATCATGTTGTGCCTGACCAATGTTTCCATCTTGGGTAATAGCACAGTCCTAAGCGATATGGAGTGGAGTTGGCATATGAGCTGGTCTGTGGTTTTGCTTCCAACAGTTTTTACCACACGCAGATGCTCGGTGGATACAATGTTGCGCGCTGGGGAAAAGCCCTGGAATAATCCACAGCAGGCAGGCAAGCAAAGTATAAATAAGGGGGGGATTGGTTAGCTGCCTGCAACTCTTGCTTGTACCCGAATAAGGTTTTGCCTGCAACGTGGCCTTCTACTGCTTGAGGCGGCGTTACATTCATGCACAAGGCACAGGTGCTGGCAGGTTTCTGCGGGAACCCACAGTGCAGCGTTGCATTCTTGAAACCGTTGCTTGACCCTTTCCCCAAAATTAGAAAGATTCGCTTACACCTCTTATGGCGTATAATAGCCGTCTCCTGGGATAACAATAGCAATACTGAGAATAATGAAAATAAAACGCATCATAGGCTGAAGAAATTTCTTCGCACGGCACGTCTTTTCTTCAGCCTTACATGACTATATATCTATATATGTATTCATCCATATATTTGGGTAGAAATCCATAAAAATATTTATCTATATATGTATTTCTATATATTTATATAGATATTTATCTATACACAGAGACAGATAGATAGATAGATAGATAGATAGATAGATAGATAGATAGATAGATAGATAGATAGATAGATAGATAGATAGACAGACTGTATGCAATAACCCTGGATGTCTGACAGTTGAAGCTGACTGGTGATATGTCATTAAGGCTCTATTATGACACGTACAGCTTGGAACCATAAATACTACAGCACGGCAGCCATTTAAAGCCAGTCTCCATTGGAGATGGAAGTGGGCAGAAATGTACTGGCCTATCTTCCCAAGATGCCACAGCAGCCGGACAAATTGTATGTTCGACAGAATGGCTGTTTTATTCAGCCCATAAGGGTGACTACCCACTACAGTTTTTTTTTTCACTGCGAAATTCGTAGCAGTTTTTTATCTGCAGGGGTCTATGGGACTTGTAATGTTAAAATCGAAATCACGCAAAATCACAATTTACCGCGAAATCGCGATTTTAACATTACAAGTCCCATAGACCCCTGCAGAAAAAAAAAACGCTGCGAATTTCGCAGTGAAAAAAAACTGTAGTGTGTAGTCACCCTACGGGGGAAACGGCGGCCTACAGGATCTGATTGGTCGCTGCTGCTACCATTTATAAAAAGGTCGGCTCAGTTCTTCCACGGGTAAGAATAAGGTAGGTACATAGGCAGGCAGGTAGGTTCAGTTTTTGTAGGTTGAGGAATGCTTATGGGCAAGGCCTTATGTCTGAACGCTGGCGCATGAAATGGCAGAGAGGCCCGGCCCTGTGCATTCGCCGATCATTGGCGTCAGCTGCTGTCTGCTTTCAAGCATGAATCATGGGCTTCACACTTGTCCCCCAGGGCTCGGTCCTTGGCCCCCTTCTCTTCTCTATCTACACAGCCCCTATTGGACAAACCATCAGGAGTTTTGGCCTCCAATTCCACCTGTACGCTGATGACACCCAGCTATACACCTCTGCCCGTGACATCTCTGCACCCTTCCTCCAAAACATCACCGACTGTCTGTCCGCTGTCTCTAACACTATGTCCTCTCTCTACCTAAAACTAAACCTCTCTAAAACTGACTTACTGGTATTTCCGCCCTGCACTAACCGACCTCATCCTGACATCTCCATCTCAGTGTGTGGCGCCACCATAACTCCTAGACAACACGCCCGCTGCCTTGGGGTCATATTTGACTCTGATCTCTCTTTTGCCCCCTACATCCAATCTCTGGCCCGAACATGTCAGCTGCACCTCAAGAACATCGCAAGAATCCGCTCTTTTCTCACTGTGGAGACGTTAAAAACGCTTATTGTCGCCCTCATCCACTCCCGGCTTGATTACTGCAACTCGTTGCTGATCGGCCTCCCCTGCACCAGACTCTACCCTCTCCAGTCCATCCTGAATGCGGCAGCCAGGCTCATCTTCCTGTCCAGCCGCTACTCGGACGCCTCTGCCCTGTGCCAGTCACTGCACTGGCTGCCCGTTAAATACAGAATTCAATTCAAACTCGCTACCTTCATCCACAAAGCCCTCCACAGTGCAGCGCCACCCTATATCGCCTCCCTTATCTCAATCCATCAACCAGCCCGGGCTCTCCGCTCTGCTAATGAAACCAGACTGAGCGCCCCTTTAATTCGAACTTCTCATTCCCGCCTCCAAGACTTCTCCAGAGCAGCACCGGTCCTCTGGAACGCACTACCAAAGGCTACCCGAGCAATCCAGGACTCGCAGAACTTCAGGCGTGCTCTAAAAACTCACCTCTTCAGGGAGGCATACCGCATTCCCTAAGAAAAAAAAAAACCTCTCTGTACTCCGCCTGATAACATGCTCCCTGACCTACTGACTGCAATCCCTGCTAGCCATCATAAACCGCTCCTGCAGTCACACCGTTTCTGCCGTCACACGGCTAAATGTCTGACCATTGTCTATGTGTATAGCATCCCTCACACTTCGCCATACCGTGCACATCTCCAGCCCCTTTACCCTCTGTATCACCCCATTACTTGTAGTATGTAAGCTCGTTGGAGCAGGACCCTCACCCCTATTGTTTCCATCAACTGATTACTATATGTAACCGTGGTTCTGTAATGTTTGTATTTTGTCCTTCTGTATTCCCCCCTGTCTATGTAAGCGCTGCGGAATATGTTGGCGCTATACAAATAAAGATTATTATTATTATTATTATTATCAACTGGCTTTGATTGTGGGTCATGCAGGTTGCTTGCAATGCCCTAGTATGAACGATACCTGGAACACAAGCCAGTCCTCAGGATGCATTCTAACTCAAGAGCACGATCACGTTGTGCCTGACCAATGTTTCCATCTTGGGTAATAGCACAGTCCTAAGCGATATGGAGTGAAGTTGGCATATGAGCTGGTCTGTGGTTTTGCTTCCAACAGTTTCTACCGCACGCAGATGCTCGGTGGATACAATGTTGCGCGCTGGGGAAAACCCCAGGAATAATCCACAGCAGGCAGGCAAGCAAAGTATAAATAAGGGGGGGATTGGTTAGCTGCCTGCAACTCTTGCTTGTACCCGAATAAGGTTTTGCCTGCAACGCGGCCTTCTACTGCTTGAGGCGACATGACATTCATGCACAAGGCACAGGTGCTGGCAGGTTTCTGCGGGCACCCACAGTGCAGCGTTGCATTCTTGAAACTGTTGCTTGACCCTTTCCCTAAAATCAGGAAGATTCGCTTACACCTCTTATGGCGTATAATAGCTGTCTCCTGGAATAACAATAGCAATACTGAGAATAATGAAAATAAAACGCATCATAGGCTGAAGAAATTTCTTCGCACGGCACGTCTTTTCTTCAGCCTTACATGACTATATATCTATATATGTATTCATCCATATATTTGGGTAGAAATCCATAAAAATATATATCGATATATATGTATTACTATATATTTATATAGATATTTATCTATACACAGAGACAGATAGATAGGTAGATAGATAGATAGATAGATAGATAGATAGATAGATAGATAGATAGATAGATAGACAGACTGTATGCAATAAGCCTGGATGTCTGACAGTTGAAGCTGACTGGTGATGTCATTAAGGCTCTATTATGACACGTACAGCTTGGAACCATAAATACTACAGCACGGCAGTCATTTAAAGCCAGTCTCCATTGGAGATGGAAGTGGGCAGAAATGTACTGGCCTATCTTCCCAAGACGCCACAGCAGCCGGACAAATTGTATGTTCGACAGAATGGCTGTTTTATTCAGCCCATAAGGGTGACTACCCACTACAGTTTTTTTTTTCACTACGAAATTCGTAGCAGTTTTTTTTTCTGCAGGGGTCTATGGGACTTGTAATGTTAAAATCGAAATCATGCAAAATCGCAATTTACCGCGAAATCGCGATTTTAACATTACAAGTCCCATAGACCCCTGCAGGAAAAAAAAAACGCTGCGAATTTCGCAGTGAAAAAAAACTGTAGTGTGTAGTCACCCTAAGGGGGAAACGGCGGCCTACAAAATCTGATTGGTCGCTGCTGCTACCATTTATAAAAAGGTCGGCTCAGTTCTTCCACGGGTAAGAATAAGGTAGGTACATAGCTAGGCAGGTTGGTTCAGTTTTTGTAGGTTGAGGAATGCTTATGGGCAAGGCCTTATGTCTGAACGCTGGCGCATGAAACGGCAGAGAGGCCCGGCCCTGTGCATTCGCTGATCATTGCCGTCAGCTGCTGTCTGCTTTCAAGCATGAATCAGGGGCTTGACACTTCTCAACTGGCTTTGATTGTGGGTCACACAGGTTGGTTGCAATGCCCTAGTATGAACGATACCTGGAACACAAGCCAGTCCTCAGGATGCATTCTAACTCAAGAGCACGATCATGTTGTGCCTGACCAATGTTTCCATCTTGGGTAATAGCACAGTCCTAAGCGATATGGAGTGGAGTTGGCATATGAGCTGGTCTGTGGTTTTGCTTCCAACAGTTTTTACCACACGCAGATGCTCGGTGGATACAATGTTGCGCGCTGGGGAAAAGCCCTGGAATAATCCACAGCAGGCAGGCAAGCAAAGTATAAATAAGGGGGGGATTGGTTAGCTGCCTGCAACTCTTGCTTGTACCCGAATAAGGTTTTGCCTGCAACGTGGCCTTCTACTGCTTGAGGCGGCGTTACATTCATGCACAAGGCACAGGTGCTGGCAGGTTTCTGCGGGAACCCACAGTGCAGCGTTGCATTCTTGAAACCGTTGCTTGACCCTTTCCCCAAAATTAGAAAGATTCGCTTACACCTCTTATGGCGTATAATAGCCGTCTCCTGGGATAACAATAGCAATACTGAGAATAATGAAAATAAAACGCATCATAGGCTGAAGAAATTTCTTCGCACGGCACGTCTTTTCTTCAGCCTTACATGACTATATATCTATATATGTATTCATCCATATATTTGGGTAGAAATCCATAAAAATATTTATCTATATATGTATTTCTATATATTTATATAGATATTTATCTATACACAGAGACAGATAGATAGATAGATAGATAGATAGATAGATAGATAGATAGATAGACAGACTGTATGCAATAACCCTGGATGTCTGACAGTTGAAGCTGACTGGTGATATGTCATTAAGGCTCTATTATGACACGTACAGCTTGGAACCATAAATACTACAGCACGGCAGCCATTTAAAGCCAGTCTCCATTGGAGATGGAAGTGGGCAGAAATGTACTGGCCTATCTTCCCAAGATGCCACAGCAGCCGGACAAATTGTATGTTCGACAGAATGGCTGTTTTATTCAGCCCATAAGGGTGACTACCCACTACAGTTTTTTTTTTCACTGCGAAATTCGTAGCAGTTTTTTATCTGCAGGGGTCTATGGGACTTGTAATGTTAAAATCGAAATCACGCAAAATCACAATTTACCGCGAAATCGCGATTTTAACATTACAAGTCCCATAGACCCCTGCAGAAAAAAAAAACGCTGCGAATTTCGCAGTGAAAAAAAACTGTAGTGTGTAGTCACCCTACGGGGGAAACGGCGGCCTACAGGATCTGATTGGTCGCTGCTGCTACCATTTATAAAAAGGTCGGCTCAGTTCTTCCACGGGTAAGAATAAGGTAGGTACATAGGCAGGCAGGTAGGTTCAGTTTTTGTAGGTTGAGGAATGCTTATGGGCAAGGCCTTATGTCTGAACGCTGGCGCATGAAATGGCAGAGAGGCCCGGCCCTGTGCATTCGCCGATCATTGGCGTCAGCTGCTGTCTGCTTTCAAGCATGAATCATGGGCTTCACACTTGTCCCCCAGGGCTCGGTCCTTGGCCCCCTTCTCTTCTCTATCTACACAGCCCCTATTGGACAAACCATCAGGAGTTTTGGCCTCCAATTCCACCTGTACGCTGATGACACCCAGCTATACACCTCTGCCCGTGACATCTCTGCACCCTTCCTCCAAAACATCACCGACTGTCTGTCCGCTGTCTCTAACACTATGTCCTCTCTCTACCTAAAACTAAACCTCTCTAAAACTGACTTACTGGTATTTCCGCCCTGCACTAACCGACCTCATCCTGACATCTCCATCTCAGTGTGTGGCGCCACCATAACTCCTAGACAACACGCCCGCTGCCTTGGGGTCATATTTGACTCTGATCTCTCTTTTGCCCCCTACATCCAATCTCTGGCCCGAACATGTCAGCTGCACCTCAAGAACATCGCAAGAATCCGCTCTTTTCTCACTGTGGAGACGTTAAAAACGCTTATTGTCGCCCTCATCCACTCCCGGCTTGATTACTGCAACTCGTTGCTGATCGACCTCCCCTGCACCAGACTCTACCCTCTCCAGTCCATCCTGAATGCGGCAGCCAGGCTCATCTTCCTGTCCAGCCGCTACTCGGACGCCTCTGCCCTGTGCCAGTCACTGCACTGGCTGCCCGTTAAATACAGAATTCAATTCAAACTCGCTACCTTCATCCACAAAGCCCTCCACAGTGCAGCGCCACCCTATATCGCCTCCCTTATCTCAATCCATCAACCAGCCCGGGCTCTCCGCTCTGCTAATGAAACCAGACTGAGCGCCCCTTTAATTCGAACTTCTCATTCCCGCCTCCAAGACTTCTCCAGAGCAGCACCGGTCCTCTGGAACGCACTACCAAAGGCTACCCGAGCAATCCAGGACTCGCAGAACTTCAGGCGTGCTCTAAAAACTCACCTCTTCAGGGAGGCATACCGCATTCCCTAAGAAAAAAAAAAACCTCTCTGTACTCCGCCTGATAACATGCTCCCTGACCTACTGACTGCAATCCCTGCTAGCCATCATAAACCGCTCCTGCAGTCACACCGTTTCTGCCGTCACACGGCTAAATGTCTGACCATTGTCTATGTGTATAGCATCCCTCACACTTCGCCATACCGTGCACATCTCCAGCCCCTTTACCCTCTGTATCACCCCATTACTTGTAGTATGTAAGCTCGTTGGAGCAGGACCCTCACCCCTATTGTTTCCATCAACTGATTACTATATGTAACCGTGGTTCTGTAATGTTTGTATTTTGTCCTTCTGTATTCCCCCCTGTCTATGTAAGCGCTGCGGAATATGTTGGCGCTATACAAATAAAGATTATTATTATTATTATCAACTGGCTTTGGCTTTGATTGTGGGTTATGCAGGTTGCTTGCAATGCCCTAGTATGAACGATACCTGGAACACAAGCCAGTCCTCAGGATGCATTCTAACTCAAGAGCACGATCACGTTGTGCCTGACCAATGTTTCCATCTTGGGTAATAGCACAGTCCTAAGCGATATGGAGTGAAGTTGGCATATGAGCTGGTCTGTGGTTTTGCTTCCAACAGTTTCTACCGCACGCAGATGCTCGGTGGATACAATGTTGCGCGCTGGGGAAAACCCCAGGAATAATCCACAGCAGGCAGGCAAGCAAAGTATAAATAAGGGGGGGATTGGTTAGCTGCCTGCAACTCTTGCTTGTACCCGAATAAGGTTTTGCCTGCAACGCGGCCTTCTACTGCTTGAGGCGACATGACATTCATGCACAAGGCACAGGTGCTGGCAGGTTTCTGCGGGCACCCACAGTGCAGCGTTGCATTCTTGAAACTGTTGCTTGACCCTTTCCCTAAAATCAGGAAGATTCGCTTACACCTCTTATGGCGTATAATAGCTGTCTCCTGGAATAACAATAGCAATACTGAGAATAATGAAAATAAAACGCATCATAGGCTGAAGAAATTTCTTCGCACGGCACGTCTTTTCTTCAGCCTTACATGACTATATATCTATATATGTATTCATCCATATATTTGGGTAGAAATCCATAAAAATATATATCGATATATATGTATTACTATATATTTATATAGATATTTATCTATACACAGAGACAGATAGATAGGTAGATAGATAGATAGATAGATAGATAGATAGATAGATAGATAGATAGATAGATAGATAGACAGACTGTATGCAATAAGCCTGGATGTCTGACAGTTGAAGCTGACTGGTGATGTCATTAAGGCTCTATTATGACACGTACAGCTTGGAACCATAAATACTACAGCACGGCAGTCATTTAAAGCCAGTCTCCATTGGAGATGGAAGTGGGCAGAAATGTACTGGCCTATCTTCCCAAGACGCCACAGCAGCCGGACAAATTGTATGTTCGACAGAATGGCTGTTTTATTCAGCCCATAAGGGTGACTACCCACTACAGTTTTTTTTTTCACTACGAAATTCGTAGCAGTTTTTTTTTCTGCAGGGGTCTATGGGACTTGTAATGTTAAAATCGAAATCATGCAAAATCGCAATTTACCGCGAAATCGCGATTTTAACATTACAAGTCCCATAGACCCCTGCAGGAAAAAAAAAACGCTGCGAATTTCGCAGTGAAAAAAAACTGTAGTGTGTAGTCACCCTAAGGGGGAAACGGCGGCCTACAAAATCTGATTGGTCGCTGCTGCTACCATTTATAAAAAGGTCGGCTCAGTTCTTCCACGGGTAAGAATAAGGTAGGTACATAGCTAGGCAGGTTGGTTCAGTTTTTGTAGGTTGAGGAATGCTTATGGGCAAGGCCTTATGTCTGAACGCTGGCGCATGAAACGGCAGAGAGGCCCGGCCCTGTGCATTCGCTGATCATTGCCGTCAGCTGCTGTCTGCTTTCAAGCATGAATCAGGGGCTTGACACTTCTCAACTGGCTTTGATTGTGGGTCACACAGGTTGGTTGCAATGCCCTAGTATGAACGATACCTGGAACACAAGCCAGTCCTCAGGATGCATTCTAACTCAAGAGCACGATCATGTTGTGCCTGACCAATGTTTCCATCTTGGGTAATAGCACAGTCCTAAGCGATATGGAGTGGAGTTGGCATATGAGCTGGTCTGTGGTTTTGCTTCCAACAGTTTTTACCACACGCAGATGCTCGGTGGATACAATGTTGCGCGCTGGGGAAAAGCCCTGGAATAATCCACAGCAGGCAGGCAAGCAAAGTATAAATAAGGGGGGGATTGGTTAGCTGCCTGCAACTCTTGCTTGTACCCGAATAAGGTTTTGCCTGCAACGTGGCCTTCTACTGCTTGAGGCGGCGTTACATTCATGCACAAGGCACAGGTGCTGGCAGGTTTCTGCGGGAACCCACAGTGCAGCGTTGCATTCTTGAAACCGTTGCTTGACCCTTTCCCCAAAATTAGAAAGATTCGCTTACACCTCTTATGGCGTATAATAGCCGTCTCCTGGGATAACAATAGCAATACTGAGAATAATGAAAATAAAACGCATCATAGGCTGAAGAAATTTCTTCGCACGGCACGTCTTTTCTTCAGCCTTACATGACTATATATCTATATATGTATTCATCCATATATTTGGGTAGAAATCCATAAAAATATTTATCTATATATGTATTTCTATATATTTATATAGATATTTATCTATACACAGAGACAGATAGATAGATAGATAGATAGATAGATAGATAGATAGATAGATAGATAGATAGATAGATAGATAGATAGATAGACTGTATGCAATAACCCTGGATGTCTGACAGTTGAAGCTGACTGGTGATGTCATTAAGGCTCTATTATGACACGTACAGCTTGGAACCATAAATACTACAGCACGGCAGCCATTTAAAGCCAGTCTCCTTTGGAGATGGAAGTGGGCAGAAATGTACTGGCCTATCTTCCCAAGACGCCACAGCAGCCGGACAAATTGTATGTTCGACAGAATGGCTGTTTTATTCAGCCCATAAGGGTGACTACCCACTACAGTTTTTTTTTTCACTGCGAAATTCGTAGCAGTTTTTTATCTGCAGGGGTCTATGGGACTTGTAATGTTAAAATCGAAATCACGCAAAATCGCAATTTACCGCGAAATCGCGATTTTAACATTACAAGTCCCATAGACCCCTGCAGAAAAAAAAACGCTGCGAATTTCGCAGTGAAAAAAAACTGTAGTGTGTAGTCACCCTACGGGGGAAACGGCGGCCTACAGGATCTGATTGGTCGCTGCTGCTACCATTTATAAAAAGGTCGGCTCAGTTCTTCCA
The DNA here is from genome assembly GCF_035609145.1 of Eleutherodactylus coqui. Classification (NCBI taxonomy): domain Eukaryota; kingdom Metazoa; phylum Chordata; class Amphibia; order Anura; family Eleutherodactylidae; genus Eleutherodactylus; species Eleutherodactylus coqui. The sequence continues at coordinate 159,747,037 of NC_089840.1, forward strand.
CGGGTAAGAATAAGGTAGGTACATAGGCAGGCAGGTAGGTTCAGTTTTTGTAGGTTGAGGAATGCTTATGGGCAAGGCCTTATGTCTGAACGCTGGCGCATGAAATGGCAGAGAGGCCCGGCCCTGTGCATTCGCTGATCATTGGCGTCAGCTGCTGTCTGCTTTTAAGCATGAATCAGGGGCTTCACACTTGTCCCCCAGGGCTCGGTCCTTGGCCCCCTTCTCTTCTCTATCTACACAGCCCCTATTGGACAAACCATCAGGAGTTTTGACCTCCAATACCACCTGTACGCTGATGACACCCAGCTATACACCTCTGCCCGTGACATCTCTGCACCCTCCCTCCAAAACATCACCGACTGTCTGTCCGCTGTCTCTAACACTATGTCCTCTCTCTACCTAAAACTAAACCTCTCTAAAACTGACTTACTGGTATTTCCGCCCTGCACTAACCGACCTCATCCTGACATCTCCATCTCAGTGTGTGGCGCCACCATAACTCCTAGACAACACGCCCGCTGCCTTGGGGTCATATTTGACTCTGATCTCTCTTTTGCCCCCTACATCCAATCTCTGGCCCGAACATGTCAGCTGCACCTCAAGAACATCGCAAGAATCCGCTCTTTTCTCACTGTGGAGACGTTAAAAACGCTTATTGTCGCCCTCATCCACTCCCGGCTTGATTACTGCAACTCGTTGCTGATCGGCCTCCCCTGCACCAGACTCTACCCTCTCCAGTCCATCCTGAATGCGGCAGCCAGGCTCATCTTCCTGTCCAGCCGCTACTCGGACGCCTCTGCCCTGTGCCAGTCACTGCACTGGCTGCCCGTTAAATACAGAATTCAATTCAAACTCGCTACCTTCATCCACAAAGCCCTCCACAGTGCAGCGCCACCCTATATCGCCTCCCTTATCTCAATCCATCAACCAGCCCGGGCTCTCCGCTCTGCTAATGAAACCAGACTGAGCGCCCCTTTAATTCGAACTTCTCATTCCCGCCTCCAAGACTTCTCCAGAGCAGCACCGGTCCTCTGGAACGCACTACCAAAGGCTACCCGAGCAATCCAGGACTCGCAGAACTTCAGGCGTGCTCTAAAAACTCACCTCTTCAGGGAGGCATACCGCATTCCCTAAGAAAAAAAAAAACCTCTCTGTACTCCGCCTGATAACATGCTCCCTGACCTACTGACTGCAATCCCTGCTAGCCATCATAAACCGCTCCTGCAGTCACACCGTTTCTGCCGTCACACGGCTAAATGTCTGACCATTGTCTATGTGTATAGCATCCCTCACACTTCGCCATACCGTGCACATCTCCAGCCCCTTTACCCTCTGTATCACCCCATTACTTGTAGTATGTAAGCTCGTTGGAGCAGGACCCTCACCCCTATTGTTTCCATCAACTGATTACTATATGTAACCGTGGTTCTGTAATGTTTGTATTTTGTCCTTCTGTATTCCCCCCTGTCTATGTAAGCGCTGCGGAATATGTTGGCGCTATACAAATAAAGATTATTATTATTATTATTATTATCAACTGGCTTTGATTGTGGGTCATGCAGGTTGCTTGCAATGCCCTAGTATGAACGATACCTGGAACACAAGCCAGTCCTCAGGATGCATTCTAACTCAAGAGCACGATCACGTTGTGCCTGACCAATGTTTCCATCTTGGGTAATAGCACAGTCCTAAGCGATATGGAGTGAAGTTGGCATATGAGCTGGTCTGTGGTTTTGCTTCCAACAGTTTCTACCGCACGCAGATGCTCGGTGGATACAATGTTGCGCGCTGGGGAAAACCCCAGGAATAATCCACAGCAGGCAGGCAAGCAAAGTATAAATAAGGGGGGGATTGGTTAGCTGCCTGCAACTCTTGCTTGTACCCGAATAAGGTTTTGCCTGCAACGCGGCCTTCTACTGCTTGAGGCGACATGACATTCATGCACAAGGCACAGGTGCTGGCAGGTTTCTGCGGGCACCCACAGTGCAGCGTTGCATTCTTGAAACTGTTGCTTGACCCTTTCCCTAAAATCAGGAAGATTCGCTTACACCTCTTATGGCGTATAATAGCTGTCTCCTGGAATAACAATAGCAATACTGAGAATAATGAAAATAAAACGCATCATAGGCTGAAGAAATTTCTTCGCACGGCACGTCTTTTCTTCAGCCTTACATGACTATATATCTATATATGTATTCATCCATATATTTGGGTAGAAATCCATAAAAATATATATCGATATATATGTATTACTATATATTTATATAGATATTTATCTATACACAGAGACAGATAGATAGGTAGATAGATAGATAGATAGATAGATAGATAGATAGATAGATAGACAGACTGTATGCAATAAGCCTGGATGTCTGACAGTTGAAGCTGACTGGTGATGTCATTAAGGCTCTATTATGACACGTACAGCTTGGAACCATAAATACTACAGCACGGCAGTCATTTAAAGCCAGTCTCCATTGGAGATGGAAGTGGGCAGAAATGTACTGGCCTATCTTCCCAAGACGCCACAGCAGCCGGACAAATTGTATGTTCGACAGAATGGCTGTTTTATTCAGCCCATAAGGGTGACTACCCACTACAGTTTTTTTTTTCACTACGAAATTCGTAGCAGTTTTTTTTTCTGCAGGGGTCTATGGGACTTGTAATGTTAAAATCGAAATCATGCAAAATCGCAATTTACCGCGAAATCGCGATTTTAACATTACAAGTCCCATAGACCCCTGCAGGAAAAAAAAAACGCTGCGAATTTCGCAGTGAAAAAAAACTGTAGTGTGTAGTCACCCTAAGGGGGAAACGGCGGCCTACAAAATCTGATTGGTCGCTGCTGCTACCATTTATAAAAAGGTCGGCTCAGTTCTTCCACGGGTAAGAATAAGGTAGGTACATAGCTAGGCAGGTTGGTTCAGTTTTTGTAGGTTGAGGAATGCTTATGGGCAAGGCCTTATGTCTGAACGCTGGCGCATGAAACGGCAGAGAGGCCCGGCCCTGTGCATTCGCTGATCATTGCCGTCAGCTGCTGTCTGCTTTCAAGCATGAATCAGGGGCTTGACACTTCTCAACTGGCTTTGATTGTGGGTCACACAGGTTGGTTGCAATGCCCTAGTATGAACGATACCTGGAACACAAGCCAGTCCTCAGGATGCATTCTAACTCAAGAGCACGATCATGTTGTGCCTGACCAATGTTTCCATCTTGGGTAATAGCACAGTCCTAAGCGATATGGAGTGGAGTTGGCATATGAGCTGGTCTGTGGTTTTGCTTCCAACAGTTTTTACCACACGCAGATGCTCGGTGGATACAATGTTGCGCGCTGGGGAAAAGCCCTGGAATAATCCACAGCAGGCAGGCAAGCAAAGTATAAATAAGGGGGGGATTGGTTAGCTGCCTGCAACTCTTGCTTGTACCCGAATAAGGTTTTGCCTGCAACGTGGCCTTCTACTGCTTGAGGCGGCGTTACATTCATGCACAAGGCACAGGTGCTGGCAGGTTTCTGCGGGAACCCACAGTGCAGCGTTGCATTCTTGAAACCGTTGCTTGACCCTTTCCCCAAAATTAGAAAGATTCGCTTACACCTCTTATGGCGTATAATAGCCGTCTCCTGGGATAACAATAGCAATACTGAGAATAATGAAAATAAAACGCATCATAGGCTGAAGAAATTTCTTCGCACGGCACGTCTTTTCTTCAGCCTTACATGACTATATATCTATATATGTATTCATCCATATATTTGGGTAGAAATCCATAAAAATATTTATCTATATATGTATTTCTATATATTTATATAGATATTTATCTATACACAGAGACAGATAGATAGATAGATAGATAGATAGATAGATAGATAGATAGATAGATAGATAGATAGATAGATAGATAGACTGTATGCAATAACCCTGGATGTCTGACAGTTGAAGCTGACTGGTGATGTCATTAAGGCTCTATTATGACACGTACAGCTTGGAACCATAAATACTACAGCACGGCAGCCATTTAAAGCCAGTCTCCTTTGGAGATGGAAGTGGGCAGAAATGTACTGGCCTATCTTCCCAAGACGCCACAGCAGCCGGACAAATTGTATGTTCGACAGAATGGCTGTTTTATTCAGCCCATAAGGGTGACTACCCACTACAGTTTTTTTTTTCACTGCGAAATTCGTAGCAGTTTTTTATCTGCAGGGGTCTATGGGACTTGTAATGTTAAAATCGAAATCACGCAAAATCGCAATTTACCGCGAAATCGCGATTTTAACATTACAAGTCCCATAGACCCCTGCAGAAAAAAAAACGCTGCGAATTTCGCAGTGAAAAAAAACTGTAGTGTGTAGTCACCCTACGGGGGAAACGGCGGCCTACAGGATCTGATTGGTCGCTGCTGCTACCATTTATAAAAAGGTCGGCTCAGTTCTTCCACGGGTAAGAATAAGGTAGGTACATAGGCAGGCAGGTAGGTTCAGTTTTTGTAGGTTGAGGAATGCTTATGGGCAAGGCCTTATGTCTGAACGCTGGCGCATGAAATGGCAGAGAGGCCCGGCCCTGTGCATTCGCTGATCATTGGCGTCAGCTGCTGTCTGCTTTTAAGCATGAATCAGGGGCTTCACACTTGTCCCCCAGGGCTCGGTCCTTGGCCCCCTTCTCTTCTCTATCTACACAGCCCCTATTGGACAAACCATCAGGAGTTTTGACCTCCAATACCACCTGTACGCTGATGACACCCAGCTATACACCTCTGCCCGTGACATCTCTGCACCCTCCCTCCAAAACATCACCGACTGTCTGTCCGCTGTCTCTAACACTATGTCCTCTCTCTACCTAAAACTAAACCTCTCTAAAACTGACTTACTGGTATTTCCGCCCTGCACTAACCGACCTCATCCTGACATCTCCATCTCAGTGTGTGGCGCCACCATAACTCCTAGACAACACGCCCGCTGCCTTGGGGTCATATTTGACTCTGATCTCTCTTTTGCCCCCTACATCCAATCTCTGGCCCGAACATGTCAGCTGCACCTCAAGAACATCGCAAGAATCCGCTCTTTTCTCACTGTGGAGACGTTAAAAACGCTTATTGTCGCCCTCATCCACTCCCGGCTTGATTACTGCAACTCGTTGCTGATCGGCCTCCCCTGCACCAGACTCTACCCTCTCCAGTCCATCCTGAATGCGGCAGCCAGGCTCATCTTCCTGTCCAGCCGCTACTCGGACGCCTCTGCCCTGTGCCAGTCACTGCACTGGCTGCCCGTTAAATACAGAATTCAATTCAAACTCGCTACCTTCATCCACAAAGCCCTCCACAGTGCAGCGCCACCCTATATCGCCTCCCTTATCTCAATCCATCAACCAGCCCGGGCTCTCCGCTCTGCTAATGAAACCAGACTGAGCGCCCCTTTAATTCGAACTTCTCATTCCCGCCTCCAAGACTTCTCCAGAGCAGCACCGGTCCTCTGGAACGCACTACCAAAGGCTACCCGAGCAATCCAGGACTCGCAGAACTTCAGGCGTGCTCTAAAAACTCACCTCTTCAGGGAGGCATACCGCATTCCCTAAGAAAAAAAAAAACCTCTCTGTACTCCGCCTGATAACATGCTCCATGACCTACTGACTGCAATCCCTGCTAGCCATCATAAACCGCTCCTGCAGTCACACCGTTTCTGCCGTCACACGGCTAAATGTCTGACCATTGTCTATGTGTATAGCATCCCTCACACTTCGCCATACCGTGCACATCTCCAGCCCCTTTACCCTCTGTATCACCCCATTACTTGTAGTATGTAAGCTCGTTGGAGCAGGACCCTCACCCCTATTGTTTCCATCAACTGATTACTATATGTAACCGTGGTTCTGTAATGTTTGTATTTTGTCCTTCTGTATTCCCCCCTGTCTATGTAAGCGCTGCGGAATATGTTGGCGCTATACAAATAAAGATTATTATTATTATTATTATTATCAACTGGCTTTGATTGTGGGTCATGCAGGTTGCTTGCAATGCCCTAGTATGAACGATACCTGGAACACAAGCCAGTCCTCAGGATGCATTCTAACTCAAGAGCACGATCACGTTGTGCCTGACCAATGTTTCCATCTTGGGTAATAGCACAGTCCTAAGCGATATGGAGTGAAGTTGGCATATGAGCTGGTCTGTGGTTTTGCTTCCAACAGTTTCTACCGCACGCAGATGCTCGGTGGATACAATGTTGCGCGCTGGGGAAAACCCCAGGAATAATCCACAGCAGGCAGGCAAGCAAAGTATAAATAAGGGGGGGATTGGTTAGCTGCCTGCAACTCTTGCTTGTACCCGAATAAGGTTTTGCCTGCAACGCGGCCTTCTACTGCTTGAGGCGACATGACATTCATGCACAAGGCACAGGTGCTGGCAGGTTTCTGCGGGCACCCACAGTGCAGCGTTGCATTCTTGAAACTGTTGCTTGACCCTTTCCCTAAAATCAGGAAGATTCGCTTACACCTCTTATGGCGTATAATAGCTGTCTCCTGGAATAACAATAGCAATACTGAGAATAATGAAAATAAAACGCATCATAGGCTGAAGAAATTTCTTCGCACGGCACGTCTTTTCTTCAGCCTTACATGACTATATATCTATATATGTATTCATCCATATATTTGGGTAGAAATCCATAAAAATATATATCGATATATATGTATTACTATATATTTATATAGATATTTATCTATACACAGAGACAGATAGATAGGTAGATAGATAGATAGATAGATAGATAGATAGATAGATAGATAGATAGATAGATAGACAGACTGTATGCAATAAGCCTGGATGTCTGACAGTTGAAGCTGACTGGTGATGTCATTAAGGCTCTATTATGACACGTACAGCTTGGAACCATAAATACTACAGCACGGCAGTCATTTAAAGCCAGTCTCCATTGGAGATGGAAGTGGGCAGAAATGTACTGGCCTATCTTCCCAAGACGCCACAGCAGCCGGACAAATTGTATGTTCGACAGAATGGCTGTTTTATTCAGCCCATAAGGGTGACTACCCACTACAGTTTTTTTTTTCACTACGAAATTCGTAGCAGTTTTTTTTTCTGCAGGGGTCTATGGGACTTGTAATGTTAAAATCGAAATCATGCAAAATCGCAATTTACCGCGAAATCGCGATTTTAACATTACAAGTCCCATAGACCCCTGCAGGAAAAAAAAAACGCTGCGAATTTCGCAGTGAAAAAAAACTGTAGTGTGTAGTCACCCTAAGGGGGAAACGGCGGCCTACAAAATCTGATTGGTCGCTGCTGCTACCATTTATAAAAAGGTCGGCTCAGTTCTTCCACGGGTAAGAATAAGGTAGGTACATAGCTAGGCAGGTTGGTTCAGTTTTTGTAGGTTGAGGAATGCTTATGGGCAAGGCCTTATGTCTGAACGCTGGCGCATGAAACGGCAGAGAGGCCCGGCCCTGTGCATTCGCTGATCATTGCCGTCAGCTGCTGTCTGCTTTCAAGCATGAATCAGGGGCTTGACACTTCTCAACTGGCTTTGATTGTGGGTCACACAGGTTGGTTGCAATGCCCTAGTATGAACGATACCTGGAACACAAGCCAGTCCTCAGGATGCATTCTAACTCAAGAGCACGATCATGTTGTGCCTGACCAATGTTTCCATCTTGGGTAATAGCACAGTCCTAAGCGATATGGAGTGGAGTTGGCATATGAGCTGGTCTGTGGTTTTGCTTCCAACAGTTTTTACCACACGCAGATGCTCGGTGGATACAATGTTGCGCGCTGGGGAAAAGCCCTGGAATAATCCACAGCAGGCAGGCAAGCAAAGTATAAATAAGGGGGGGATTGGTTAGCTGCCTGCAACTCTTGCTTGTACCCGAATAAGGTTTTGCCTGCAACGTGGCCTTCTACTGCTTGAGGCGGCGTTACATTCATGCACAAGGCACAGGTGCTGGCAGGTTTCTGCGGGAACCCACAGTGCAGCGTTGCATTCTTGAAACCGTTGCTTGACCCTTTCCCCAAAATTAGAAAGATTCGCTTACACCTCTTATGGCGTATAATAGCCGTCTCCTGGGATAACAATAGCAATACTGAGAATAATGAAAATAAAACGCATCATAGGCTGAAGAAATTTCTTCGCACGGCACGTCTTTTCTTCAGCCTTACATGACTATATATCTATATATGTATTCATCCATATATTTGGGTAGAAATCCATAAAAATATTTATCTATATATGTATTTCTATATATTTATATAGATATTTATCTATACACAGAGACAGATAGATAGATAGATAGATAGATAGATAGATAGATAGATAGATAGATAGATAGACTGTATGCAATAACCCTGGATGTCTGACAGTTGAAGCTGACTGGTGATGTCATTAAGGCTCTATTATGACACGTACAGCTTGGAACCATAAATACTACAGCACGGCAGCCATTTAAAGCCAGTCTCCTTTGGAGATGGAAGTGGGCAGAAATGTACTGGCCTATCTTCCCAAGACGCCACAGCAGCCGGACAAATTGTATGTTCGACAGAATGGCTGTTTTATTCAGCCCATAAGGGTGACTACCCACTACAGTTTTTTTTTTCACTGCGAAATTCGTAGCAGTTTTTTATCTGCAGGGGTCTATGGGACTTGTAATGTTAAAATCGAAATCACGCAAAATCGCAATTTACCGCGAAATCGCGATTTTAACATTACAAGTCCCATAGACCCCTGCAGAAAAAAAAACGCTGCGAATTTCGCAGTGAAAAAAAACTGTAGTGTGTAGTCACCCTACGGGGGAAACGGCGGCCTACAGGATCTGATTGGTCGCTGCTGCTACCATTTATAAAAAGGTCGGCTCAGTTCTTCCACGGGTAAGAATAAGGTAGGTACATAGGCAGGCAGGTAGGTTCAGTTTTTGTAGGTTGAGGAATGCTTATGGGCAAGGCCTTATGTCTGAACGCTGGCGCATGAAATGGCAGAGAGGCCCGGCCCTGTGCATTCGCTGATCATTGGCGTCAGCTGCTGTCTGCTTTTAAGCATGAATCAGGGGCTTCACACTTGTCCCCCAGGGCTCGGTCCTTGGCCCCCTTCTCTTCTCTATCTACACAGCCCCTATTGGACAAACCATCAGGAGTTTTGACCTCCAATACCACCTGTACGCTGATGACACCCAGCTATACACCTCTGCCCGTGACATCTCTGCACCCTCCCTCCAAAACATCACCGACTGTCTGTCCGCTGTCTCTAACACTATGTCCTCTCTCTACCTAAAACTAAACCTCTCTAAAACTGACTTACTGGTATTTCCGCCCTGCACTAACCGACCTCATCCTGACATCTCCATCTCAGTGTGTGGCGCCACCATAACTCCTAGACAACACGCCCGCTGCCTTGGGGTCATATTTGACTCTGATCTCTCTTTTGCCCCCAACATCCAATCTCTGGCCCGAACATGTCAGCTGCACCTCAAGAACATCGCAAGAATCCGCTCTTTTCTCACTGTGGAGACGTTAAAAACGCTTATTGTCGCCCTCATCCACTCCCGGCTTGATTACTGCAACTCGTTGCTGATCGGCCTCCCCTGCACCAGACTCTACCCTCTCCAGTCCATCCTGAATGCGGCAGCCAGGCTCATCTTCCTGTCCAGCCGCTACTCGGACGCCTCTGCCCTGTGCCAGTCACTGCACTGGCTGCCCGTTAAATACAGAATTCAATTCAAACTCGCTACCTTCATCCACAAAGCCCTCCACAGTGCAGCGCCACCCTATATCGCCTCCCTTATCTCAATCCATCAACCAGCCCGGGCTCTCCGCTCTGCTAATGAAACCAGACTGAGCGCCCCTTTAATTCGAACTTCTCATTCCCGCCTCCAAGACTTCTCCAGAGCAGCACCGGTCCTCTGGAACGCACTACCAAAGGCTACCCGAGCAATCCAGGACTCGCAGAACTTCAGGCGTGCTCTAAAAACTCACCTCTTCAGGGAGGCATACCGCATTCCCTAAGAAAAAAAAAAACCTCTCTGTACTCCGCCTGATAACATGCTCCCTGACCTACTGACTGCAATCCCTGCTAGCCATCATAAACCGCTCCTGCAGTCACACCGTTTCTGCCGTCACACGGCTAAATGTCTGACCATTGTCTATGTGTATAGCATCCCTCACACTTCGCCATACCGTGCACATCTCCAGCCCCTTTACCCTCTGTATCACCCCATTACTTGTAGTATGTAAGCTCGTTGGAGCAGGACCCTCACGCCTATTGTTTCCATCAACTGATTACTATATGTAACCGTGGTTCTGTAATGTTTGTATTTTGTCCTTCTGTATTCCCCCCTGTCTATGTAAGCGCTGCGGAATATGTTGGCGCTATACAAATAAAGATTATTATTATTATTATTATTATCAACTGGCTTTGATTGTGGGTCATGCAGGTTGCTTGCAATGCCCTAGTATGAACGATACCTGGAACACAAGCCAGTCCTCAGGATGCATTCTAACTCAAGAGCACGATCACGTTGTGCCTGACCAATGTTTCCATCTTGGGTAATAGCACAGTCCTAAGCGATATGGAGTGAAGTTGGCATATGAGCTGGTCTGTGGTTTTGCTTCCAACAGTTTCTACCGCACGCAGATGCTCGGTGGATACAATGTTGCGCGCTGGGGAAAACCCCAGGAATAATCCACAGCAGGCAGGCAAGCAAAGTATAAATAAGGGAGGGGAATGGTTAGCTGCCTGCAACTCTTGCTTGTACCCGAATAAGGTTTTGCCTGCAACGCGGCCTTCTACTGCTTGAGGCGACATGACATTCATGCACAAGGCACAGGTGCTGGCAGGTTTCTGCGGGCACCCACAGTGCAGCGTTGCATTCTTGAAACTGTTGCTTGACCCTTTCCCTAAAATCAGGAAGATTCGCTTACACCTCTTATGGCGTATAATAGCTGTCTCCTGGAATAACAATAGCAATACTGAGAATAATGAAAATAAAACGCATCATAGGCTGAAGAAATTTCTTCGCACGGCACGTCTTTTCTTCAGCCTTACATGACTATATATCTATATATGTATTCATCCATATATTTGGGTAGAAATCCATAAAAATATATATCGATATATATGTATTACTATATATTTATATAGATATTTATCTATACACAGAGACAGATAGATAGGTAGATAGATAGATAGATAGATAGATAGATAGATAGATAGATAGATAGATAGATAGATAGACAGACTGTATGCAATAACCCTGGATGTCTGACAGTTGAAGCTGACTGGTGATGTCATTAAGGCTCTATTATGACACGTACAGCTTGGAACCATAAATACTACAGCACGGCAGTCATTTAAAGCCAGTCTCCATTGGAGATGGAAGTGGGCAGAAATGTACTGGCCTATCTTCCCAAGACGCCACAGCAGCCGGACAAATTGTATGTTCGACAGAATGGCTGTTTTATTCAGCCCATAAGGGTGACTACCCACTACAGTTTTTTTTTTCACTACGAAATTCGTAGCAGTTTTTTTTTCTGCAGGGGTCTATGGGACTTGTAATGTTAAAATCGAAATCATGCAAAATCGCAATTTACCGCGAAATCGCGATTTTAACATTACAAGTCCCATAGACCCCTGCAGGAAAAAAAAAACGCTGCGAATTTCGCAGTGAAAAAAAACTGTAGTGTGTAGTCACCCTAAGGGGGAAACGGCGGCCTACAAAATCTGATTGGTCGCTGCTGCTACCATTTATAAAAAGGTCGGCTCAGTTCTTCCACGGGTAAGAATAAGGTAGGTACATAGCTAGGCAGGTTGGTTCAGTTTTTGTAGGTTGAGGAATGCTTATGGGCAAGGCCTTATGTCTGAACGCTGGCGCATGAAACGGCAGAGAGGCCCGGCCCTGTGCATTCGCTGATCATTGCCGTCAGCTGCTGTCTGCTTTCAAGCATGAATCAGGGGCTTGACACTTCTCAACTGGCTTTGATTGTGGGTCACACAGGTTGGTTGCAATGCCCTAGTATGAACGATACCTGGAACACAAGCCAGTCCTCAGGATGCATTCTAACTCAAGAGCACGATCATGTTGTGCCTGACCAATGTTTCCATCTTGGGTAATAGCACAGTCCTAAGCGATATGGAGTGGAGTTGGCATATGAGCTGGTCTGTGGTTTTGCTTCCAACAGTTTTTACCACACGCAGATGCTCGGTGGATACAATGTTGCGCGCTGGGGAAAAGCCCTGGAATAATCCACAGCAGGCAGGCAAGCAAAGTATAAATAAGGGGGGGATTGGTTAGCTGCCTGCAACTCTTGCTTGTACCCGAATAAGGTTTTGCCTGCAACGTGGCCTTCTACTGCTTGAGGCGGCGTTACATTCATGCACAAGGCACAGGTGCTGGCAGGTTTCTGCGGGAACCCACAGTGCAGCGTTGCATTCTTGAAACCGTTGCTTGACCCTTTCCCCAAAATTAGAAAGATTCGCTTACACCTCTTATGGCGTATAATAGCCGTCTCCTGGGATAACAATAGCAATACTGAGAATAATGAAAATAAAACGCATCATAGGCTGAAGAAATTTCTTCGCACGGCACGTCTTTTCTTCAGCCTTACATGACTATATATCTATATATGTATTCATCCATATATTTGGGTAGAAATCCATAAAAATATTTATCTATATATGTATTTCTATATATTTATATAGATATTTATCTATACACAGAGACAGATAGATAGATAGATAGATAGATAGATAGATAGATAGATAGATAGATAGATAGATAGATAGACAGACTGTATGCAATAACCCTGGATGTCTGACAGTTGAAGCTGACTGGTGATATGTCATTAAGGCTCTATTATGACACGTACAGCTTGGAACCATAAATACTACAGCACGGCAGCCATTTAAAGCCAGTCTCCATTGGAGATGGAAGTGGGCAGAAATGTACTGGCCTATCTTCCCAAGACGCCACAGCAGCCGGACAAATTGTATGTTCGACAGAATGGCTGTTTTATTCAGCCCATAAGGGTGACTACCCACTACAGTTTTTTTTTTCACTACGAAATTCGTAGCAGTTTTTTTTTCTGCAGGGGTCTATGGGACTTGTAATGTTAAAATCGAAATCATGCAAAATCGCAATTTACCGCGAAATCGCGATTTTAACATTACAAGTCCCATAGACCCCTGCAGGAAAAAAAAAACGCTGCGAATTTCGCAGTGAAAAAAAACTGTAGTGTGTAGTCACCCTAAGGGGGAAACGGCGGCCTACAAAATCTGATTGGTCGCTGCTGCTACCATTTATAAAAAGGTCGGCTCAGTTCTTCCACGGGTAAGAATAAGGTAGGTACATAGCTAGGCAGGTTGGTTCAGTTTTTGTAGGTTGAGGAATGCTTATGGGCAAGGCCTTATGTCTGAACGCTGGCGCATGAAACGGCAGAGAGGCCCGGCCCTGTGCATTCGCTGATCATTGCCGTCAGCTGCTGTCTGCTTTCAAGCATGAATCAGGGGCTTGACACTTCTCAACTGGCTTTGATTGTGGGTCACACAGGTTGGTTGCAATGCCCTAGTATGAACGATACCTGGAACACAAGCCAGTCCTCAGGATGCATTCTAACTCAAGAGCACGATCATGTTGTGCCTGACCAATGTTTCCATCTTGGGTAATAGCACAGTCCTAAGCGATATGGAGTGGAGTTGGCATATGAGCTGGTCTGTGGTTTTGCTTCCAACAGTTTTTACCACACGCAGATGCTCGGTGGATACAATGTTGCGCGCTGGGGAAAAGCCCTGGAATAATCCACAGCAGGCAGGCAAGCAAAGTATAAATAAGGGGGGGATTGGTTAGCTGCCTGCAACTCTTGCTTTTACCCGAATAAGGTTTTGCCTGCAACGTGGCCTTCTACTGCTTGAGGCGGCGTTACATTCATGCACAAGGCACAGGTGCTGGCAGGTTTCTGCGGGAACCCACAGTGCAGCGTTGCATTCTTGAAACCGTTGCTTGACCCTTTCCCCAAAATTAGAAAGATTCGCTTACACCTCTTATGGCGTATAATAGCCGTCTCCTGGGATAACAATAGCAATACTGAGAATAATGAAAATAAAACGCATCATAGGCTGAAGAAATTTCTTCGCACGGCACGTCTTTTCTTCAGCCTTACATGACTATATATCTATATATGTATTCATCCATATATTTGGGTAGAAATCCATAAAAATATTTATCTATATATGTATTTCTATATATTTATATAGATATTTATCTATACACAGAGACAGATAGATAGATAGATAGATAGATAGATAGATAGATAGATAGATAGATAGATAGATAGATAGATAGACAGACTGTATGCAATAACCCTGGATGTCTGACAGTTGAAGCTGACTGGTGATATGTCATTAAGGCTCTATTATGACACGTACAGCTTGGAACCATAAATACTACAGCACGGCAGCCATTTAAAGCCAGTCTCCATTGGAGATGGAAGTGGGCAGAAATGTACTGGCCTATCTTCCCAAGACGCCACAGCAGCCGGACAAATTGTATGTTCGACAGAATGGCTGTTTTATTCAGCCCATAAGGGTGACTACCCACTACAGTTTTTTTTTTCACTGCGAAATTCGTAGCAGTTTTTTATCTGCAGGGGTCTATGGGACTTGTAATGTTAAAATCGAAATCACGCAAAATCGCAATTTACCGCGAAATCGCGATTTTAACATTACAAGTCCCATAGACCCCTGCAGAAAAAAAAACGCTGCGAATTTCGCAGTGAAAAAAAACTGTAGTGTGTAGTCACCCTACGGGGGAAACGGCGGCCTACAGGATCTGATTGGTCGCTGCTGCTACCATTTATAAAAAGGTCGGCTCAGTTCTTCCACGGGTAAGAATAAGGTAGGTACATAGGCAGGCAGGTAGGTTCAGTTTTTGTAGGTTGAGGAATGCTTATGGGCAAGGCCTTATGTCTGAACGCTGGCGCATGAAATGGCAGAGAGGCCCGGCCCTGTGCATTCGCTGATCATTGGCGTCAGCTGCTGTCTGCTTTTAAGCATGAATCAGGGGCTTCACACTTGTCCCCCAGGGCTCGGTCCTTGGCCCCCTTCTCTTCTCTATCTACACAGCCCCTATTGGACAAACCATCAGGAGTTTTGACCTCCAATACCACCTGTACGCTGATGACACCCAGCTATACACCTCTGCCCGTGACATCTCTGCACCCTCCCTCCAAAACATCACCGACTGTCTGTCCGCTGTCTCTAACACTATGTCCTCTCTCTACCTAAAACTAAACCTCTCTAAAACTGACTTACTGGTATTTCCGCCCTGCACTAACCGACCTCATCCTGACATCTCCATCTCAGTGTGTGGCGCCACCATAACTCCTAGACAACACGCCCGCTGCCTTGGGGTCATATTTGACTCTGATCTCTCTTTTGCCCCCTACATCCAATCTCTGGCCCGAACATGTCAGCTGCACCTCAAGAACATCGCAAGAATCCGCTCTTTTCTCACTGTGGAGACGTTAAAAACGCTTATTGTCGCCCTCATCCACTCCCGGCTTGATTACTGCAACTCGTTGCTGATCGGCCTCCCCTGCACCAGACTCTACCCTCTCCAGTCCATCCTGAATGCGGCAGCCAGGCTCATCTTCCTGTCCAGCCGCTACTCGGACGCCTCTGCCCTGTGCCAGTCACTGCACTGGCTGCCCGTTAAATACAGAATTCAATTCAAACTCGCTACCTTCATCCACAAAGCCCTCCACAGTGCAGCACCACCCTATATCGCCTCCCTTATCTCAATCCATCAACCAGCCCGGGCTCTCCGCTCTGCTAATGAAACCAGACTGAGCGCCCCTTTAATTCGAACTTCTCATTCCCGCCTCCAAGACTTCTCCAGAGCAGCACCGGTCCTCTGGAACGCACTACCAAAGGCTACCCGAGCAATCCAGGACTCGCAGAACTTCAGGCGTGCTCTAAAAACTCACCTCTTCAGGGAGGCATACCGCATTCCCTAAGAAAAAAAAAAACCTCTCTGTACTCCGCCTGATAACATGCTCCCTGACCTACTGACTGCAATCCCTGCTAGCCATCATAAACCGCTCCTGCAGTCACACCGTTTCTGCCGTCACACGGCTAAATGTCTGACCATTGTCTATGTGTATAGCATCCCTCACACTTCGCCATACCGTGCACATCTCCAGCCCCTTTACCCTCTGTATCACCCCATTACTTGTAGTATGTAAGCTCGTTGGAGCAGGACCCTCACGCCTATTGTTTCCATCAACTGATTACTATATGTAACCGTGGTTCTGTAATGTTTGTATTTTGTCCTTCTGTATTCCCCCCTGTCTATGTAAGCGCTGCGGAATATGTTGGCGCTATACAAATAAAGATTATTATTATTATTATTATTATCAACTGGCTTTGATTGTGGGTCATGCAGGTTGCTTGCAATGCCCTAGTATGAACGATACCTGGAACACAAGCCAGTCCTCAGGATGCATTCTAACTCAAGAGCACGATCACGTTGTGCCTGACCAATGTTTCCATCTTGGGTAATAGCACAGTCCTAAGCGATATGGAGTGAAGTTGGCATATGAGCTGGTCTGTGGTTTTGCTTCCAACAGTTTCTACCGCACGCAGATGCTCGGTGGATACAATGTTGCGCGCTGGGGAAAACCCCAGGAATAATCCACAGCAGGCAGGCAAGCAAAGTATAAATAAGGGGGGGATTGGTTAGCTGCCTGCAACTCTTGCTTGTACCCGAATAAGGTTTTGCCTGCAACGCGGCCTTCTACTGCTTGAGGCGACATGACATTCATGCACAAGGCACAGGTGCTGGCAGGTTTCTGCGGGCACCCACAGTGCAGCGTTGCATTCTTGAAACTGTTGCTTGACCCTTTCCCTAAAATCAGGAAGATTCGCTTACACCTCTTATGGCGTATAATAGCTGTCTCCTGGAATAACAATAGCAATACTGAGAATAATGAAAATAAAACGCATCATAGGCTGAAGAAATTTCTTCGCACGGCACGTCTTTTCTTCAGCCTTACATGACTATATATCTATATATGTATTCATCCATATATTTGGGTAGAAATCCATAAAAATATATATCGATATATATGTATTACTATATATTTATATAGATATTTATCTATACACAGAGACAGATAGATAGGTAGATAGATAGATAGATAGATAGATAGATAGATAGATAGATAGATAGATAGATAGATAGATAGATAGATAGATAGATAGATAGATAGACAGACTGTATGCAATAACCCTGGATGTCTGACAGTTGAAGCTGACTGGTGATGTCATTAAGGCTCTATTATGACACGTACAGCTTGGAACCATAAATACTACAGCACGGCAGTCATTTAAAGCCAGTCTCCATTGGAGATGGAAGTGGGCAGAAATGTACTGGCCTATCTTCCCAAGACGCCACAGCAGCCGGACAAATTGTATGTTCGACAGAATGGCTGTTTTATTCAGCCCATAAGGGTGACTACCCACTACAGTTTTTTTTTTCACTACGAAATTCGTAGCAGTTTTTTTTTCTGCAGGGGTCTATGGGACTTGTAATGTTAAAATCGAAATCATGCAAAATCGCAATTTACCGCGAAATCGCGATTTTAACATTACAAGTCCCATAGACCCCTGCAGGAAAAAAAACGCTGCGAATTTCGCAGTGAAAAAAAACTGTAGTGTGTAGTCACCCTAAGGGGGAAACGGCGGCCTACAAAATCTGATTGGTCGCTGCTGCTACCATTTATAAAAAGGTCGGCTCAGTTCTTCCACGGGTAAGAATAAGGTAGGTACATAGCTAGGCAGGTTGGTTCAGTTTTTGTAGGTTGAGGAATGCTTATGGGCAAGGCCTTATGTCTGAACGCTGGCGCATGAAACGGCAGAGAGGCCCGGCCCTGTGCATTCGCTGATCATTGCCGTCAGCTGCTGTCTGCTTTCAAGCATGAATCAGGGGCTTGACACTTCTCAACTGGCTTTGATTGTGGGTCACACAGGTTGGTTGCAATGCCCTAGTATGAACGATACCTGGAACACAAGCCAGTCCTCAGGATGCATTCTAACTCAAGAGCACGATCATGTTGTGCCTGACCAATGTTTCCATCTTGGGTAATAGCACAGTCCTAAGCGATATGGAGTGGAGTTGGCATATGAGCTGGTCTGTGGTTTTGCTTCCAACAGTTTTTACCACACGCAGATGCTCGGTGGATACAATGTTGCGCGCTGGGGAAAAGCCCTGGAATAATCCACAGCAGGCAGGCAAGCAAAGTATAAATAAGGGGGGGATTGGTTAGCTGCCTGCAACTCTTGCTTGTACCCGAATAAGGTTTTGCCTGCAACGTGGCCTTCTACTGCTTGAGGCGGCGTTACATTCATGCACAAGGCACAGGTGCTGGCAGGTTTCTGCGGGAACTCACAGTGCAGCGTTGCATTCTTGAAACCGTTGCTTGACCCTTTCCCCAAAATTAGAAAGATTCGCTTACACCTCTTATGGCGTATAATAGCCGTCTCCTGGGATAACAATAGCAATACTGAGAATAATGAAAATAAAACGCATCATAGGCTGAAGAAATTTCTTCGCACGGCACGTCTTTTCTTCAGCCTTACATGACTATATATCTATATATGTATTCATCCATATATTTGGGTAGAAATCCATAAAAATATTTATCTATATATGTATTTCTATATATTTATATAGATATTTATCTATACACAGAGACAGATAGATAGATAGATAGATAGATAGATAGATAGATAGATAGATAGATAGACAGACTGTATGCAATAACCCTGGATGTCTGACAGTTGAAGCTGACTGGTGATATGTCATTAAGGCTCTATTATGACACGTACAGCTTGGAACCATAAATACTACAGCACGGCAGCCATTTAAAGCCAGTCTCCATTGGAGATGGAAGTGGGCAGAAATGTACTGGCCTATCTTCCCAAGATGCCACAGCAGCCGGACAAATTGTATGTTCGACAGAATGGCTGTTTTATTCAGCCCATAAGGGTGACTACCCACTACAGTTTTTTTTTTCACTGCGAAATTCGTAGCAGTTTTTTATCTGCAGGGGTCTATGGGACTTGTAATGTTAAAATCGAAATCACGCAAAATCACAATTTACCGCGAAATCGCGATTTTAACATTACAAGTCCCATAGACCCCTGCAGAAAAAAAAAACGCTGCGAATTTCGCAGTGAAAAAAAACTGTAGTGTGTAGTCACCCTACGGGGGAAACGGCGGCCTACAGGATCTGATTGGTCGCTGCTGCTACCATTTCTAAAAAGGTCGGCTCAGTTCTTCCACGGGTAAGAATAAGGTAGGTACATAGGCAGGCAGGTAGGTTCAGTTTTTGTAGGTTGAGGAATGCTTATGGGCAAGGCCTTATGTCTGAACGCTGGCGCATGAAATGGCAGAGAGGCCCGGCCCTGTGCATTCGCCGATCATTGGCGTCAGCTGCTGTCTGCTTTCAAGCATGAATCAGGGGCTTCACACTTGTCCCCCAGGGCTCGGTCCTTGGCCCCCTTCTCTTCTCTATCTACACAGCCCCTATTGGACAAACCATCAGGAGTTTTGGCCTCCAATACCACCTGTACGCTGATGACACCCAGCTATACACCTCTGCCCGTGACATCTCTGCACCCTTCCTCCAAAACATCACCGACTGTCTGTCCGCTGTC
Source organism: Eleutherodactylus coqui (assembly GCF_035609145.1). Taxonomy (NCBI): domain Eukaryota; kingdom Metazoa; phylum Chordata; class Amphibia; order Anura; family Eleutherodactylidae; genus Eleutherodactylus; species Eleutherodactylus coqui. Next base: position 159,766,739 of record NC_089840.1, read on the forward strand.
TCTAACACTATGTCCTCTCTCTACCTAAAACTAAACCTCTCTAAAACTGACTGGTATTTCCGCCCTGCACTAACCGACCTCATCCTGACATCTCCATCTCAGTGTGTGGCGCCACCATAACTCCTAGACAACACGCCCGCTGCCTTGGGGTCATATTTGACTCTGATCTCTCTTTTGCCCCCTACATCCAATCTCTGGCCCGAACATGTCAGCTGCACCTCAAGAACATCGCAAGAATCCGCTCTTTTCTCACTGTGGAGACGTTAAAAACGCTTATTGTCGCCCTCATCCACTCCCGGCTTGATTACTGCAACTCGTTGCTGATCGGCCTCCCCTGCACCAGACTCTACCCTCTCCAGTCCATCCTGAATGCGGCAGCCAGGCTCATCTTCCTGTCCAGCCGCTACTCGGACGCCTCTGCCCTGTGCCAGTCACTGCACTGGCTGCCCGTTAAATACAGAATTCAATTCAAACTCGCTACCTTCATCCACAAAGCCCTCCACAGTGCAGCGCCACCCTATATCGCCTCCCTTATCTCAATCCATCAACCAGCCCGGGCTCTCCGCTCTGCTAATGAAACCAGACTGAGCGCCCCTTTAATTCGAACTTCTCATTCCCGCCTCCAAGACTTCTCCAGAGCAGCACCGGTCCTCTGGAACGCACTACCAAAGGCTACCCGAGCAATCCAGGACTCGCAGAACTTCAGGCGTGCTCTAAAAACTCACCTCTTCAGGGAGGCATACCGCATTCCCTAAGAAAAAAAAAAACCTCTCTGTACTCCGCCTGATAACATGCTCCCTGACCTACTGACTGCAATCCCTGCTAGCCATCATAAACCGCTCCTGCAGTCACACCGTTTCTGCCGTCACACGGCTAAATGTCTGACCATTGTCTATGTGTATAGCATCCCTCACACTTCGCCATACCGTGCACATCTCCAGCCCCTTTACCCTCTGTATCACCCCATTACTTGTAGTATGTAAGCTCGTTGGAGCAGGACCCTCACCCCTATTGTTTCCATCAACTGATTACTATATGTAACCGTGGTTCTGTAATGTTTGTATTTTGTCCTTCTGTATTCCCCCCTGTCTATGTAAGCGCTGCGGAATATGTTGGCGCTATACAAATAAAGATTATTATTATTATTATTATTATCAACTGGCTTTGATTGTGGGTCATGCAGGTTGCTTGCAATGCCCTAGTATGAACGATACCTGGAACACAAGCCAGTCCTCAGGATGCATTCTAACTCAAGAGCACGATCACGTTGTGCCTGACCAATGTTTCCATCTTGGGTAATAGCACAGTCCTAAGCGATATGGAGTGAAGTTGGCATATGAGCTGGTCTGTGGTTTTGCTTCCAACAGTTTCTACCGCACGCAGATGCTCGGTGGATACAATGTTGCGCGCTGGGGAAAACCCCAGGAATAATCCACAGCAGGCAGGCAAGCAAAGTATAAATAAGGGGGGGATTGGTTAGCTGCCTGCAACTCTTGCTTGTACCCGAATAAGGTTTTGCCTGCAACGCGGCCTTCTACTGCTTGAGGCGACATGACATTCATGCACAAGGCACAGGTGCTGGCAGGTTTCTGCGGGCACCCACAGTGCAGCGTTGCATTCTTGAAACTGTTGCTTGACCCTTTCCCTAAAATCAGGAAGATTCGCTTACACCTCTTATGGCGTATAATAGCTGTCTCCTGGAATAACAATAGCAATACTGAGAATAATGAAAATAAAACGCATCATAGGCTGAAGAAATTTCTTCGCACGGCACGTCTTTTCTTCAGCCTTACATGACTATATATCTATATATGTATTCATCCATATATTTGGGTAGAAATCCATAAAAATATATATCGATATATATGTATTACTATATATTTATATAGATATTTATCTATACACAGAGACAGATAGATAGATAGATAGACAGACTGTATGCAATAAGCCTGGATGTCTGACAGTTGAAGCTGACTGGTGATGTCATTAAGGCTCTATTATGACACGTACAGCTTGGAACCATAAATACTACAGCACGGCAGTCATTTAAAGCCAGTCTCCATTGGAGATGGAAGTGGGCAGAAATGTACTGGCCTATCTTCCCAAGACGCCACAGCAGCCGGACAAATTGTATGTTCGACAGAATGGCTGTTTTATTCAGCCCATAAGGGTGACTACCCACTACAGTTTTTTTTTTCACTACGAAATTCGTAGCAGTTTTTTTTTCTGCAGGGGTCTATGGGACTTGTAATGTTAAAATCGAAATCATGCAAAATCGCAATTTACCGCGAAATCGCGATTTTAACATTACAAGTCCCATAGACCCCTGCAGGAAAAAAAAAACGCTGCGAATTTCGCAGTGAAAAAAAACTGTAGTGTGTAGTCACCCTAAGGGGGAAACGGCGGCCTACAAAATCTGATTGGTCGCTGCTGCTACCATTTATAAAAAGGTCGGCTCAGTTCTTCCACGGGTAAGAATAAGGTAGGTACATAGCTAGGCAGGTTGGTTCAGTTTTTGTAGGTTGAGGAATGCTTATGGGCAAGGCCTTATGTCTGAACGCTGGCGCATGAAACGGCAGAGAGGCCCGGCCCTGTGCATTCGCTGATCATTGCCGTCAGCTGCTGTCTGCTTTCAAGCATGAATCAGGGGCTTGACACTTCTCAACTGGCTTTGATTGTGGGTCACACAGGTTGGTTGCAATGCCCTAGTATGAACGATACCTGGAACACAAGCCAGTCCTCAGGATGCATTCTAACTCAAGAGCACGATCATGTTGTGCCTGACCAATGTTTCCATCTTGGGTAATAGCACAGTCCTAAGCGATATGGAGTGGAGTTGGCATATGAGCTGGTCTGTGGTTTTGCTTCCAACAGTTTTTACCACACGCAGATGCTCGGTGGATACAATGTTGCGCGCTGGGGAAAAGCCCTGGAATAATCCACAGCAGGCAGGCAAGCAAAGTATAAATAAGGGGGGGATTGGTTAGCTGCCTGCAACTCTTGCTTGTACCCGAATAAGGTTTTGCCTGCAACGTGGCCTTCTACTGCTTGAGGCGGCGTTACATTCATGCACAAGGCACAGGTGCTGGCAGGTTTCTGCGGGAACCCACAGTGCAGCGTTGCATTCTTGAAACCGTTGCTTGACCCTTTCCCCAAAATTAGAAAGATTCGCTTACACCTCTTATGGCGTATAATAGCCGTCTCCTGGGATAACAATAGCAATACTGAGAATAATGAAAATAAAACGCATCATAGGCTGAAGAAATTTCTTCGCACGGCACGTCTTTTCTTCAGCCTTACATGACTATATATCTATATATGTATTCATCCATATATTTGGGTAGAAATCCATAAAAATATTTATCTATATATGTATTTCTATATATTTATATAGATATTTATCTATACACAGAGACAGATAGATAGATAGATAGATAGATAGATAGATAGATAGATAGATAGATAGATAGATAGATAGATAGATAGATAGACTGTATGCAATAACCCTGGATGTCTGACAGTTGAAGCTGACTGGTGATGTCATTAAGGCTCTATTATGACACGTACAGCTTGGAACCATAAATACTACAGCACGGCAGCCATTTAAAGCCAGTCTCCTTTGGAGATGGAAGTGGGCAGAAATGTACTGGCCTATCTTCCCAAGACGCCACAGCAGCCGGACAAATTGTATGTTCGACAGAATGGCTGTTTTATTCAGCCCATAAGGGTGACTACCCACTACAGTTTTTTTTTTCACTGCGAAATTCGTAGCAGTTTTTTATCTGCAGGGGTCTATGGGACTTGTAATGTTAAAATCGAAATCACGCAAAATCGCAATTTACCGCGAAATCGCGATTTTAACATTACAAGTCCCATAGACCCCTGCAGAAAAAAAAACGCTGCGAATTTCGCAGTGAAAAAAAACTGTAGTGTGTAGTCACCCTACGGGGGAAACGGCGGCCTACAGGATCTGATTGGTCGCTGCTGCTACCATTTATAAAAAGGTCGGCTCAGTTCTTCCACGGGTAAGAATAAGGTAGGTACATAGGCAGGCAGGTAGGTTCAGTTTTTGTAGGTTGAGGAATGCTTATGGGCAAGGCCTTATGTCTGAACGCTGGCGCATGAAATGGCAGAGAGGCCCGGCCCTGTGCATTCGCTGATCATTGGCGTCAGCTGCTGTCTGCTTTTAAGCATGAATCAGGGGCTTCACACTTGTCCCCCAGGGCTCGGTCCTTGGCCCCCTTCTCTTCTCTATCTACACAGCCCCTATTGGACAAACCATCAGGAGTTTTGACCTCCAATACCACCTGTACGCTGATGACACCCAGCTATACACCTCTGCCCGTGACATCTCTGCACCCTCCCTCCAAAACATCACCGACTGTCTGTCCGCTGTCTCTAACACTATGTCCTCTCTCTACCTAAAACTAAACCTCTCTAAAACTGACTTACTGGTATTTCCGCCCTGCACTAACCGACCTCATCCTGACATCTCCATCTCAGTGTGTGGCGCCACCATAACTCCTAGACAACACGCCCGCTGCCTTGGGGTCATATTTGACTCTGATCTCTCTTTTGCCCCCTACATCCAATCTCTGGCCCGAACATGTCAGCTGCACCTCAAGAACATCGCAAGAATCCGCTCTTTTCTCACTGTGGAGACGTTAAAAACGCTTATTGTCGCCCTCATCCACTCCCGGCTTGATTACTGCAACTCGTTGCTGATCGGCCTCCCCTGCACCAGACTCTACCCTCTCCAGTCCATCCTGAATGCGGCAGCCAGGCTCATCTTCCTGTCCAGCCGCTACTCGGACGCCTCTGCCCTGTGCCAGTCACTGCACTGGCTGCCCGTTAAATACAGAATTCAATTCAAACTCGCTACCTTCATCCACAAAGCCCTCCACAGTGCAGCGCCACCCTATATCGCCTCCCTTATCTCAATCCATCAACCAGCCCGGGCTCTCCGCTCTGCTAATGAAACCAGACTGAGCGCCCCTTTAATTCGAACTTCTCATTCCCGCCTCCAAGACTTCTCCAGAGCAGCACCGGTCCTCTGGAACGCACTACCAAAGGCTACCCGAGCAATCCAGGACTCGCAGAACTTCAGGCGTGCTCTAAAAACTCACCTCTTCAGGGAGGCATACCGCATTCCCTAAGAAAAAAAAAAACCTCTCTGTACTCCGCCTGATAACATGCTCCCTGACCTACTGACTGCAATCCCTGCTAGCCATCATAAACCGCTCCTGCAGTCACACCGTTTCTGCCGTCACACGGCTAAATGTCTGACCATTGTCTATGTGTATAGCATCCCTCACACTTCGCCATACCGTGCACATCTCCAGCCCCTTTACCCTCTGTATCACCCCATTACTTGTAGTATGTAAGCTCGTTGGAGCAGGACCCTCACGCCTATTGTTTCCATCAACTGATTACTATATGTAACCGTGGTTCTGTAATGTTTGTATTTTGTCCTTCTGTATTCCCCCCTGTCTATGTAAGCGCTGCGGAATATGTTGGCGCTATACAAATAAAGATTATTATTATTATTATTATTATCAACTGGCTTTGATTGTGGGTCATGCAGGTTGCTTGCAATGCCCTAGTATGAACGATACCTGGAACACAAGCCAGTCCTCAGGATGCATTCTAACTCAAGAGCACGATCACGTTGTGCCTGACCAATGTTTCCATCTTGGGTAATAGCACAGTCCTAAGCGATATGGAGTGAAGTTGGCATATGAGCTGGTCTGTGGTTTTGCTTCCAACAGTTTCTACCGCACGCAGATGCTCGGTGGATACAATGTTGCGCGCTGGGGAAAACCCCAGGAATAATCCACAGCAGGCAGGCAAGCAAAGTATAAATAAGGGGGGGATTGGTTAGCTGCCTGCAACTCTTGCTTGTACCCGAATAAGGTTTTGCCTGCAACGCGGCCTTCTACTGCTTGAGGCGACATGACATTCATGCACAAGGCACAGGTGCTGGCAGGTTTCTGCGGGCACCCACAGTGCAGCGTTGGATTCTTGAAACTGTTGCTTGACCCTTTCCCTAAAATCAGGAAGATTCGCTTACACCTCTTATGGCGTATAATAGCTGTCTCCTGGAATAACAATAGCAATACTGAGAATAATGAAAATAAAACGCATCATAGGCTGAAGAAATTTCTTCGCACGGCACGTCTTTTCTTCAGCCTTACATGACTATATATCTATATATGTATTCATCCATATATTTGGGTAGAAATCCATAAAAATATATATCGATATATATGTATTACTATATATTTATATAGATATTTATCTATACACAGAGACAGATAGATAGGTAGATAGATAGATAGATAGATAGATAGATAGATAGATAGATAGATAGATAGATAGACAGACTGTATGCAATAACCCTGGATGTCTGACAGTTGAAGCTGACTGGTGATGTCATTAAGGCTCTATTATGACACGTACAGCTTGGAACCATAAATACTACAGCACGGCAGTCATTTAAAGCCAGTCTCCATTGGAGATGGAAGTGGGCAGAAATGTACTGGCCTATCTTCCCAAGACGCCACAGCAGCCGGACAAATTGTATGTTCGACAGAATGGCTGTTTTATTCAGCCCATAAGGGTGACTACCCACTACAGTTTTTTTTTTCACTACGAAATTCGTAGCAGTTTTTTTTTCTGCAGGGGTCTATGGGACTTGTAATGTTAAAATCGAAATCATGCAAAATCGCAATTTACCGCGAAATCGCGATTTTAACATTACAAGTCCCATAGACCCCTGCAGGAAAAAAAACGCTGCGAATTTCGCAGTGAAAAAAAACTGTAGTGTGTAGTCACCCTAAGGGGGAAACGGCGGCCTACAAAATCTGATTGGTCGCTGCTGCTACCATTTATAAAAAGGTCGGCTCAGTTCTTCCACGGGTAAGAATAAGGTAGGTACATAGCTAGGCAGGTTGGTTCAGTTTTTGTAGGTTGAGGAATGCTTATGGGCAAGGCCTTATGTCTGAACGCTGGCGCATGAAACGGCAGAGAGGCCCGGCCCTGTGCATTCGCTGATCATTGCCGTCAGCTGCTGTCTGCTTTCAAGCATGAATCAGGGGCTTGACACTTCTCAACTGGCTTTGATTGTGGGTCACACAGGTTGGTTGCAATGCCCTAGTATGAACGATACCTGGAACACAAGCCAGTCCTCAGGATGCATTCTAACTCAAGAGCACGATCATGTTGTGCCTGACCAATGTTTCCATCTTGGGTAATAGCACAGTCCTAAGCGATATGGAGTGGAGTTGGCATATGAGCTGGTCTGTGGTTTTGCTTCCAACAGTTTTTACCACACGCAGATGCTCGGTGGATACAATGTTGCGCGCTGGGGAAAAGCCCTGGAATAATCCACAGCAGGCAGGCAAGCAAAGTATAAATAAGGGGGGGATTGGTTAGCTGCCTGCAACTCTTGCTTGTACCCGAATAAGGTTTTGCCTGCAACGTGGCCTTCTACTGCTTGAGGCGGCGTTACATTCATGCACAAGGCACAGGTGCTGGCAGGTTTCTGCGGGAACCCACAGTGCAGCGTTGCATTCTTGAAACCGTTGCTTGACCCTTTCCCCAAAATTAGAAAGATTCGCTTACACCTCTTATGGCGTATAATAGCCGTCTCCTGGGATAACAATAGCAATACTGAGAATAATGAAAATAAAACGCATCATAGGCTGAAGAAATTTCTTCGCACGGCACGTCTTTTCTTCAGCCTTACATGACTATATATCTATATATGTATTCATCCATATATTTGGGTAGAAATCCATAAAAATATTTATCTATATATGTATTTCTATATATTTATATAGATATTTATCTATACACAGAGACAGATAGATAGATAGATAGATAGATAGATAGATAGATAGATAGACAGACTGTATGCAATAACCCTGGATGTCTGACAGTTGAAGCTGACTGGTGATATGTCATTAAGGCTCTATTATGACACGTACAGCTTGGAACCATAAATACTACAGCACGGCAGCCATTTAAAGCCAGTCTCCATTGGAGATGGAAGTGGGCAGAAATGTACTGGCCTATCTTCCCAAGATGCCACAGCAGCCGGACAAATTGTATGTTCGACAGAATGGCTGTTTTATTCAGCCCATAAGGGTGACTACCCACTACAGTTTTTTTTTTCACTGCGAAATTCGTAGCAGTTTTTTATCTGCAGGGGTCTATGGGACTTGTAATGTTAAAATCGAAATCACGCAAAATCACAATTTACCGCGAAATCGCGATTTTAACATTACAAGTCCCATAGACCCCTGCAGAAAAAAAAAACGCTGCGAATTTCGCAGTGAAAAAAAACTGTAGTGTGTAGTCACCCTACGGGGGAAACGGCGGCCTACAGGATCTGATTGGTCGCTGCTGCTACCATTTCTAAAAAGGTCGGCTCAGTTCTTCCACGGGTAAGAATAAGGTAGGTACATAGGCAGGCAGGTAGGTTCAGTTTTTGTAGGTTGAGGAATGCTTATGGGCAAGGCCTTATGTCTGAACGCTGGCGCATGAAATGGCAGAGAGGCCCGGCCCTGTGCATTCGCCGATCATTGGCGTCAGCTGCTGTCTGCTTTCAAGCATGAATCAGGGGCTTCACACTTGTCCCCCAGGGCTCGGTCCTTGGCCCCCTTCTCTTCTCTATCTACACAGCCCCTATTGGACAAACCATCAGGAGTTTTGGCCTCCAATACCACCTGTACGCTGATGACACCCAGCTATACACCTCTGCCCGTGACATCTCTGCACCCTTCCTCCAAAACATCACCGACTGTCTGTCCGCTGTCTCTAACACTATGTCCTCTCTCTACCTAAAACTAAACCTCTCTAAAACTGACTTACTGGTATTTCCGCCCTGCACTAACCGACCTCATCCTGACATCTCCATCTCAGTGTGTGGCGCCACCATAACTCCTAGACAACACGCCCGCTGCCTTGGGGTCATATTTGACTCTGATCTCTCTTTTGCCCCCTACATCCAATCTCTGGCCCGAACATGTCAGCTGCACCTCAAGAACATCGCAAGAATCCGCTCTTTTCTCACTGTGGAGACGTTAAAAACGCTTATTGTCGCCCTCATCCACTCCCGGCTTGATTACTGCAACTCGTTGCTGATCGGCCTCCCCTGCACCAGACTCTACCCTCTCCAGTCCATCCTGAATGCGGCAGCCAGGCTCATCTTCCTGTCCAGCCGCTACTCGGACGCCTCTGCCCTGTGCCAGTCACTGCACTGGCTGCCCGTTAAATACAGAATTCAATTCAAACTCGCTACCTTCATCCACAAAGCCCTCCACAGTGCAGCGCCACCCTATATCGCCTCCCTTATCTCAATCCATCAACCAGCCCGGGCTCTCCGCTCTGCTAATGAAACCAGACTGAGCGCCCCTTTAATTCGAACTTCTCATTCCCGCCTCCAAGACTTCTCCAGAGCAGCACCGGTCCTCTGGAACGCACTACCAAAGGCTACCCGAGCAATCCAGGACTCGCAGAACTTCAGGCGTGCTCTAAAAACTCACCTCTTCAGGGAGGCATACCGCATTCCCTAAGAAAAAAAAAAACCTCTCTGTACTCCGCCTGATAACATGCTCCCTGACCTACTGACTGCAATCCCTGCTAGCCATCATAAACCGCTCCTGCAGTCACACCGTTTCTGCCGTCACACGGCTAAATGTCTGACCATTGTCTATGTGTATAGCATCCCTCACACTTCGCCATACCGTGCACATCTCCAGCCCCTTTACCCTCTGTATCACCCCATTACTTGTAGTATGTAAGCTCGTTGGAGCAGGACCCTCACCCCTATTGTTTCCATCAACTGATTACTATATGTAACCGTGGTTCTGTAATGTTTGTATTTTGTCCTTCTGTATTCCCCCCTGTCTATGTAAGCGCTGCGGAATATGTTGGCGCTATACAAATAAAGATTATTATTATTATTATTATTATCAACTGGCTTTGATTGTGGGTCATGCAGGTTGCTTGCAATGCCCTAGTATGAACGATACCTGGAACACAAGCCAGTCCTCAGGATGCATTCTAACTCAAGAGCACGATCACGTTGTGCCTGACCAATGTTTCCATCTTGGGTAATAGCACAGTCCTAAGCGATATGGAGTGAAGTTGGCATATGAGCTGGTCTGTGGTTTTGCTTCCAACAGTTTCTACCGCACGCAGATGCTCGGTGGATACAATGTTGCGCGCTGGGGAAAACCCCAGGAATAATCCACAGCAGGCAGGCAAGCAAAGTATAAATAAGGGGGGGATTGGTTAGCTGCCTGCAACTCTTGCTTGTACCCGAATAAGGTTTTGCCTGCAACGCGGCCTTCTACTGCTTGAGGCGACATGACATTCATGCACAAGGCACAGGTGCTGGCAGGTTTCTGCGGGCACCCACAGTGCAGCGTTGCATTCTTGAAACTGTTGCTTGACCCTTTCCCTAAAATCAGGAAGATTCGCTTACACCTCTTATGGCGTATAATAGCTGTCTCCTGGAATAACAATAGCAATACTGAGAATAATGAAAATAAAACGCATCATAGGCTGAAGAAATTTCTTCGCACGGCACGTCTTTTCTTCAGCCTTACATGACTATATATCTATATATGTATTCATCCATATATTTGGGTAGAAATCCATAAAAATATATATCGATATATATGTATTACTATATATTTATATAGATATTTATCTATACACAGAGACAGATAGATAGATAGATAGACAGACTGTATGCAATAAGCCTGGATGTCTGACAGTTGAAGCTGACTGGTGATGTCATTAAGGCTCTATTATGACACGTACAGCTTGGAACCATAAATACTACAGCACGGCAGTCATTTAAAGCCAGTCTCCATTGGAGATGGAAGTGGGCAGAAATGTACTGGCCTATCTTCCCAAGACGCCACAGCAGCCGGACAAATTGTATGTTCGACAGAATGGCTGTTTTATTCAGCCCATAAGGGTGACTACCCACTACAGTTTTTTTTTTCACTACGAAATTCGTAGCAGTTTTTTTTTCTGCAGGGGTCTATGGGACTTGTAATGTTAAAATCGAAATCATGCAAAATCGCAATTTACCGCGAAATCGCGATTTTAACATTACAAGTCCCATAGACCCCTGCAGGAAAAAAAAAACGCTGCGAATTTCGCAGTGAAAAAAAACTGTAGTGTGTAGTCACCCTAAGGGGGAAACGGCGGCCTACAAAATCTGATTGGTCGCTGCTGCTACCATTTATAAAAAGGTCGGCTCAGTTCTTCCACGGGTAAGAATAAGGTAGGTACATAGCTAGGCAGGTTGGTTCAGTTTTTGTAGGTTGAGGAATGCTTATGGGCAAGGCCTTATGTCTGAACGCTGGCGCATGAAACGGCAGAGAGGCCCGGCCCTGTGCATTCGCTGATCATTGCCGTCAGCTGCTGTCTGCTTTCAAGCATGAATCAGGGGCTTGACACTTCTCAACTGGCTTTGATTGTGGGTCACACAGGTTGGTTGCAATGCCCTAGTATGAACGATACCTGGAACACAAGCCAGTCCTCAGGATGCATTCTAACTCAAGAGCACGATCATGTTGTGCCTGACCAATGTTTCCATCTTGGGTAATAGCACAGTCCTAAGCGATATGGAGTGGAGTTGGCATATGAGCTGGTCTGTGGTTTTGCTTCCAACAGTTTTTACCACACGCAGATGCTCGGTGGATACAATGTTGCGCGCTGGGGAAAAGCCCTGGAATAATCCACAGCAGGCAGGCAAGCAAAGTATAAATAAGGGGGGGATTGGTTAGCTGCCTGCAACTCTTGCTTGTACCCGAATAAGGTTTTGCCTGCAACGTGGCCTTCTACTGCTTGAGGCGGCGTTACATTCATGCACAAGGCACAGGTGCTGGCAGGTTTCTGCGGGAACCCACAGTGCAGCGTTGCATTCTTGAAACCGTTGCTTGACCCTTTCCCCAAAATTAGAAAGATTCGCTTACACCTCTTATGGCGTATAATAGCCGTCTCCTGGGATAACAATAGCAATACTGAGAATAATGAAAATAAAACGCATCATAGGCTGAAGAAATTTCTTCGCACGGCACGTCTTTTCTTCAGCCTTACATGACTATATATCTATATATGTATTCATCCATATATTTGGGTAGAAATCCATAAAAATATTTATCTATATATGTATTTCTATATATTTATATAGATATTTATCTATACACAGAGACAGATAGATAGATAGATAGATAGATAGATAGATAGATAGATAGATAGATAGATAGATAGATAGACTGTATGCAATAACCCTGGATGTCTGACAGTTGAAGCTGACTGGTGATGTCATTAAGGCTCTATTATGACACGTACAGCTTGGAACCATAAATACTACAGCACGGCAGCCATTTAAAGCCAGTCTCCTTTGGAGATGGAAGTGGGCAGAAATGTACTGGCCTATCTTCCCAAGACGCCACAGCAGCCGGACAAATTGTATGTTCGACAGAATGGCTGTTTTATTCAGCCCATAAGGGTGACTACCCACTACAGTTTTTTTTTTCACTGCGAAATTCGTAGCAGTTTTTTATCTGCAGGGGTCTATGGGACTTGTAATGTTAAAATCGAAATCACGCAAAATCGCAATTTACCGCGAAATCGCGATTTTAACATTACAAGTCCCATAGACCCCTGCAGAAAAAAAAACGCTGCGAATTTCGCAGTGAAAAAAAACTGTAGTGTGTAGTCACCCTACGGGGGAAACGGCGGCCTACAGGATCTGATTGGTCGCTGCTGCTACCATTTATAAAAAGGTCGGCTCAGTTCTTCCACGGGTAAGAATAAGGTAGGTACATAGGCAGGCAGGTAGGTTCAGTTTTTGTAGGTTGAGGAATGCTTATGGGCAAGGCCTTATGTCTGAACGCTGGCGCATGAAATGGCAGAGAGGCCCGGCCCTGTGCATTCGCTGATCATTGGCGTCAGCTGCTGTCTGCTTTTAAGCATGAATCAGGGGCTTCACACTTGTCCCCCAGGGCTCGGTCCTTGGCCCCCTTCTCTTCTCTATCTACACAGCCCCTATTGGACAAACCATCAGGAGTTTTGACCTCCAATACCACCTGTACGCTGATGACACCCAGCTATACACCTCTGCCCGTGACATCTCTGCACCCTCCCTCCAAAACATCACCGACTGTCTGTCCGCTGTCTCTAACACTATGTCCTCTCTCTACCTAAAACTAAACCTCTCTAAAACTGACTTACTGGTATTTCCGCCCTGCACTAACCGACCTCATCCTGACATCTCCATCTCAGTGTGTGGCGCCACCATAACTCCTAGACAACACGCCCGCTGCCTTGGGGTCATATTTGACTCTGATCTCTCTTTTGCCCCCTACATCCAATCTCTGGCCCGAACATGTCAGCTGCACCTCAAGAACATCGCAAGAATCCGCTCTTTTCTCACTGTGGAGACGTTAAAAACGCTTATTGTCGCCCTCATCCACTCCCGGCTTGATTACTGCAACTCGTTGCTGATCGGCCTCCCCTGCACCAGACTCTACCCTCTCCAGTCCATCCTGAATGCGGCAGCCAGGCTCATCTTCCTGTCCAGCCGCTACTCGGACGCCTCTGCCCTGTGCCAGTCACTGCACTGGCTGCCCGTTAAATACAGAATTCAATTCAAACTCGCTACCTTCATCCACAAAGCCCTCCACAGTGCAGCGCCACCCTATATCGCCTCCCTTATCTCAATCCATCAACCAGCCCGGGCTCTCCGCTCTGCTAATGAAACCAGACTGAGCGCCCCTTTAATTCGAACTTCTCATTCCCGCCTCCAAGACTTCTCCAGAGCAGCACCGGTCCTCTGGAACGCACTACCAAAGGCTACCCGAGCAATCCAGGACTCGCAGAACTTCAGGCGTGCTCTAAAAACTCACCTCTTCAGGGAGGCATACCGCATTCCCTAAGAAAAAAAAAAACCTCTCTGTACTCCGCCTGATAACATGCTCCCTGACCTACTGACTGCAATCCCTGCTAGCCATCATAAACCGCTCCTGCAGTCACACCGTTTCTGCCGTCACACGGCTAAATGTCTGACCATTGTCTATGTGTATAGCATCCCTCACACTTCGCCATACCGTGCACATCTCCAGCCCCTTTACCCTCTGTATCACCCCATTACTTGTAGTATGTAAGCTCGTTGGAGCAGGACCCTCACGCCTATTGTTTCCATCAACTGATTACTATATGTAACCGTGGTTCTGTAATGTTTGTATTTTGTCCTTCTGTATTCCCCCCTGTCTATGTAAGCGCTGCGGAATATGTTGGCGCTATACAAATAAAGATTATTATTATTATTATTATTATCAACTGGCTTTGATTGTGGGTCATGCAGGTTGCTTGCAATGCCCTAGTATGAACGATACCTGGAACACAAGCCAGTCCTCAGGATGCATTCTAACTCAAGAGCACGATCACGTTGTGCCTGACCAATGTTTCCATCTTGGGTAATAGCACAGTCCTAAGCGATATGGAGTGAAGTTGGCATATGAGCTGGTCTGTGGTTTTGCTTCCAACAGTTTCTACCGCACGCAGATGCTCGGTGGATACAATGTTGCGCGCTGGGGAAAACCCCAGGAATAATCCACAGCAGGCAGGCAAGCAAAGTATAAATAAGGGGGGGATTGGTTAGCTGCCTGCAACTCTTGCTTGTACCCGAATAAGGTTTTGCCTGCAACGCGGCCTTCTACTGCTTGAGGCGACATGACATTCATGCACAAGGCACAGGTGCTGGCAGGTTTCTGCGGGCACCCACAGTGCAGCGTTGGATTCTTGAAACTGTTGCTTGACCCTTTCCCTAAAATCAGGAAGATTCGCTTACACCTCTTATGGCGTATAATAGCTGTCTCCTGGAATAACAATAGCAATACTGAGAATAATGAAAATAAAACGCATCATAGGCTGAAGAAATTTCTTCGCACGGCACGTCTTTTCTTCAGCCTTACATGACTATATATCTATATATGTATTCATCCATATATTTGGGTAGAAATCCATAAAAATATATATCGATATATATGTATTACTATATATTTATATAGATATTTATCTATACACAGAGACAGATAGATAGGTAGATAGATAGATAGATAGATAGATAGATAGATAGATAGATAGATAGATAGATAGATAGATAGATAGATAGATAGATAGATAGATAGACAGACTGTATGCAATAACCCTGGATGTCTGACAGTTGAAGCTGACTGGTGATGTCATTAAGGCTCTATTATGACACGTACAGCTTGGAACCATAAATACTACAGCACGGCAGTCATTTAAAGCCAGTCTCCATTGGAGATGGAAGTGGGCAGAAATGTACTGGCCTATCTTCCCAAGACGCCACAGCAGCCGGACAAATTGTATGTTCGACAGAATGGCTGTTTTATTCAGCCCATAAGGGTGACTACCCACTACAGTTTTTTTTTTCACTACGAAATTCGTAGCAGTTTTTTTTTCTGCAGGGGTCTATGGGACTTGTAATGTTAAAATCGAAATCATGCAAAATCGCAATTTACCGCGAAATCGCGATTTTAACATTACAAGTCCCATAGACCCCTGCAGGAAAAAAAAAACGCTGCGAATTTCGCAGTGAAAAAAAACTGTAGTGTGTAGTCACCCTAAGGGGGAAACGGCGGCCTACAAAATCTGATTGGTCGCTGCTGCTACCATTTATAAAAAGGTCGGCTCAGTTCTTCCACGGGTAAGAATAAGGTAGGTACATAGCTAGGCAGGTTGGTTCAGTTTTTGTAGGTTGAGGAATGCTTATGGGCAAGGCCTTATGTCTGAACGCTGGCGCATGAAACGGCAGAGAGGCCCGGCCCTGTGCATTCGCTGATCATTGCCGTCAGCTGCTGTCTGCTTTCAAGCATGAATCAGGGGCTTGACACTTCTCAACTGGCTTTGATTGTGGGTCACACAGGTTGGTTGCAATGCCCTAGTATGAACGATACCTGGAACACAAGCCAGTCCTCAGGATGCATTCTAACTCAAGAGCACGATCATGTTGTGCCTGACCAATGTTTCCATCTTGGGTAATAGCACAGTCCTAAGCGATATGGAGTGGAGTTGGCATATGAGCTGGTCTGTGGTTTTGCTTCCAACAGTTTTTACCACACGCAGATGCTCGGTGGATACAATGTTGCGCGCTGGGGAAAAGCCCTGGAATAATCCACAGCAGGCAGGCAAGCAAAGTATAAATAAGGGGGGGATTGGTTAGCTGCCTGCAACTCTTGCTTGTACCCGAATAAGGTTTTGCCTGCAACGTGGCCTTCTACTGCTTGAGGCGGCGTTACATTCATGCACAAGGCACAGGTGCTGGCAGGTTTCTGCGGGAACCCACAGTGCAGCGTTGCATTCTTGAAACCGTTGCTTGACCCTTTCCCCAAAATTAGAAAGATTCGCTTACACCTCTTATGGCGTATAATAGCCGTCTCCTGGGATAACAATAGCAATACTGAGAATAATGAAAATAAAACGCATCATAGGCTGAAGAAATTTCTTCGCACGGCACGTCTTTTCTTCAGCCTTACATGACTATATATCTATATATGTATTCATCCATATATTTGGGTAGAAATCCATAAAAATATTTATCTATATATGTATTTCTATATATTTATATAGATATTTATCTATACACAGAGACAGATAGATAGATAGATAGATAGATAGATAGATAGATAGATAGATAGACAGACTGTATGCAATAACCCTGGATGTCTGACAGTTGAAGCTGACTGGTGATATGTCATTAAGGCTCTATTATGACACGTACAGCTTGGAACCATAAATACTACAGCACGGCAGCCATTTAAAGCCAGTCTCCATTGGAGATGGAAGTGGGCAGAAATGTACTGGCCTATCTTCCCAAGACGCCACAGCAGCCGGACAAATTGTATGTTCGACAGAATGGCTGTTTTATTCAGCCCATAAGGGTGACTACCCACTACAGTTTTTTTTTTCACTACGAAATTCGTAGCAGTTTTTTATCTGCAGGGGTCTATGGGACTTGTAATGTTAAAATCGAAATCATGCAAAATCGCAATTTACCGCGAAATCGCGATTTTAACATTACAAGTCCCATAGACCCCTGCAGGAAAAAAAAAACGCTGCGAATTTCGCAGTGAAAAAAAACTGTAGTGTGTAGTCACCCTAAGGGGGAAACGGCGGCCTACAAAATCTGATTGGTCGCTGCTGCTACCATTTATAAAAAGGTCGGCTCAGTTCTTCCACGGGTAAGAATAAGGTAGGTACATAGCTAGGCAGGTTGGTTCAGTTTTTGTAGGTTGAGGAATGCTTATGGGCAAGGCCTTATGTCTGAACGCTGGCGCATGAAACGGCAGAGAGGCCCGGCCCTGTGCATTCGCTGATCATTGCCGTCAGCTGCTGTCTGCTTTCAAGCATGAATCAGGGGCTTGACACTTCTCAACTGGCTTTGATTGTGGGTCACACAGGTTGGTTGCAATGCCCTAGTATGAACGATACCTGGAACACAAGCCAGTCCTCAGGATGCATTCTAACTCAAGAGCACGATCATGTTGTGCCTGACCAATGTTTCCATCTTGGGTAATAGCACAGTCCTAAGCGATATGGAGTGGAGTTGGCATATGAGCTGGTCTGTGGTTTTGCTTCCAACAGTTTTTACCACACGCAGATGCTCGGTGGATACAATGTTGCGCGCTGGGGAAAAGCCCTGGAATAATCCACAGCAGGCAGGCAAGCAAAGTATAAATAAGGGGGGGATTGGTTAGCTGCCTGCAACTCTTGCTTGTACCCGAATAAGGTTTTGCCTGCAACGTGGCCTTCTACTGCTTGAGGCGGCGTTACATTCATGCACAAGGCACAGGTGCTGGCAGGTTTCTGCGGGAACCCACAGTGCAGCGTTGCATTCTTGAAACCGTTGCTTGACCCTTTCCCCAAAATTAGAAAGATTCGCTTACACCTCTTATGGCGTATAATAGCCGTCTCCTGGGATAACAATAGCAATACTGAGAATAATGAAAATAAAACGCATCATAGGCTGAAGAAATTTCTTCGCACGGCACGTCTTTTCTTCAGCCTTACATGACTATATATCTATATATGTATTCATCCATATATTTGGGTAGAAATCCATAAAAATATTTATCTATATATGTATTTCTATATATTTATATAGATATTTATCTATACACAGAGACAGATAGATAGATAGATAGATAGATAGATAGATAGATAGAT
Source organism: Eleutherodactylus coqui (assembly GCF_035609145.1). Classification (NCBI taxonomy): domain Eukaryota; kingdom Metazoa; phylum Chordata; class Amphibia; order Anura; family Eleutherodactylidae; genus Eleutherodactylus; species Eleutherodactylus coqui. Next base: position 159,785,021 of record NC_089840.1, read on the forward strand.
AGATAGATAGATAGATAGACAGACTGTATGCAATAACCCTGGATGTCTGACAGTTGAAGCTGACTGGTGATATGTCATTAAGGCTCTATTATGACACGTACAGCTTGGAACCATAAATACTACAGCACGGCAGCCATTTAAAGCCAGTCTCCATTGGAGATGGAAGTGGGCAGAAATGTACTGGCCTATCTTCCCAAGATGCCACAGCAGCCGGACAAATTGTATGTTCGACAGAATGGCTGTTTTATTCAGCCCATAAGGGTGACTACCCACTACAGTTTTTTTTTTCACTGCGAAATTCGTAGCAGTTTTTTATCTGCAGGGGTCTATGGGACTTGTAATGTTAAAATCGAAATCACGCAAAATCACAATTTACCGCGAAATCGCGATTTTAACATTACAAGTCCCATAGACCCCTGCAGAAAAAAAAAACGCTGCGAATTTCGCAGTGAAAAAAAACTGTAGTGTGTAGTCACCCTACGGGGGAAACGGCGGCCTACAGGATCTGATTGGTCGCTGCTGCTACCATTTCTAAAAAGGTCGGCTCAGTTCTTCCACGGGTAAGAATAAGGTAGGTACATAGGCAGGCAGGTAGGTTCAGTTTTTGTAGGTTGAGGAATGCTTATGGGCAAGGCCTTATGTCTGAACGCTGGCGCATGAAATGGCAGAGAGGCCCGGCCCTGTGCATTCGCCGATCATTGGCGTCAGCTGCTGTCTGCTTTCAAGCATGAATCAGGGGCTTCACACTTGTCCCCCAGGGCTCGGTCCTTGGCCCCCTTCTCTTCTCTATCTACACAGCCCCTATTGGACAAACCATCAGGAGTTTTGGCCTCCAATACCACCTGTACGCTGATGACACCCAGCTATACACCTCTGCCCGTGACATCTCTGCACCCTTCCTCCAAAACATCACCGACTGTCTGTCCGCTGTCTCTAACACTATGTCCTCTCTCTACCTAAAACTAAACCTCTCTAAAACTGACTTACTGGTATTTCCGCCCTGCACTAACCGACCTCATCCTGACATCTCCATCTCAGTGTGTGGCGCCACCATAACTCCTAGACAACACGCCCGCTGCCTTGGGGTCATATTTGACTCTGATCTCTCTTTTGCCCCCTACATCCAATCTCTGGCCCGAACATGTCAGCTGCACCTCAAGAACATCGCAAGAATCCGCTCTTTTCTCACTGTGGAGACGTTAAAAACGCTTATTGTCGCCCTCATCCACTCCCGGCTTGATTACTGCAACTCGTTGCTGATCGGCCTCCCCTGCACCAGACTCTACCCTCTCCAGTCCATCCTGAATGCGGCAGCCAGGCTCATCTTCCTGTCCAGCCGCTACTCGGACGCCTCTGCCCTGTGCCAGTCACTGCACTGGCTGCCCGTTAAATACAGAATTCAATTCAAACTCGCTACCTTCATCCACAAAGCCCTCCACAGTGCAGCGCCACCCTATATCGCCTCCCTTATCTCAATCCATCAACCAGCCCGGGCTCTCCGCTCTGCTAATGAAACCAGACTGAGCGCCCCTTTAATTCGAACTTCTCATTCCCGCCTCCAAGACTTCTCCAGAGCAGCACCGGTCCTCTGGAACGCACTACCAAAGGCTACCCGAGCAATCCAGGACTCGCAGAACTTCAGGCGTGCTCTAAAAACTCACCTCTTCAGGGAGGCATACCGCATTCCCTAAGAAAAAAAAAAACCTCTCTGTACTCCGCCTGATAACATGCTCCCTGACCTACTGACTGCAATCCCTGCTAGCCATCATAAACCGCTCCTGCAGTCACACCGTTTCTGCCGTCACACGGCTAAATGTCTGACCATTGTCTATGTGTATAGCATCCCTCACACTTCGCCATACCGTGCACATCTCCAGCCCCTTTACCCTCTGTATCACCCCATTACTTGTAGTATGTAAGCTCGTTGGAGCAGGACCCTCACCCCTATTGTTTCCATCAACTGATTACTATATGTAACCGTGGTTCTGTAATGTTTGTATTTTGTCCTTCTGTATTCCCCCCTGTCTATGTAAGCGCTGCGGAATATGTTGGCGCTATACAAATAAAGATTATTATTATTATTATTATTATCAACTGGCTTTGATTGTGGGTCATGCAGGTTGCTTGCAATGCCCTAGTATGAACGATACCTGGAACACAAGCCAGTCCTCAGGATGCATTCTAACTCAAGAGCACGATCACGTTGTGCCTGACCAATGTTTCCATCTTGGGTAATAGCACAGTCCTAAGCGATATGGAGTGAAGTTGGCATATGAGCTGGTCTGTGGTTTTGCTTCCAACAGTTTCTACCGCACGCAGATGCTCGGTGGATACAATGTTGCGCGCTGGGGAAAACCCCAGGAATAATCCACAGCAGGCAGGCAAGCAAAGTATAAATAAGGGGGGGATTGGTTAGCTGCCTGCAACTCTTGCTTGTACCCGAATAAGGTTTTGCCTGCAACGCGGCCTTCTACTGCTTGAGGCGACATGACATTCATGCACAAGGCACAGGTGCTGGCAGGTTTCTGCGGGCACCCACAGTGCAGCGTTGCATTCTTGAAACTGTTGCTTGACCCTTTCCCTAAAATCAGGAAGATTCGCTTACACCTCTTATGGCGTATAATAGCTGTCTCCTGGAATAACAATAGCAATACTGAGAATAATGAAAATAAAACGCATCATAGGCTGAAGAAATTTCTTCGCACGGCACGTCTTTTCTTCAGCCTTACATGACTATATATCTATATATGTATTCATCCATATATTTGGGTAGAAATCCATAAAAATATATATCGATATATATGTATTACTATATATTTATATAGATATTTATCTATACACAGAGACAGATAGATAGGTAGATAGATAGATAGATAGATAGATAGATAGATAGATAGATAGATAGACAGACTGTATGCAATAAGCCTGGATGTCTGACAGTTGAAGCTGACTGGTGATGTCATTAAGGCTCTATTATGACACGTACAGCTTGGAACCATAAATACTACAGCACGGCAGTCATTTAAAGCCAGTCTCCATTGGAGATGGAAGTGGGCAGAAATGTACTGGCCTATCTTCCCAAGACGCCACAGCAGCCGGACAAATTGTATGTTCGACAGAATGGCTGTTTTATTCAGCCCATAAGGGTGACTACCCACTACAGTTTTTTTTTTCACTACGAAATTCGTAGCAGTTTTTTTTTCTGCAGGGGTCTATGGGACTTGTAATGTTAAAATCGAAATCATGCAAAATCGCAATTTACCGCGAAATCGCGATTTTAACATTACAAGTCCCATAGACCCCTGCAGGAAAAAAAAAACGCTGCGAATTTCGCAGTGAAAAAAAACTGTAGTGTGTAGTCACCCTAAGGGGGAAACGGCGGCCTACAAAATCTGATTGGTCGCTGCTGCTACCATTTATAAAAAGGTCGGCTCAGTTCTTCCACGGGTAAGAATAAGGTAGGTACATAGCTAGGCAGGTTGGTTCAGTTTTTGTAGGTTGAGGAATGCTTATGGGCAAGGCCTTATGTCTGAACGCTGGCGCATGAAACGGCAGAGAGGCCCGGCCCTGTGCATTCGCTGATCATTGCCGTCAGCTGCTGTCTGCTTTCAAGCATGAATCAGGGGCTTGACACTTCTCAACTGGCTTTGATTGTGGGTCACACAGGTTGGTTGCAATGCCCTAGTATGAACGATACCTGGAACACAAGCCAGTCCTCAGGATGCATTCTAACTCAAGAGCACGATCATGTTGTGCCTGACCAATGTTTCCATCTTGGGTAATAGCACAGTCCTAAGCGATATGGAGTGGAGTTGGCATATGAGCTGGTCTGTGGTTTTGCTTCCAACAGTTTTTACCACACGCAGATGCTCGGTGGATACAATGTTGCGCGCTGGGGAAAAGCCCTGGAATAATCCACAGCAGGCAGGCAAGCAAAGTATAAATAAGGGGGGGATTGGTTAGCTGCCTGCAACTCTTGCTTGTACCCGAATAAGGTTTTGCCTGCAACGTGGCCTTCTACTGCTTGAGGCGGCGTTACATTCATGCACAAGGCACAGGTGCTGGCAGGTTTCTGCGGGAACCCACAGTGCAGCGTTGCATTCTTGAAACCGTTGCTTGACCCTTTCCCCAAAATTAGAAAGATTCGCTTACACCTCTTATGGCGTATAATAGCCGTCTCCTGGGATAACAATAGCAATACTGAGAATAATGAAAATAAAACGCATCATAGGCTGAAGAAATTTCTTCGCACGGCACGTCTTTTCTTCAGCCTTACATGACTATATATCTATATATGTATTCATCCATATATTTGGGTAGAAATCCATAAAAATATTTATCTATATATGTATTTCTATATATTTATATAGATATTTATCTATACACAGAGACAGATAGATAGATAGATAGATAGATAGATAGATAGATAGATAGATAGATAGATAGATAGATAGATAGATAGATAGATAGATAGATAGATAGATAGATAGACTGTATGCAATAACCCTGGATGTCTGACAGTTGAAGCTGACTGGTGATGTCATTAAGGCTCTATTATGACACGTACAGCTTGGAACCATAAATACTACAGCACGGCAGCCATTTAAAGCCAGTCTCCATTGGAGATGGAAGTGGGCAGAAATGTACTGGCCTATCTTCCCAAGACGCCACAGCAGCCGGACAAATTGTATGTTCGACAGAATGGCTGTTTTATTCAGCCCATAAGGGTGACTACCCACTACAGTTTTTTTTTTCACTGCGAAATTCGTAGCAGTTTTTTATCTGCAGGGGTCTATGGGACTTGTAATGTTAAAATCGAAATCACGCAAAATCGCAATTTACCGCGAAATCGCGATTTTAACATTACAAGTCCCATAGACCCCTGCAGAAAAAAAAACGCTGCGAATTTCGCAGTGAAAAAAAACTGTAGTGTGTAGTCACCCTACGGGGGAAACGGCGGCCTACAGGATCTGATTGGTCGCTGCTGCTACCATTTATAAAAAGGTCGGCTCAGTTCTTCCACGGGTAAGAATAAGGTAGGTACATAGGCAGGCAGGTAGGTTCAGTTTTTGTAGGTTGAGGAATGCTTATGGGCAAGGCCTTATGTCTGAACGCTGGCGCATGAAATGGCAGAGAGGCCCGGCCCTGTGCATTCGCTGATCATTGGCGTCAGCTGCTGTCTGCTTTTAAGCATGAATCAGGGGCTTCACACTTGTCCCCCAGGGCTCGGTCCTTGGCCCCCTTCTCTTCTCTATCTACACAGCCCCTATTGGACAAACCATCAGGAGTTTTGACCTCCAATACCACCTGTACGCTGATGACACCCAGCTATACACCTCTGCCCGTGACATCTCTGCACCCTCCCTCCAAAACATCACCGACTGTCTGTCCGCTGTCTCTAACACTATGTCCTCTCTCTACCTAAAACTAAACCTCTCTAAAACTGACTTACTGGTATTTCCGCCCTGCACTAACCGACCTCATCCTGACATCTCCATCTCAGTGTGTGGCGCCACCATAACTCCTAGACAACACGCCCGCTGCCTTGGGGTCATATTTGACTCTGATCTCTCTTTTGCCCCCTACATCCAATCTCTGGCCCGAACATGTCAGCTGCACCTCAAGAACATCGCAAGAATCCGCTCTTTTCTCACTGTGGAGACGTTAAAAACGCTTATTGTCGCCCTCATCCACTCCCGGCTTGATTACTGCAACTCGTTGCTGATCGGCCTCCCCTGCACCAGACTCTACCCTCTCCAGTCCATCCTGAATGCGGCAGCCAGGCTCATCTTCCTGTCCAGCCGCTACTCGGACGCCTCTGCCCTGTGCCAGTCACTGCACTGGCTGCCCGTTAAATACAGAATTCAATTCAAACTCGCTACCTTCATCCACAAAGCCCTCCACAGTGCAGCGCCACCCTATATCGCCTCCCTTATCTCAATCCATCAACCAGCCCGGGCTCTCCGCTCTGCTAATGAAACCAGACTGAGCGCCCCTTTAATTCGAACTTCTCATTCCCGCCTCCAAGACTTCTCCAGAGCAGCACCGGTCCTCTGGAACGCACTACCAAAGGCTACCCGAGCAATCCAGGACTCGCAGAACTTCAGGCGTGCTCTAAAAACTCACCTCTTCAG